>NW_008236766.1:10697-56703 GCF_000691975.1 Corvus brachyrhynchos
CAACTCATGCAGCACAGAGACTTGGTTTAAGGCCCCAGTTTTAAAATCCTTATACAGCCAAGATAACTGTTGACCCCAATGACCACTGTGGAAACACTTGGAATCTGCATGTTTATGATACACTTTTCCTATGGAGACAGATATTCTTGCTTAGGGACCTGCCTGTTTTTACTTCTGAAAGATCATGACCTCAGCATGAACCAAGACATGGCTGTGGTCCTACACAGGATTAACCTCAGCTGGATTTGAGGTACCTTCTCCCTGTGACAGGACACAAGAAGTTAATTCAAGCCCCTCTCACCAAAAGCAGGAACTGGAATCCTGAGACTGTCATACATCCTAGCCTTGGATACAGGAATAATAAAAACAATAAGATTTGAATCTTGTTATTTTGAAAATTCCCTTAATCGTTTTAAATTCCCTACAGGAGCCATATCACTCCTTTCTCTAACCCAAAGAAACTACTTAATCTCATAAAAATTCCATTTCTTTGGAAAAGCTGTTTAGTGGGATTTGTTGGTTATTTTAGTAATCAAGAAAAGCATTTTGTACAGCTCCTGAACTTTATCTAGTCCATACTGTGCTCTTTCTGCTGAATTCTTAAGTTAAAAACACCTTTTCTTCTTTTCAGTTCCAGCCTTCTCTGTACCTTCACCTTTCTGACAACTAACATCTTCAGTCTGCCCATTTCTTACAGGGGCTTTACCTGAAACAACCCTCATCTTTAGGAAAAAGGATTCTTTTTCAAAATAGAAATTTTAAAAAAAAATAGGAGCTTTATATTTTATTGTGGTTGAGGGAGAGTATTTATTTATTTACTTTTAAATTTCACTATAGAGAATTTCCCTGCTGAGTCAAGCGCTTTGTCAAAACATAATGCTTGCTATATGGGACTTTTCCAAGTCACTTCTTGTGCTAAGTTACAGTGGAGTCCTTGTAGGGTGGTTTTGTTCACATAACATGGCAGAGCTTTGCTTCCCCAAACGCTGCACGCCTGTGAATTGCAGGCACTTTCCTTTTCTAGAAGTCACCAGCCTACGAAATTCAGTGCTTTTCTGTTCCGTGCTGCTGTTACCTCTAAGTGCATTATTCCTACTCCACATTTCCAATTGCTAGCATGGAGAGACTCATGGTTATTTCCCCATTTATGTACTGGTAAACAAATCTTGCCATCATCAGCACGGATCAGCCTTTGGCCACCCACAGGACCTGTTCCCTTGGCTCTCTTTCCAGCTGGTTTTCTACAACTATAAGTCTTAACTAACCCATCGTTCTTGGCATACCTCTATATAGTGTTTATTCCAGAAGAGAATGCATTTATATGGTCTTACTCTGTGAGTTTAATGGCATTATCAGAGTGTCTGCTGGAAGACCAAGGTAAGGAAAGGTAGAGAAATATCAAATTATTAATGAAGAAAAGCATCATATTTTGAGGTTGTATGTCAGCAACCAGTTAATTACAATAAAGAATTGCAGTCTGACCTGAAGAAAGAAGACTAGGGAAAAGACTGAAATGTAAATCCATTTTATTTCTGATTTTATTCCTGCATTCAGCAGGCCTCACCCTCTTTCCTCCTCCTCCTCCTCCTAAACAAAACAAAACAAACCCAGTTGTGCCACATAATGACTGCAGGTTATTGTATTCTTTTTCTTTTCATGGCACCTCTGTTATGCTATAAGCAAAACTACACTACACAGAGCCAGCTACTAGATGGCAACCAACAGATTTTTTTAAAATCTGTTGATTAGCAGAGTCACCAGTGTCTCCACTCCCAACAAGGCACCACAGACTGGAGAATTTATATCATAACCTTCATATCATTACCATACCTACACCAGAACAAAGTCAACTACACTAAATAATTTACATTTGTAACTTTCAGCAGTCTTCCCAGAGCGCAGAGGGTTCCAGTCATTTCCATCATGACTAAGAACCAGTCCAGTCACTGTGGTCACATTTCCACTGCAAACATGGTCATCCATTTAAAACGATGGCTGCAGAAACACTGCTATGATTTACCAGACTCCAAGTATACAAATTTGCAAATGCTTCAAGAAATTTATCTCAAATTTCCGTATTCATTCTCCAGATTCTGTAGGAATATTACCTAATACTGAGTTTAAAAGTGAGCTTTTAAGAATCTTCAGAGCCTCAAAGGAAAGTGCAGCTGCAGCCTCAGAAGCATTTAATCACTCAAATCTGGATAATAGAGTGCACCACTTACCGCTGAACTGGTAAGGAAAGGGAATCTAAGTGGTCCTCACCCTTAAAAGCCATATTTATCCAGTTCTTATGTGTACTTCTCCATAGGCTGGAATCTAGAAAAAAAAAAACCAGTCATTTAGTAAACCTAGGGAAACTCAGGCATCTTCAGCCCAGGCTGGCGTGGCATTGTCTTGCTCTTCTGTGGAGAGAACTCATTAAAACAATTAAAAAGGCTCCTTTTCCACAGGTACCCCACAACTCCAGCAGATAACCAAGGCCATTAATTACATTTCACAGCATAAACAGTGTAGGGTTTGCATATGCTGGAAGATCCTGGACTACTGAACAAGTCAGAACCATCTGGGTTTAGCATTTCTGAGTTAATATTGGGGTATTACTTAGCCTCATTTATTTTGTAATAACTCTAATGCTAGAGAAAATGTATTATTATAATAATTCTTCATGTTATTGTGAGAAAGATTGCAAGTGAGGTCCCTTCCAACCTTACTTATTCTGTGATATGATTTCAGGATTGGTAAGTACTACATTTACAGAAAGGTCCTTGATGTCTAAGTTACCGAAGTATTTGACCGTTCCGTGCTAAACAATTTCCTTTTATATCCATTTTAAATGCTGCACACATCTTTCTCCTCTAATGTTTTTCCTTAATTCCTAGTGACCAAGAGATGTATCCAAACATTATTGTACTAGAGAGAGACAAGAGAGGAGAAGAAAGACACCTCATTTTCACAAAAGGAAGGGGTGCTCTTCTTTTAATTAACCTCACCTTATATTACGCCATTACCTACTATAGGTCAGTCTGGTATATTCACATCAAAAATCATAGAGGATTTATTCTACCAAAAAAGGTGAAGTCCTTTGCACTCACACACAAGGCTAGAAGAAAACTAAGGCAAAATACTTGAAGGAAAAGATTAATCCATGACTCAGGAAGAACAAGGAGGAAATGAATTTGTTTGGACAAGGAGACAGGAACAGTGGGAAAATTATGCTTTCTTAGATGTGAAGAAAAAACTGGGTTCAATGGATCTCACTCCTAGAGAAAATACTTTACACAGGAAATTACTGTTGTTTGCATCACCAACTGAGGCAGAGTGTCTTTGATGTGGCTGCTTGTGAAATTCTGCTGTTTGGTTATTGGCTGCATTGTGCAAGCTGAGTCAGCCAGCATTCAAGATATTTGCCACCCCAAATTGCTCTTAATTGACACAGAGTGGTCCTCAGTGCCTTTCCTAGCAAACTGATCTCATTACTAATGCATGGCCTTGTTTTTTCCCCAAGATCTCACAAACATGCCCTGAGTACATAAAAGTATTACGACCAACGTAATGGGTTCGCATGTCCTGTCCACTGTTAGCACCAGATTGGTTTGGTGATGGTGTCACCCAGTGTTCCTCCCTACCCCCCAGGTTTTTCTGGAAATAACAAACTCAATATAATTCTTCTTTAGATGTATGGACTAAGAAGATTGAAATATAGGAAAAGAATCTGTTAAAAAACACGTTAAAAATAGTTTAATTGTTACTGAAATCTCTGGTTTAAAAAGATGGCAGATAGTTCATAGGCTTTGACTGAAGGTTCATATACCCAAGTATGAAAATATTAGTATGTATTCTTCTGCTCCTGTGACACACCAAGATCTGAAAAACAAGCTTATTTTGGGGGGCAGGGGGAATTTAAAACATTTAGTGTATGATATACCAATTTCACTAACAAATGGAATAAATCAGCTATCTTCATTTCCACTAGTAGAATTTGTCTTTTTTTAAAGGCATTTAAGATTACCAGATAAAAATAATCATATAATCACATTTACTGGAAAGAGACAAATATCATGATAATCACTGTCTTCATTTGGAGGAGACACCCTTAAAGCTGAATACATCTGCATAAAATCTTAATCTCCAAAATGAAGCTTCCCCTTCTAAATCTTATCATTTAAAGGACCCCAAAACCCACCATTTCAGCCTGCAGAAGTACAGATTTCATGGACACTAGCTATGTGTTTCTGCTCAGCATGAGACCTGGATTTACCTTCTCATGCTACCAACACTAAATCAAAGGCTTTGCTCTGGCAAGCTAAAGCTACTTCACCATTAGCTCAGCCTACTACCAATTTCTACACATACAAATCAAAGCACCTGCTTGTACTCCATTACTTGTGATCAGTGACATAATGTACACAGACAAATTAGGTTATTGCATGTCCTTGTTCCCCATAAATTAGAAACCTGACAAAAATGCAAGTTTTTATATGCTGTCTTCCCACAAAACACACTTTTATATTATGTCTGAGAGCCTTTAAAAACATTATCAACTCCTACTTAGAGGTTACTTATTCTTCAGGAACAATAACATAATGCCACAACAATATCTTAACCAAACTGTCTGGCTCGAGACTATGATTAGATATTAGCTCAAATCTTTAATCCCAAATTAATGTTGGCAATGTGAGGAAACGTTCTCCCCAGGGACCTGGCAGTCTGCCAGAGCATCCACTGCACCCCCAGGATCACAAGAGAGGTTGAAACACCAGTGAAATATGGTACAGGCTTCTGGTGCTTCTTGGAACAGCCCCTCTACCTGCTGGGCAATTACAACATCCCATGACAGATATTGTTCAGTTTCCAGTGTTCTCATTCCTCTTTCCAGGTAAGACCAAGACAACTGCACTTTCTAGTAAAGACTGGGAGAGAGCTGATGAGTCCTCCTATTTAGTCGATTCTGCTTTTTATTCGTGTCCACAGCACAGTGAGGAGCTCTAGTCAGCACTCCTAAAAGCCAAGTCCTCTACTCTAGCTGACTATGGAGAT
The DNA here is from genome assembly GCF_000691975.1 of Corvus brachyrhynchos. Taxonomy (NCBI): domain Eukaryota; kingdom Metazoa; phylum Chordata; class Aves; order Passeriformes; family Corvidae; genus Corvus; species Corvus brachyrhynchos. Next base: position 15,738 of record NW_008236766.1, read on the forward strand.
GTTACTCACACACTCACTCACTTTTATTAAGTATATACATAATAATAGGTAACATCAGTAGAGCTCTGTAAGAGAGTCTAATTTTTTTTTCCACTGGCTTCTATGACCAATGATTAGGCCCACAACTGGTCAGAGATGTCTAGGTAAATTTGTACAAAAAAACAAGACCAAAACCCCACTGCTTGTAGTTTGCAATACTGGTAATTTCGGTAGAAACCTGAGTGACACACTGCCATAATAAAATTGTATTCTTGGACTATTATGAGGCCTTTTATTTAACACCTTATATAGGGTTTTACATCTGCACATAGGTTTGTATCACAATGTAAAGGCTGACTTATCATTTGTTTGACTCCTTTGGTAGGTAGCAGTGGGTGCATGTGGAGTTACACGTATTTGAGGCAGCAGGCTCTGTGTCCTGCATTTTTCTCTTTGTCATGTCAACAGTGAATTAGGTTTTGAGATGTTATTTCCTCATGGAAGAGATGTAGATAAGCAGAGCACAAACCACATTTCAATCCCATCCAAGACAGTCAGCCAAAAGCTTTTTCAGAGAATGGGAGTTGAGAAGAGAATAATGCATCACACCTGAAAGAGCACGTAAGCATTGCTCTCAGAAATCAGCAACGTGTCACTAAAGGACGTGACTGTCATGGCCAGAAAAAACCCCAAAAACCACAAAAGTGGGAAGGGGAATCTTGCTCATAGACAGGCACCAGGCCTTGCCAGCAACTGACAGAGAACTAAAAACAGCTTAAAAAACTGTCCAACAGCCCACCTGTAAATTAAAGGAGAAGTCTCATCCCAACTTACACCAGGCTTGGCAGCACGGGGGAAACCTGTGCAACACCTCATTAGCAGAGTGGTGCAGCTGGCAGCTGTTATCCCACTCTTTCACATCAAACTCCTCCGGCCTTACAAGAACTCCCTGCTGGGAGCCTCCTGTTGGCACCAGCCTGTTTAGAGACAGAGCAGCTTCTACACTGCCAGATGGCTTTTTAGCACCCTGCAAAACCTGTTATTTCTGCTAGGAAAACAAACTGTATCTTGTAAAATCTCCCAGTTTAAATTTCTTCTCCATCATTCAGTGTGTTTAGCTTATATTTAACAAGCTAGAAATTAGGAGGGTTCTAGCATAAGGATTCTTTTCGGAATAACATCCATGCCCAAAAGTATCATGCTAACAAAGCATGTTTTTCAGGTGAACTCAGTGTGACTCATTTCCTTCTACTACTGATAGCCCTAAAGTTCTCTATCACAAAATGATATCCTTAATAAATAAGCCCTGAAACTTCACACAATTAAATTCAAATTTTTGAGCTCATTCATGTCACATATGTTCACCCTTGGAAAGGCTCAAATCAAAAGTCAAATCTGTGAACTTTCACCAGGCCCTTTCTAACCCCTAACATCATAATTTCAACACTAACCATATCTTAAAATAAGGTCAATTAAGAGCATCATTTCTCTTTCAGAAAGAGATAGAAATCCACACATCTAGCCTCTGATTATTAATAATCATCTGAATTAGAAGAGCATGTTACCTGTAAGCAATATTGTTAACCTGAGAATAAGAAGTTATTAGCTAGAAGTCATTTCAGACCAGATATCACTTGATTAATATGAACAGTTCCTGTCTGTACTAAAGTACAGTCTCTTTTCTGCCAAACAGTGCCTGCCCTTATTTTACAATTCTGGGAGTCTGGGAATCATTAGTTATTATTCTCCTATACGCAGAATAACTGTTAATGGAATGCCACAAATCAAATTTAGAGCAAAATTCTGACAGCATTTATGTGAGAGGTCAGAAAGTAAATACATACATTCTGTCCTTCAGCAACACATCCAGCCCATCAGAAGTTTTTCCACACCAACCCTTTAAGAACTCAAGATCCTGTGTCATTCTGCTTTATAAGAGGCTTATATAGACATGAATTAATTACAATAGTAAGAGCCAACTCAAAATTAAGCTGGGTGTCACAAATCTAAGAAACCATAAAACCAGGAGCAAAAATAATGAAGAGCCCTTCAAACGATGCATTAAAATGGGTTGTATCAGCATGGGATCATATACACAGATCTATGGACCACACTCCTAGAATGCAAAATTAAAACTAGGAGGGAGAGGTGGGAAAAGGCACTGCCTGTGGCATTCATTCATGGCAGCTGCTCTTGCAGAACCAATAATCAGAGAAAGTACTGCTGAACAGTTTATGCCTTACACTTCAAGTACAATCTGAAGCATAAATCCAGTTTCAGTCAAAGAGGGGTTTTATTTTTATTGCATGTTTCTTCCTCTTTTCTCTCTGCTTTCTGCAGAGAGAGGATCTCATTTTACATGAGTCTCTGTCTTTGAAAATATTCCTTTTATATATCATAGAACACTTTGTTTTGGAAGGAACCATAAAGATCATCTAGTTCCAACACCCTGGGTTTGAGTAAGGTTACCTTCCACTAGATCAGGTTGCCCAAATCCTCATCCAACAGGTCCTTCAATATATACACATATAAAAAACATACATAATTTTTTATTAGCATCTATTTAAATATTTTTTTGCATTCACTTATATTTTCATAATTGTAAAAACTATGTCTTATTATATATTCGTTATAAATTTCTATTACATTAAATATTTTTTAAGTATAAATTTTAATATATATGGAGGTTTGGAGAGTGTATGTATATATATGTATACACACACATATATCTAATGTAGTTTTTCATGCAAATTGGTTTGTGCTATTTCTTTTTCCTTCTGGATATTTCCCATTTTAGCCTTGTTTTACATATCTGTACCTTGGAAATATCCAGGGGGATGGAGAGGGAGAAGCAAATAAAAATCTACCTCAGTCAAATAGACCATCCTAAAAATTACAGACAAGGAACATTATTGTGTAGATCCTTCAGGGTGGAAGAAAAAAACCAAAGAAATCTGAAGCCAGTACCATTCCTCTGCTTACAGAGTTCAATTCCTTAATTCCTTTCCTGGTTTTAAAGCCCTCCTTGAACACAAAAAAAAAATTGTTTATGATCACCACAAGGCATAATCCTGCTTTGAAAGCTAGATCTATTGGATTGCTCCTTCCATATCTTTATTTTAGATAGTGGATCATATGAAATGCACTAAGTAGAATATATGCAATGCAACCAGAATTCTGATGGCATCGGGGGAAAAAACATAGACACATTTATCTAGGTAACCCAGCTTTCTCCAAGATTAGGAATGGAGATCAATAATCACATGAACTACAGTAAGTCCTTGTGCCAAGGCATGAGTTTTCTTACAATGCATCTTTAGCAAATTTTCCCATTTAGATACAAAATATCCAGAAAAATTGAGTTTCCATCATCATGGACTATATTATGAAAAGATTTAAAATAAGGAGATAAAGAATGGCACAACAGATTTGATGACGACTTTTCATCCATTCCCCCTCAAAATCATTTCAGGCAGCAGGCCACTGGAACAGCCACTTGGCATCTTTTGGGTTTTTTTAATCTTATCAAAGTCTTTAAAATCTCCCCTTCTGAAAGGAGCACACCAATTTCTATAGCTGGCAGTATTGTGGTCTGATTAGTGGTCACCTTTCTAGCAATTAGCATTTTAGTGGCAGTTTCACTGGAAAAGAATTTACTTTTGAGGTCCAGGAACTGAGTAATAAGTGTCAGGTTGGTGCACTCCAGAGCTATATTTTACCTTTTATTCGGTGCAGAATAATCACCATATAAAAATGTTTATTGGTTCTCAGAGCAGCAGCAATGCAAGCTGCTACCACATCATTCTGAGGGGTACAACTCCTAGGTTTTTACACTTCCCTTACTTTCAGACAGACAGCACAGGGCTTTCCTATTCCCTTAACCCAAAGAGCCAGTTCGACATCATCTGCACCGACACCAGTCTTGATTCAAACGTGCACAATAGGGACAACCCTGTTCCTGGTCACAGACTCTTTGGTTCAACTATAGTACTAGAGGAACAGATAAAACAGGCTTTCAGCACCTGGTTTGCAGACCAGCTCTCTTCACTGTGGGTTTCTCTCAGCCATGGCAGTGCCTGCACCTGTGGCCAGTGCATGGTATTAGGGCTTTCTTTTCCAAGATGCCCAGCTGCCACCAGGCTGAACAACTTCACTCCAGCCCCTCCTTTTTCTCCCCCACCCCCATCCCCAAGATTAGACACAAAGCAGCAATCAAGGGCATGCCAGCTGTAAATTCAGCACCTCAGCCATGGTTCTGAGAGCCTCCAGCTTCCCTGTGATGGGAGCCCCCAGCTGGGGCTGGCTCCCCCGCACATCCCCTGACACAGAATGGTGTGGGTTGGAAGGGACCTTAAAGATCATCTCGTCCCACCCCCCTGCCATAGGCAGGGACACCTTCCACTAGACCAGGTTGCTCACAGCCCCTTCCAACGTGGTCTTGATCACTTCCAGGGATGGAGCATCCACAACTCTGGGCAACCTCTTCCAGTGCCTCACCACACTCACAGTAAAGAATTTTTTCCCGATATTTAATCTGAACTTGTTCTCAGTTTAAAACCATTGTCTCTTCTCCTATTACTGTGTGCCTTTGTAGAAAGTTGATCTCCAGCTCTCTTTTAGGCCCCCTTCCAGTACTGGAAGGCTGCTCTAAGGCTCCCCAGAGCCTCCTCTTCTCCAGGCTGAACAGTCACAATTCTCTCAGCCTCTCCTAATAGGAAAGGTGTTCCACCTCTCTAATAGTCTTCATGGTCTTCCTCCGGATTCACTCCAGCAAGTCTGAATCCTTCCAGTGCTGGGGACCCCAGTGTGTTATTAGAGGTCAGAGGCTTGTGTTGACAATAAATTAACTCAAATTAGATTGCCCTGTTTTGGTCTCATTTACCCCTGACACCATAGCCAGGATTTCATCTTGCCTCCATGTAGAGAGATCAGAAATAAAAGGGCTGTTCTTTCAACCAGCCACTGTGTAGGGCACAAGGGAAAATAGGAGATTTTTGCACCTTAGATTGAACAAACATAGAAGTGCAGATTGTGCTGCTCAGAAGAAATGCCTACAGATTATCACAATTTTCTGTTATTAATTAACATGACTCTTCCAAGCATAATTAAATTGGAGCTAAGATTCATTATTTCCCCTACAAACATGCAAAAATTCCAAAAGAATCTTAACCAGAAAAGAGATAAAGGAAAGTCCTTTCCCTGTTGAGGAATAAAGAAAAATAATTATGTGACTTACCCAAAGTTAAACATGATGCAAGTACAAACTGAAACAAAATATTCCAGTGTTCAATACAGTAAACAAGTACATAGAGAAGATAATGCTGTATTTAAGCACTTCAAAGGGAAAAGAATGGAGACCTACACAAATAACTCACTGCAAGGAAGAAATATTTGCACATCTGTGTACAAACCATTACCTGTAATGAAAGGATTTCATCTTAATAGCCATTCCTGTTAGTCAGACAGGAAGTTTAAAAGACATCTTTATTTACCTTGATATTCCTCAAAAAGAAAAAAAAAAATCTGACATTTTAACAGAGAAGAGCAAAACAATATTATTAATTCAGGTCATAGCCCACACTAGCCAAGGCTGTATTGGACTAGCATCAGAAGGCATTACATGGCAAACAGTGGTGGTATTTTCACAATATTTGCCAGTGGTGATTAAGTTTATCATTTTACAGAGTTAATATCAAATTGCTTTATTTTGGTCATAACTCTGAAAACCTTAAGATCAGCTTTAAACCAATACAGATATACACATATTTATCAAAAAGCTAGCTGTTCTTGGCCTTCTATGATTGTGTTATCTTTAGTCCTTAAACCACTTCCCTATTTGAATTGCTAATAAACTTACTACTTCTTTTAATAAACTTCAGCATAATTTTTCACCTTTCTACAACAAACTGGGGAAAAGGAAAACATGGACATCAGAGAGCCACTGAAAAGTTAAAAGGGAAGAAAGGAGAAGAGAGAGATCAATTAGTGCCTGCTAATAAGATAACTCAGCAGAATGCAAGAGCAGGTGATCAAATTGGGCAACAAGCATACAAGATGGACCAACACACCACAGAAAATGTAAAACACATGTGGTTGATCTATGTATTTTCAAAGATCCCAGCTTTCTTCATGCTCATTACAAGTTCTACCTTCAAGCCTGCCTTTTCAAGATAGACACAGCAAATCCAGTAGACAAACTTCCTGAAAGCTGGAAAAAAGTTTGGTAATTTCACAATATACTCTATTCACTAAAAAATAAGAATATTGAGCCTGCAGCAAAATTTGAGTATAGTTTCTGTTGCTTGCTTTTTCCTTTAATTAATTCCAATTAACACTTCCAGACAGCCTGTCAGTAAACTATGCTGCCTAGTCATTATAATTCTACACAGAGAACAAGTAATAAAGAAGCAGTGGGCTTTTTTCTGTTTGTAAGGAGAAAATACTTCGTTTATAATTTTGAACCACTGCCAAAGAGTATCCAATCACCAGACATTTTCTTCTTCCTCTGCCCTTCGCACAAAAAATGTGGAGGAGCCAAAAAGCTGTAACAACATCACAGACACAGAATCCTCAGCAGGGCTAGAGGCAAAACTGCTCTGCAGGATTATTCCCATATTCAGTGTCTCAGGGGTGGGTGTAACATGAGCAGAGCACATCCGGAAACTCCAAGCAAACCTAAAGGCTCGGGGGGACTTTCCAGCCTGCTCATATTACTTTTGCACCAGAGATCAAGTTGGGTGTGGGAGCAGAAAGTGCAAATCCTACTTCAAGTCAACGAGCTGCACTCAGTCTGTGCAGTCTGAGCACTCCTGAGTCTCTGGCTGCAGAGCTATGGAAGGCGAAACAAAGGAAGTTTAGGTGGTATTATCTGATGGAATGGCAGCTTTTGTTAGGGCCACAGAATATCCTGAGTTGGAAGGGACCCCAAGGATTATCAAAGTCCAACTCTTGGCCCTCCACAGGACAATCCCCAAGAGTCACACCATGTGCCAAGAGTATTGTCCAAATTTTTCTTGAACTCTGGCAGGTTTGGTTCTGCAACTACTTCCCTGTGGAGCCTGTTCCAGTGCCCAACCACCCTGGGTGAAGAACCTTTTCCTGATATCCAATCTAAATCTCCCCTAACACAACTTCAGGCCATTCCCTTGCATCCTGCCAGTGGTCACCAGAGAGGAGATCAGTGCCTGTCCCTCCTCTTCCCCTCATGAGGAAGCTGTAGCCTATGATGACGTCTACAGAATCATTGAATATGATGAATTGCAAGGGACCATCAGGATCATCAAGTCCAACTTTTGGCCCTGCACAGGGTCAGCTTTCTTTGGAACTTTTTGAGTTTGGGGGTTTTTTTGTTAATGTTGTTCCTGGTTTTGGTTTTTTTAATCTTTCCCCCCTACTCAATTTACAGGCTGAAATTTTAGTATGGAAGGGCCAAGGCAGAGAGCACAGGCAAAATAATAAGGAAAAATATAAGGAGAGGAGTACTGTTTGGTGGGAAACAAAGTTTGGATGTTGATAAGTGCGTGAACAACTATGCCACACCTGAAAATATTGTAGCTCAGTAGGGACCTGTACAGTTTCAATTAAAAAGTACTATGTGTCACAGTATTTTTAATTACTATACCTCCAAATTCGGCAGGCATACAAGTCACAGCCTGTATCTTCTTTTGCACTGGTAAGTCCCAGATATGCAGCAAACTACAGGAGTCCAACTACTTCACATCTATCAGCTGATGTTCAGTAACCCATTATGCAAGGAACTGGCACACAAGTTCTGAGTACACAATGAACTGCTACACAGTCTGTTCCAGGATGGCTACATTGTTTGTTCTCACGATTTTCTAAAAATTGATATGGAAAGAAAAGAAAAATTATCTTTTAACCTATACAAGTCTCCTTGCAGAACAGGGCTAGTGTTTTGATAAATATTTCCCATCATTATCATGAGGTTGTAACAGTTTGTGATGGCACAAGTAGAGAGACATACATCAGAATTAGTTGGAAGAAAAGGTCCCAGCGCCAAGATTTTGCTATTAGAAGCCAAATTCAGTGAATTTCTAATCATTAGGCTTAGGAGCGTTCACATTCCAGAGTTTATTTTTCCTCCCTATAGAAAAAAACCCCATAATTTTAGGTTGAGCTTTGCAGTTATTTATGACTATGCCATAGAACTTTGTTTCCCTGCAAATCAAAGAGAGACACGCTAGACCCACATTTGGAAAGTAGTCTGTTCACTCATTTCCAATGCAGGTATCTGCACTATTAACCAGACATGTGAGACTGGTAAGAATAAAGAAGTGAGTATCTGCACTATTAACCCTCCAGACATGTGAGACTGGTAAGAATAAAGAAGTGTAGAAGTTCTCCATGAACTTCAATTTCCAGAAATTTGTCATTGACCCTTTCAGTTGCAAATGCACCAAAGCTTGGAAGTCACACTGCTGATCCACTGCCCCGAAGATTTCCAGAAATTTGGCATTGACCCTTTCAGTTGCAAATGCACCAAAACTTGGAAGTCACACTGCTGATCCACTGCCCCGAAAATTTCAGTCTTCCAACCTGTTTCTGTTGTTACCTGTGATATGTGGGCTGTGGAGCAGCCCATCTCCCATTTGCAAGAGCAGCTGAGAAAACTCAAAGTCTCTCCAGAGAGCTCATTTCACTATGACAATACCAGCATTTTCCATCTACCACTTCTAGAGATAGTTCCATGATCAAGAGTTTCCTTCATCTCCATTTTCCACGATCAGCCTCAGAAAGCTCTGCCAATCTTGAAACACGCATCCATTTCCCAATATTTCCAGTGTACCCTTAGGCAATAATTGGCCTCAGCAAGAAAACAGACACATTCCTAACCCCTCAGGGTGACAGAGTGTACATTCCACCTGCAAATGTGGCTGTCATTATTTTCAGCGTGCCTAAGTTTAGAGATGCTATCAACAATCCAGTGCTTACATCAGCTGGATCCAAGGAACCGCCTGTGCCAATTACATTATACCAGGAAATATCTGAGGGTCAACCATGTCAAATACCTTGCTAGGTATTGCCAATGCCTACCCACTGAAGTGCCAGTGCCTTGGCATCCAACTGGAAGGATCTGCCACCTGAGCAGTCAGGCACAGTCTGCCCCCAAAAGCAGGACAGAATGCACACAGAACTTTTTTTTTAGATTCATGTTATCTGGACAAGACTCAGAGCAGAGGTTTCAGGGAAATAGCCCTCTCTCAGTCAGTGCTCAGGTGAAAGAACAGGATCCTGAAGCCACATATCATCGATACTAATTACCACAACTTGAATGTCACATAGGTAATTTGAAGCTCATGTGCATGGCCCAGCTTTTCTACCTACTGTCAGTACAGACCTCAGTGAGAAAACTGTCCCCAAAAGCACAATCAGCACTCATACAGCAGACCCAAAACCTGAAATATATTTATTTATTTAAAGATAGAGTGATCAGCAACATGTACATGCAAGGAAAACAGTGACATCCTTAAATTGAAGGAAAAAAATTTAAATTACTGCAGTGGTAAATGTAAATCAGTTCTGAGACCCAGCTACCTAAATGTCCATTAAGATATCAAAAAGCAGATTCTTCTTTTAATTTAATAGTCTTCTAAAAGAGAACCCAAGAAAATGTTAGGCATTACTCATGGTAGAACTACAGGACAGAGCTTTCGACTCATGACTCATCCAATAAAAGGGAAAGCAGTTCATAAGCAAATTCTGAAAAGTTTCAAAGCACAAGATGAATTTACCTTTAGAAAAAGGCATTTCAGTAAGATGGGGTAGAAAAAGAAATCAGTTACAGGAAACATAGGGCAGTGGTTACATCCAGGGAATGAAAATACAGAAATCACCCTGCTTTTCACAACAGGGTTTCTCACCATCCTCTCACAGCTACACAGAAACTTATTTAACCTCTCCATATTCTGAAGTGATAATGTTCCAAATTCCTCTACTCTCTTTAGTGCAATGACAGATTATGTCTGCAAAGGTGGGGGCTGAAGGTGCCTTTTTACATCCCTTGAACCTCAACTTGATTTTAAAGCATCATCCCAAATCTAATTCCAGGAATTGAAGACCTCATACATGTGAGCGTGAAATGCGTAAGGCACAAAAATAGACTTTGGTAAAAATGTGAAATGGTTGAATCCTGACAGGAGGTAACTTAAGAGGGGAATCCAGAAGGGAGTAAACATGGAAAAATAAATCAGGAAGTTTAACATCCTAGAGCCCCTAAAAAATTAGAAGAAGAAAACAGCAAAGTCAAAATTCAGACAGGCAATGCTTTTTTGTAGCACATGTATCACTACTCCCGTAAAGTCACTGACTCGGAAAATCACACAGCCACAGAATCATTGAGGTTGAAGGGACCTCAGCTTCAAAAGGGAAATTCTTATGGATAATACAAACTACCAAAGTTAAAGTTATTTACAATAATTTTTAAATTGTCATACCTCAAGACAATTGCTGCTTGTATTACATCCTCCTCTTAGGATGTCCTTTAAAGTTTGGCTTCTGATTGAAGACTTTTAAAGACCAACCTTTTCCAGGATAACAGAAAACTGAATGCAAGAAGTAGATAGGGTCAGGAGAAGTCAATAAGAGGAACAAATTCATTTAAGTTCCCAACAGCCCTGCCACTGACTTGAGCAGTAAAAGAACCCAAAAACTTATTGTACATTTAGGAGTTAAGATAGACTGGGACCTTTCTAAAATTACATGTACAAAATACCAGCTTCTGCAAATAATTATCAGGTCATATACCCATAAAAGTCAAGAAAATATATTTTATTACCTGCTCATCTTACTTATTCACACAGTGGAGCCAATATTAGTCAGCACAAGTAGCTGCTTGCAAGCAGGAAGGCTTCAATCATTAAGGAAGGGATGTAATTAAAATGAGGGAAATCCAAAACACAGTTATACCTACCAATCATGTCATCTAAATTGTACTATTTTATTCATTAAAAATAAAGCTTTGAAACAAAGATGCCATATTTATGCAAGTTCTTGATTATCTTTCTTCCGAGGGAGCATGTAATTTACAAGAAAGAGTACTTAAAGCTTTAAGTGCCTCTGACTTAATTCAGCATTGCTGTATTGATGGTCCCATTTAGATGATTCCATTTTAGGCCCCTCTAACGCATTAAAGGCATGACTTACTCACATCCATTTGGCTAATGATCCCCTACTGCTCTAAAGTAAATGACAGCTATTTACAGTAAATTATTCAATTAGATAGAGGGAAGTGCAGTATTCATTTTATATTGTTTGACATGGCAAAACAGAAGTGTGCAAGAAGGCAGGTAGGGCATTTTAATCTTCCAGAATCAATTGTTTAATCCGCAGCAGGAGAATAAATACACTCCACAATATTCGTCAGCATCAGATTTTTATTGTAAACATTCTAAGAGAGACTGAAGTGTTGCAACTCCAGTTAATATAATTCTGTCCACTTCAAAAGTAAGTCATCATACTATGCAAGGAATACCAGCATCTTATAGGACTGCTTTATTTTAGGCACAATTTCAAGGAGCACACAAAGTGACCATATGCTAGCAGGAGACCAAATTTCCATTTAAATAAAAGAAATAGGCATGAGCAATTCTGAATCCCATTTGTCTGTAATGGGATTTACACTACTAAGTGACTACCTCACTCTCCAAAACAAGGACTCAATGTCCCAAGACATTTGAAGAGTGGGGTATTTTTAATTTATGAAATCCCAGGACAGGACAGCTCATCTACTCTCACAAATTAAGAGGGGGATTCAGAAGGATAATCAAATAAAGAACAAGTTGGGGCTAAAACAGAGCCCAGAAAAGGGGGGACTGATTGCGCTGCAATAACTCAGAACTATAATTTGAGGATTTTTTCACACATTCATCTATTCTTCTCCAGGAGTTGAAGGGGGGGTGTGAGTACATACACATTACAATCACCACTACACCTGGAGAAAAAAAAAAAGTTGTGACCTTGTTGTCCCCTGTCAAACCTTTGACATATAAAAGAGAAAATAAAGCAGTGCTTCTCATTATTATAGGCAGGACCATGAAGTCCAAGGTGCAGGACAGGCCACCATGTGTGCTGGGCCTGCCAGTGACCATGCTTGTGCAGCTCTCAGGCCTCCCATCGTTTATCAGAGGCAAAGAAGGAAGAGGCAATTTGTCTAAGCCCTCGTGGCTAGCCCTAATTTTGGAGAATTTCTCTTATCCACAAGCCCAGAAGGCCTCAGAACAAGTGCCGAGCACCCCAAATAGAAGAACATTTTCCTCTGGCTAACCTGCCAACACATTTAATTTTCTACAGGCAGAGGGCCAAGTTCAGCAAGCACAGCTCCTGCTAAGCTTAATGGGAGCTGCAGTTGCCTGTGCCAGCCAGTGAAGGTTTGCTGGGGGACTGCAAGGAGCACGCTACAGAAAACACAACTGCTGCCAGTATCTCTATTCAGAGGCAGCATTTCAATGGACTACTCTTTTTTTTCCCCCGATTTTATTCAATTCTTCTAAAGCAGCTGGCACAATGAAACCCTTCCTACTCTTAGCATGTATTAACTCACTTCCATGAGCAAGGAGTCCAGGCTGGCTGCTTGCAGTGATGAATTTAGTCCAGAGACCAGCTTACCATATCTAGGCTGTTATAAATTTTACAGTTATTTGGTGCCTTATAGCCAACAATGCTGGCCAGATTATTCAAAAGGCCTCCTACACATAACTCCTGAATTCCTAGGAAAGGCCTGCACATCCTATTTTCTGCAAATCAATTCTTATTGCTCATTTTCCTACCTGCCTTCATCCTCTTATGAATTACTACGTTGTAGATTCTAGCTCTACCAGAACCAAACACATTAAGAACATTTTAGTCAAGGTTCTCGATGGATCTAAGCTATGCCAATTTTTACTAGGCAAAGATTGCTCCATTATTACTTGCAGAAAATCCCCTCCCCTTTAAATACTTTTCAGATGCTATGGCAATACAAGAGTAATAACAGTTCTAGACCTTAATAAGCAACACTCTGGTCTTTCAGTCCCTGGTGGCTACCGCTGCTCAACCTACAGCCCTTCATACAATGTCTTCCTTGTTCACCCTCCTGCTCTCAGACTAAACATATCTGCTGACATTCCCTCTGGTGCACAAGGAAGTGGCTTGGACTGAAATCCTTTAAACCTGTGATGACCCTCTGAAACATTCCACAGTTAATTTCCACTGAAAAATCACCTGCCTGAAAGGCACTGAAATAGACTGCAAGCCAATCCTTCATCTAGTAGTTAAGAAGAGTGAAAACACTTTGTGTGGCACTTAAAATCACACAGGAAAGTGAAATTATCAAAAGGAAATCTAAAAAATCACAGATGACAAAATGCAAGGACAACATGAACCTGGATCCACATTTTTAATGCCTTAATTCACCAGAATAGACTTCTCTACACCAAATAGAGAACATTTATATTTTTCTAGTTCCAAAATCCCCCCACACAACCAAACAGGAAAGCTCAGAGGAACGGAGACATTCAAGGTACATTGCCAGTAAAATTGCTACACATCAAAACACCACCAAGCAGTACTGAGTGTTCAAAATTTCCGCTAAGCTGCTCAGATTTTGAGCAGTTGCTCAGAATATGCTGCTTGGAGTAGCAAAAATTAGAAGACACTGAAGTGGAGGAGGCAGGGGGAGCCCATGTTGCAGCTGAGTTTTCCCTCATCTCTTCACAGAGAAATCTTCCCTTCCCCTGGGCCAGGCTGTAGTGGGCCACTCCCACCAGCAGTGACAACACGGCCAAGTTGGCCTGATAATGTGGCCATACTGCTGCCAAGAAAATACAAGAGCAACGATTGGAAGGAATGATTTGGCCTAGGATGAGTCACTTGACATCATCTCCTCTCAGATGGTGCAGGCAGGAATGTTGATGCTCACAGCTCCTGTCCTCAGCCCCACTTCCTAGCCAGTCCCTGCTGTCCCAAGCAGGGGCCCTGTCCATACTGTGCACAACTTTCTCCAGTACAAGGACATAACTGCTACAAATAGACCTGATTTGCAAGTGTTATTTACAAAGCACCTGAACATCCTTCACATGTAAGTGAAATTATACCAAAATACAGTGCACAATTTCACTCCACCTGAGGCAGGTGCGCTGCATTTGCATCAACATCACAATTCACGGACATTAAGGGTCAGGCACACACATCAGCTGGAAAACAGCACCATGATAAGCAACATGAACAGCCCGTCTCTGCTCACATAATATCAAGCCCTGCTTAGTTTTGTTTTGAGCCCTTTTTCCTCTCAAAACCCTTGACATTGTTTTCTAGCTGAAGTAATACTTAGATAAATAAAAAACCAGGCAACATTTCCACATGTGATATTGAGTATGTCACCCTATAACAGCACTTAATTTCATAATTTGTACATGTTTAGATTTAAAAATTATATGCAGAGTATTTTTAATATAACCAAACACAAGGTACAAAAACTCCCTGAGGGTTTCCAGGTCTCCCACAATGTCAGGAGCTCTTTAATACATCTCCATAGAAGTGGAAGTCCAGAAACTTTTTTTTACATTTTCACAGCAACCAAAGGTCATCTTCATTTCACAAGTCCCACAGATGTTCTCCAAAGGAAAGGAGCTAGAAATGGGAGAAGCAAGAGCATTCAAACACAAAAAGAGTGCAAGAAAATAGATTTAAAAGAAAAGTCTCCTCTGGGGAGGCACTTTCATTGAAAATGACCATGTAAATAAAGAAGATGCACCATGAAAAGTCCCGTTGTATCTCATGCTTAGGACATCAGTCTGTACTGGAGACAGTAAGTCCCTGGCATGGGGCAGTGTTTCAGCAATGATGAGAGCACATTTCAGACACAGCACAGTGTCACATTTTGCAATTCATGTTGGCTGAATTTTTCTTCTGTAAATCAACATAATTTGGCTCTTTTAACATTCCTCTTACTTTTCCTTCATTTAATGATTTTTCCAGAAGTGCTTAAAATCAAGGATGTTATAAAACCTGGCATATGAAACCTCAAATTCCTATAAATAGATGAATATCCCATTTTCTGGAACTCTAATCAGCTTCCACTTTTTATTTCACCTCTATTAGATGGCAATCTCAAGAGCATTTTTACAACTGCTGAATATTCATTGCTACTTTTTTCTTTAAAGAAATTCTATTGATTAACTGATTTTCTAGCTTACATCAAAGTGCAGGTCCCAGCTAAAAAAAAAAAAAAAATAATGTGGGTATAAAAGTAACAAAGTTTATACCTCATAAGTTGGAAAGATGACAGAATTTCAACAGCAAGTCTCAGTTTGAGAGATGAGTAAAGCTCTGCACCTCACTGACTCTACACTGGTATCTAACAGTGCCATGCATCATGACCTTATTCTAATATTTCTAGGGAAATCCAACTTTTTATCCACCTCATGTTCCCCAATCTACATTTTCCCTGGATGAGAACCAATGTTTATATTAAATAGCTGCTCTACTGCTGGATAGCATGGACACTTGGAGAAAGCAGAGAGGATGGAGCTCTGCAGGTACGCACACACCACAGTTTTGTCTCCCACTCTGCTGCCAGCAATTGCTCCTCTGACCACTTCCAGCTGTCAAACCCCCTCACCAGCACTGCAACAGCAATCTCAAGAGCAGCATCTGCCTTGGGTCTGCCCACACTCCACTGCAGCCATGCCAGGGAGATGAGCAGCACCGACTCAGGGCTGAAGGCAGCACTGGGAGCCCTGTCCCATGCTCAGTTGTCAAAGTCTGCACTCACCTTTTCACTTGCAAGTCCATGACAATGTGAGATCAAACCAGACTCGCTCTTTGTTCACAGCCGTGTTCATACGAGAACTTTTATATAAAAATCAAAGGGACAAAAGTCTCCCACACAACACACACCTAAAATACTGTTACTTCAGCTGTGCCTTGGCAAAAAGCCTAGGCAGCAGCAAAATTTTTCCCTTTAGCTAGCAAACAGACCCCATTTTCCTTTTTACTAGGGCCCACATCCGTATAATCAACTATAGTTTTGGTATCAGCATTTATAGGTTTCATATGGCAAACCACTTCCTCAGTACAGACACAGTTAGTATATTTTCTCATTTTCATTTGGCAGAATAGTTGTGGACTGTGGGAGAGAGTAAGCAGAAACTGTAAGGGACAGAAATCAGATCTAGAAAAACCAAAGTGCGTTTCTTAAGATGAGAGATCAAATATGCAAAAATCACTACACAGAGTGTTTCAAGCTCACTTTCTGCCTTTCCTTTCTCAGTGTAGCTATTGCAGCCACTCAGACCTTCCTGGCAGGATTTCATGTGGATGTGTGCAAGCATTGTGTGTAGAGGGACTAAAGTAGCCACATCACCATCTTCACTACTACAGCAAAGAAAACCAAAGTTTCCAGCACAGGCTAGGTATTCTTCTATCTTCATTTTCTTTCTGTTCTAAACAGCTTAGAAACAAATCAAAACTTAACCCTGTTCCAACAGGCAGGGAGTAAATTTGTCATTTCAATGTTATATTTGAAACAGGAGTTCCAGAATCCAATACACACTCTTCAGGCTCCAAGACAAAGACTGACATTAAATACCATGGCTTTAAAATAAAATAAACCCCCAGTCCTCAGCCTGAGCTAGTATTAGTGACTGCAGACTCCCAGGAGCTGGCTTTTGCCTCTAACAGTTTACACATCAATGTGTGAACTGGTACTGATAAAGACACAAGTTCAAAAAACAGGAGCACACGTTTCAGTCTGTCACTGCTGTGGCAGGGACTGACGTCAATCCTTTCATCTGCCTGCTCCATCACACAACATCAAAATGATTTTTTGTGACACATTGTGAATACTTCTTTTCAAAAAAAACAATCAACCACCCATCCTGAAACACTTCACCTGGCCTGTAACAAACAGCAGCCGGAAAAAATTAAATACCAAAAGGTAAGTCCATTGTTGGTACAATCAAACACTTCCAACTCCCTTTCACTGGGGCTGGAAAGGCATGCTCAAATCCTATATGCAGTGTATGCTTACCAGTACAGTTTCTTTAGATGAAGAAAGCTCATGTTTCAAAATTACTCAGATCATGATCTTTGAGAACAAATTGACCTAGTTTTAATTATTTGCAGGCTGGACTCTCAACAGGTTGGTTTTCCCAACTGCAGTGCCTGGGAAAGTGTATAACCCAGCCAGCCCTCAAAGACTTCCCCACAACAGTTTCTAATGGTTTGTTTCTGATTACAGCAAAGTTCTTGTGTAGACATTTTCCACCTGTTTAATCTGTTGGTGGCACTCCATCTGTCTTTTGAAGATGGTTAATGATCAACAGGCCACTTCATTCTACTGAACAAGTCTTAAAATATTTTTTTCCTCCACATGCCAGTAGGCCTCATAAAGCAGATGCTGAAGAACAAAAACCCTCAAGAAATCAGATCAGATTCAAAGGATCAGATTTTAAAATTAAGAAGCATCACAAAAAAAAAAAAAAAAATCAGAAATATTTTCCAAATTTGCAAACACTCATTTTCTGGGTAAAATATGGACTCCAGAATAAATACAAAGCTCACATCTGACATATGAACTAAAAAGTTACTTTTCCGAAGTAAAACTGTGTTCTGATATAGATTCATTATGAACATAACCTACAGTGGATAAACAGCTTCTGTTTTACTGGAGGACAGCATGGATATCAACAAAAGAGAGCAATCATGGAGCAGTGCCAGCTTTCACCAGCTGAAAATATGGCTCACTCCTTTTGCTATAGAGAATTGGAATCTAAAAATACTGTGCTATGGTCCATTATTTTATTATAAATTTACAGCTATTCTACTTTCTCTGAAATTTTTACACTCTGCTCTGAAGTAGGCAACAAACCAGAATTCAGCACATGCAACACAGCAAACTGCAGGGAAAATGCAGCACCTCTGGGTACCACTGCCCCACACACTCAGTGTGCTCAAGGTACACTTCCTTTCCCTTGTACACTGGTTTTATTTTGCAGCATTGGACCAGTAAGGGAAAATGAAAAGCTGCTTTCCTGTACGATCAGCATAGTCGAAAAGTATATGACCCAGAAGGATAACATTTATATTCTGTAAATATTAAGAATTTATCAATACCAAGCTAGTTTAAAAAAATCGTTTGTTTTCACTATTAAATAAGGTACATGAAGAATAATTTTTAAATCAAAATTATTTGAAAAGATGTCATAAAGCAGAAAAGCATTTAGCTGCTCTTACAAAAATTTTGCAACTTTATCCATAACTTGTAGGAACGAACAATTTATTGTGAGCTGATACTAAAAGAACTTAGACCACACAAAACTTATTATTAAAATCAACTGATATTTCATTAGTTAAAAGAAAAATTAATTACCATCATAATTAAAATAAACTGACTTAAGGAAAACAAAGAACAAATATTCTTATTACTGTGAAAGAAGGCAATGTTCATTTCCAGTCAAAGACTGAGATTTTTATTCTGGCATTCACTTCACCTTGTAACAGTTACAAGAATATTTAAGTCCAAGAAATATAAAAAGTAAAGACATGAACCAAAAGATGAATAAGAAAAAATCCTTCCCTTTTAAACCATAAACTGTTCCTTCAAATTATGTGACTAAAGAAATGCTCATAATTAGGGCTTGAAAGTATTTTTCAAAACTATAAATCGTGACTAGCAAAGAAGGCAGCACACTAATGCAATCTAGATGTAAAGTTCAATTTGTTTTACACAGCACAGCAGCACATCTTAGTACTTAGACATGACATTTACTTTTCTGTCTTTTAATCCATCCCAATAAACAAGCAAACGTTTATCCCATAAGGCACTTTTTCAAGTTCTCTATAGGACTGTTGAGTGCATTCGTGCCTGCTGCACGCCTGCAGAGTGGAGGGCTGGAAAGCAGTAAATGCTTTAGCCCTGCACAGATAGTTTGCACTCACACTGCATTGAGTGCAGAAACTTCTCATGAGAAAAAAAACCAACAAAAAACCAAACAAAAACCAATAACAATAATTTTTAAAAACTGCCACATACATATTGCCCAAGACACTTCTACATCTCCCACGTGCTCCCCCTTCAGTAACCTGAACAAAGACAAACAAGCAGAGCTAATGTCAAAGAATTGCTCCAAGAGACCTTTACCATCATTGAATTAATAGACTCACCAGGAAGGGGGTGGATGGTGCAGGGTTCTACTTATTTCACAGTTCTTGTGAATACTGGCCTACCTGCAGACTTGGATACCACCATAGATTCAGATCATTAACCAAAGCCTTGACCAGCAGCTGACATAATGCTGAAAGTAGACTTAATTCCTTTTGCTTCCACTGGAACAAGGAGTAAAAGCTGAGATCACGTTTCATTACTAGAATGGAATTTTTGGAAGAGAAATGAAAGGGCAAATTCATCCCTTTGGAAAACCTTTGCAACCTCAAGATAATAGTCAGGTCTGGGATGTGACTGAGGCAACCAGTATCATATTTTGGGGGCCAGCTTATTGGGTATGCTTCTGTAATTACAAGTTTAAATCTAACCAGCTGGAGGAACAGCAGTAATAGTGCTTATTTCCAAAAGATCTGCATTTAAATACTTTTCTTTTTTCTAGTAAGTAAAATTCTTTATGAAATCATGTCCTCTATGGTTTTTTTTGCTTGTCCCAGTTTTCAATATTGGAAACTGCTGAAGTCCATCTCAGGCAGACAGAGAACCTACAGCTGGAACACCCCCCTTCTGCACTGAAAAACTGCTGTATTCTCCCTCCTTTCAAGCCAAGAGACCCTCAATCAATGTGAAAAATCTGTTTTAGAGGAACAGCAGGAAACCTGCAAGCTACAATAGTGCAAACTGGGCAACTACAGTCCAGGTCCTGCTGCCTGAATCATGAGAGCTCTCCCAGCCTTCCTTCAGCTTTCTTCTCATCAGCCAAAAGAAACATATGCTGTTCTATGCTGTAAAGTCATTTAATTCAGCTAGTTTTGGCAAACAACTAACATCTTTTGAAAAATGCATTGCATTCAGTATTTGCCATCCAGTCTCCCAATTCCTTCTTCGATAATATACAACAACAGCATGAAGAAACTTCACAAAAGGGAAAGGTATCATCACCAGAGAAACACAAAGACGTGCAATGTAATCATGAAACATAAGCAGAATCAAGCTCAACAGCACTCATTTTGTAGAACTAATCCATCATTTATGATGGTTTGCTGTTAAGTGTGAGTTCTTACAGCTCAGATAAGCTGAGCTCAGCTGAGCTGTTGCTAGACGTGCTTTATCTTTGCCTCCATGCTAAGTGCAAATATAGCTCTCAAAATCACTTTTTTTTTTTTTTTGGCAGGCCAGAAAACAAATAAGTGCTTCTCTGTGATGGCTTGTTTGACAAGACTGCAATTTTTTCTCTGGACAGCCTCAAAGCTGTGCAAGAGGTGTATTTTTCATCAGTATTAGTTTTGCAGGGTTTATTGATTGGTCTCTCTTTTTTTTCCAAGCTCTTTAAACATGTTTGCATATCTAGTAGGAAGAAAATGTAGACTCTTAAATATTATAAAACCCAGTGAATTCTTTCAAGCACCAAAAGAAGCAGGAACTACCAATAGGGAAACAGTATAACCATCTTACATAATTTTTTAAAAAGCTGCAAATTCAAAGAAATTCTTGCTATAACTTATGCTGCTTAATGTGCAAAGATATTTAAGGTTTCAGTCCTGCCAGGATCCCAATCCAGCAAACTACTTAAGGATGCTCATATGAAACAAAATGAAAAATCTGACAAGTTTAAAACCGGACACCTGTTGAAATGCTTTGCTACATTAGGGCCAGCAGCCTCAGCACTTCCCAGACAAGCTGCTTGTGAGTCTTCACTGAAATCGGTTGTGTTTTCCTTTGACACTTGCCTTTAACTCCCCCAGACACCCCACGGTTTGTGCATGTGCTACCTCTGGCTTGTCTCAGCACAGCTGCTGTTTCACCATTGACATGCTTAGAGTACCAAGGTTTCTAAGGCTTTGACACAACTCTTGAAGACATTCAAGAGAAATCTGGTACAGAAACTCCTAGTAACAGCAATACTGAATAGAACATGCCCCTCATGCAATAGCTTAGATTCAGAACGTTGTTTTAATGCCTCAGAGGGGATGGCTGCATAGCCCACCTACCTTAAGGTCTACATGGAAGCTATTGCCCCCAGTAGCTCATTTGGAAGTGACATGCTTTCCATGACATGGGATTTCTCTGCTTAGAGCACAAGTTCCATTCTGTCACTGGTTCTTGTGCAGCCCAGTGAGTCACTCACACCCTGATTCTGCAAAATACACGTCTAGCCAGGAAGATACAGAGTGTGTGCTTAAAGCCAAACCATTTCATTAAGGCTTGAGCATGTTCTTTGTCAAATAAAGCAAGTTTCTGCCTTGCAGAAATAACCACATTCCTCTTCACATTCCTTGCTTTGCACTATTCCTTTATCTTCCAATAACCCTAAGCAATCTAGCTCTCTGCTGCCAGAATTGATAGGGACACTGGACACACTCAAAAACCTGTATTTTCTGGACTAGATGGGAACTCATCAAGTGGAAAAAATTTAATAGCTCTGAGAAAAAATTTCAGTCTATTTTATCCTCTACTGTGTGAACATAACTCTCAGTTAAAGACCATTAAGGTAAATTGAATAAGTCTAAAATGTGAAAATTTGGCCAACACTTTTTTTTTGACAAATTAAATACATACAGATTGTAGCTGGCAATCTATTTCCAATGATAAAGTAAAAGACACAGAAATGGGCTGTACAGACCTTTCACAGCTTTCAAATTCAAAACAAAATACACAGCCACTGAGTTTTTAGACATATGTCTCAATGAAGAAGCAGTACCAAAAATAATGTAGTTGTAGGCAAACAATGGTCTTGCAAATGACAACATGGATTCATGTAGAAAAAAATAACACAAGTGGAGAGGATTTGTGAATAACAAGTTGAACAAGGAACAATGATATCACAACTCAAGCTCAGATAAAAATTAGTTTATCATTTAGGGAAAAAAAAGAAAGGAAAACCAAGAAAAGAGAACAAGGGTAGAAAATAAAGGCTGCTTTTGGTTATATGCAAGTTTGTTTCATTCTTTACCAATATCCTAAAGAGTCTGTGCACATACTGTCCTGTTTTTGGTAAAAAGAGGTGATGCAAGAGCTACATATCTGTGGGAAAAGACTGTTCAAACACATGAACACTGTGTCAGCACACTGTGGGGGTGACACAGCATGGTGGCTCACAAGCATATGCAACTTAATCAGTCAGCTTCTGCTCCCCATACAGAAATTACTGGCACAAATGGATATTTTGAACATCAAAATTGAAAACCCACACTGTGATTTGAAAGGCAGTTTACTAGGAAAACAATATTGGTAGGATGTAAAATTGTATCCCTCATTTTAATTAAAATAGAAAGAAAAAAGATATTCTTTATCAAGTGAACCTACCAACTTCTTGTCAACACAAGCACTTCATTCCTCACCAAAGTTTTGTTGGACCAGGGTATATTCCTTTGATACTGCAGTGTTAAAAAACCTACCTGGATCTAATGACATTACTACCTGTAATTTCTAGTGGCACTTTAAAGGCTGGACTTTCAAGGTGCTGTTGCAGAAAAGTATAAGTTACAGCCACATACAGTGAGACACAACAAGTTTCATACCAGTATTTTCAGCTTGTGAACTGATACTGATCAGCTCTGAACTGTGATGGATCCCTGTCAACTGAGCTGACTTGCACAGAACTTTGGCCACCTGCTCAACATTTAAACAATCTCACTGAAGACCCATTCTGCATCACTTTTTTACTTCAGAAGAGTATTTTGGACAAACCATAAACAATGAGTGTTTTCCCACTATTTCCTTATATTTTAGTGTATATATTTAGTGTATTTAGTACATTTATATTTAGTGTATTTACTGTATTACTGGTTTTGATCTATTTGCATAATAGTTGAGGGCAACACTACAAAATAGTGCTCACAGTCCAAGGAGAGACTGCACCCAACTACCATAAGAATCAGAGCCACATCTGGCTACTTTTTGTTTTAAAGGGGTATGAGAATGAGCATAGCTACTTCTTGGGCTCATTAAAGGCAATGCCTCATCTTTCTTAGCAGATTAAACTGAGAGTAAAAGGCAGAGGAGGGCTTTGTTCACTCTACACACGCTGTGTACTTGTGCAGAAAGGCAAAATCTGATTGTTTTAGTAACACATTGAAGGTTACTGCCCTCCCTGATATCACACTGCCTGCTCAAACAAGCAAGGTTACTGTCAAACTGAGACATCAGACACTTGTGCTAAGTTTATCAAGCAGAAAACCTTTCTGATGGCACCAAGAGAGCTTTTATCCATCCAAGATATTAAAGGGACTACAGATATTTCATAGAATCATCAAGGTTGGAAAACACCTCCAAGATCATGAAGTCCAACCCTTGATCGATCACCACATTGTCAACTAGACCATAGCACTAAGAGCCACATCAGTCATTTCTTCAACACTTCCAGGGATAGCAACTCCACCCATTCCAAACACTCAACCATTTCAGTGAAGAAATTCTCCTGATGTCCAGCTTGAACCTCCCCTGCTGCAGCCTGAGGCCATTTCTTCTCATCTTGTCATTAGTTGCCTGAGAGAAGAGACCAACCCCACATCTCTTCTCAGGTGGTTGTAAAGAGCAAAAAGGTCTCCCCTGAGCCTCCTCCCAGCTCCCTCAGCCATTCCTCACAGGACTTGTGCTCCCTACCCTACACCAGCTCTGTTGCCCACATCTGCAGAACTGAATCTATTTTCACTCATAATTAGATTTCTACTAGACTTTTCATCATTTTGTGATTAATTTATCTAACTGGCCATCCACTAATTTTTTATAAATATATTAAGAAACCATTGTGCATTTAATTACTTCTCATGTGAACATATCATTAACCACACAAACTAAAATCCAGAGTAAATCTCTCTTTTCAAGGTGTTGTCACCTTCCATGGCAACACTAAAATGGACAACATTATAAAATTTAAGTTTTAAACTGTATCCTGTTTTTCTCCTATTAATACCCGACAGGTGCATGGAGTACAGGCACTATTCAGACCACCATTTAGACAAAACAAAAAGTCAGCTTTTACAAGCCCTGTATGAGGGGCTGCTTTATGTGATTTATTACAGCAGAAGCCACATAAAATGCAGTGTGTGGTCTTTGGGAGAGAAGGCCTTAGGTAGTGATGCTGCAGCAGGAAGGTTTTGCAGCCTTCCCTCCACCAGACGAGAGCAAAGCCATGGATCAGACCAGGACAAGCAGAGTGAATACAAGACAGGCCTCTCCTGAACTCCAAAGAACTCTGAGGAGGAGACAAGGCTTCCTATATTAAATGGGCTGCCAAACAGTGATGTCAGCCAAGCTTTGGGATTGTATTTCCCTGGGTCTTTTTAATCTCTTCCTCACCAAATCAACACTACATTGTTCAACAATAAACACAGCTGATTCCATCCTTTATGCAGAATGAAGCAAGTGTTTACCAGCTGTCTCAAAGTCATGAAAGAGCAAAAAGAAAAACTGAAGTATTTGGCCATCCTAGTACATCAAACCATCAAAGCATTAGAACAGGTTACACTTACTTCTATGTTAATGTTAAAGAAAAATAAACTAACAGTGACCTTGGACTACATTTATATAATAAACAATTAATCTACATACCTGTAAAAAGTTGGTCATGAAAAAATTGACTTGACAGATTAGCTCTACAAGAATAGAAAGCTGTCATACTTAAAGGCTGTAACATAGTTCTCCCCCACAGCTTCTGGCAAAGGAGAGACTGACACAACTTTTCAACATCCCTAGTTAATACATTGGCAAAAGGCAGAAGAATTTATATGCCTCTTGTGAAAGGTTTCCTTAAAATTGCATCTATTTTTGCAGCACATCTTATAAATCCAAATCCATCTGCAAATATCCCTCAGTTTCCAGAGCACTGAAGCCATCAGGAACTCAGCTCATCTGAGACCAATGACGAAAATCCCTGCCTTCCCACGTGCTCTGTGTCATATGCAGATTGCAGATTGCCTGAAAAAATAAATAGCAAACCCCTGACAAAAAGGCAAGGTAGGGATTTATTCTTGCTTTGCTTGTAGGTACCACATATTTGAGCTTGAACTCCAAAAATTCCAGTAAGCCAAAGAGCAAATCAGAACAAACAAATCAAGCACAGCACTGTTTTCCCAGGCCTGCCACAGCGAACCTGCTCTTTTAGCAGTTCCTGTAGGAAGTGGTTTCCTTGCACATTGGATTTAATTTCAAATGTTTGAGACCATTGCCTACTTAGAAACACTTTTTGGTCTTTCTTGACTCCTGGATCACGTTCTCATGTGTGCCTCAGACTACATGAGGCTTTGGGTATTCACTAGTTTATTTTTGCTGTAATTTACCTTGTATTTACCCTTCCTACCTACATGTTTAAATCACTTAAGAATGAATAGCCACAAACCTTCCTAGGAAAGGCATTACAGTATGTGCTGTGAACTAACTTTTCTCATCAGACACTTATGAAAACCTGGCTCCACAAGAACACTTATCAGAGAAACCCGTGCCACAGCCATTTCCTCCTCCTGAGGATGCACATAATTGTGGTATCTGAGATAATGCTGCAAGCATGGAGAAATGTTAACTTTTGAAATGGAAAAATGATAGTTTGTACAGTAATTGCAGGCTATCATAAATGCCAGAGTTACTTAACTGCAAGACAGAACAAAGGCTGGCCCCAGTTTGAGGCAGTTAAACTCCACAGCAATCAAAATAAAAATAAAAAGTCTTTGACACAAATGTGTTTTTTTGTTTTTTACTGGAAACTGTGAAGCAGTTCAGCCTCAATAAATCAGAGGTTGAGCCAAGCCAAACTACAGGTCTCCCCTCCAAGAAGACCCTGCCCTGGGGGCCTTCGGGCTTTCTGGGAAGGGAAAAAAAAAATAAATAAATAAAAGATGAACATCCACAAACTTAAATATTCTTTCCAGAAATACCAGCCATCAGCCAGGTCAAAGGGAGTCAGGCATTGCTTTGCAGAGACCTGGAGCCATGACAGAATTCGTCTGGTATTTCAGATATGATCTCATCACCACCCATGGGCACTTCGTTTGTGGAATCAAATGCGCAACAAGTAATGAACATATCGATTTGGCAAATAGAGTTGCACGTCAGTATTTCTCCAAAATCTAGAGTTATAGTTACTTATATCTAGTATATGCAACAACTAATAAAGCCATTGAGCTACTACAGCCTGAAAGCTCAAATAATACTTTTAAAACACTGAGATGGGTCAGTTGCCTCCTTAAAGCAAATCCCTCTTTAGCAATATTTTTCAATTTTTGCCTCCCTATCTCATTTTCTTCAAACCAATTACCACTGTGCCCATTCCTTCAACTTATTTTGGAGGTACCTACGCTGTGAGAGGGGAGAGAGAAGGAAAAAAAAAGAAGTGTTTTAAATTGAAAAAATCTTTATAAATCTTGAATACATTTTTAACAAAAACTTGAGGCAGTGTGAAAAAGTCTTTATGTATTATACTTTTATAGGAACTTTTCTCCCCAGGTTAGTTCTTGTTATTAAAGAGTTCTAGCTCCTTACTCTTTTCCCCCTTCTCCTCTCCTTTCTGACACACTGTATTCACCTTTGAAAGGAATTGGGAATTTTGAGCCCTTTCCATACCTGGTGTGTTAGCTGCTACAGACACCTTTCATTAGCAGACAACATAAATGGTACTTGAAGCCATAATGGTACAAAACAATATTCTAAAGGAACAATTTATTCATGCGATAAGAAGTGCCTCATTTATTTTCCATAGAAATAGATTTGATTAATTTATTTTTTCTATTTTGAAAGCTCAGTTAAGCTGTGGTCTGCCTTTGACAAAATGGTACAGAGATTCGCAATACTATACAAAGTTTTTGTTTGGTTTATAATAAGTTTTATTTACTACTGTTTTATGATGTAGTTTGTTGTGCTCCAGTTTTGAGAGGGACAGTTTCCGTTTTCTGCTGAAAATAGAAACAAATAATGAGACTTCCTAGCTGGATCCAAAAAAATGCGAGATTCAAGAGAAAAGCCAAAATTATCTCATTAAGTGCAAGAGCTGTCGACTAGGATCATAAAGGCAGAAACCATGAAGAGGAACTCAAGGTATAGGGAACCTGATTAAATCTAAAACTGTTCTTCTGTCTGTCCTTGAGGCATTATTGCCAGCCTCTGCACAGAAATAACTCCAAAATCTGCCACCAGGTGTTTGTGAAATAACCTCACTCTAGGAAAATGCACATTTTTATAAGTACCTCATTTAGATGGCATGTTTATCCATGGAAACCACCCAGGAACTACGAGAAGGAAAAGAATATTCTTGAATCCAGTGACATTATCTGGATCACATCCTGCCACCAGGTCATTTTTCTGTGTATGTGGGGTTTTAGTGGGAGGTGGAACAGAGCACTAGTCCATGAGCTCTGGCACTGCTCTTGAGCACTGCACAGCGGGCAGCTGCATTCTCACTAAAAGTTATAACTCAAAAGAGGCAAAAATAGTGTTCACTTCAGGCAGCCTATGAGTAGGATCATTTTTAAAAAGCAGTTTATAGGATTCTGAAGTTCCACTGTTCTTTTCACCTCTAGAACAAGGCTTTTGCTTTTCTTCTTTGTCTTAAAATAGCTCCCTAAAGACAACTGAATGAAGAAACTTCATAAAGAAACTAAATTCCTCTCTCATCTATTCATCCAGTAACAAAACAAAATCCTCAGCGCCCAGAGAGCAGCCATCCACCTTTGACTTTAGTTTGGACAAGGACTTGTGCTGCAACCAGAACATTTCTGTCAATCTACATCAAACCCCATCTTGATTATTGCCATGCCCAGATCAGCATCAGAATTAAAGTGGTGGTTTGACTTCCACTCATCACCATGATGGGAGTATGGAAGATCCAGAAGCATTAGAAATTTAAATGATCAAACTGAAAGAGATTCAACACCCCTGTCCTCCCTATTTTTTGTATTTGCCCTATTTTTGTTTTTAAAAAAACGCAGTAGTGGCACATTCATAACTATGACCAAACTGTTTCACCGCTTTTGTACTTTATTATGAACAAGCAACACTAACAGGTGAGTAAAAGACTTCATAGTAGTACTGAAAATTTACAGCATTTCCTCTCTTTGCTTTCATATCTGCACAAAACCCTCTCCATGACACTCAGACTGAGACAATGACTCTATTTTTGTCACATTGCCACCCTTCAAACCAACAAGACACTTACCAGCACTGCAATTTACTGTTACATTGTTTTGGACCTGTGTGTAGTACCCCAGGCCTTTTTCATCATTGACCTTTCTGCAACTTGTGCTGGGTCCTGCAGAATATCGTGAAAATAATTTCATAAATCAAAACTTTTGCTGCAGATTAACAGATCCAACAGGAGATAATCTTTACTGCACACAGCTATTCCAAAGGTCTCAACGGGAAGTTGTACTCTTTTTTGGATCAACAGAGAGTGAGGGCTTGGGGATCATTTTAGAGACAGAAAAGGAAAGCAGATTTGGAGGGCTTAAAAGAAGAAAGTGGGGGAGAGGACAGATTCATACTACTCAGAATAGGAATACTAACTCCAAATTATTTACTAAGGAATTTACACCATCTGCGGTTTGACTGAAACAGCTCTCACAGGTGTTGGCTGTATTAATCCTAACATACACCTAACATTTTCCACTCACACAGTAATTATGAGGCAAGCTTCTTTTTTCATACTCCATTCACCCCTAAAAATAAACCCAGCTAACATGCACACCTATTTCTAGTTGAGCAGAAAAAAAAACCAATTAAAAATCACCCCACCTTCCAAAGCATAGAAAACCAAATGCTAAATGGGATTCAATGCAAATATGCATCCCTTGTTATGACAATAGGTCATTCATTACAAGTTCAGTTGCAGCTTCTAAGTGCAAAGCACATATTGCACATATAGAACATAATCACAATTTTGTCTCCAAATTCTGCATTTCATAGGCAGTTCATTGCCTTTCCATTTATAGAGGACAAAAAAATAGCAGTGAAAGCTTAGAGGACACTTTACCAGGAAGCATACTGAAGATTTATCCCAGCTTCAAACACATTACTAATTTCAAAATTACACTGGACTAAAAAAGCAGTGATTTAGATTTGCCCACCAAATCATCCAGTATTGACTGTCCAGCCAGCTGAGGCTTGGTTTTGTTTCTTTTCTTGTGGTAACTCATTTCCCAAGAGCTGTACTCTTTTGCACAGGTAGTGCCTCTGCAGCAGGACATTCAGGATCATCATACTCAGTGATTGCTATGGATTCCTACCTACAGCATTTTTCTGAAGAATACAGTTAGGAAAGGGAAATGCATTCCTAAAGTTACTAGGCCAGTTAATCCTTAACATATGGAACAGAGAAAGGTAGTTTTCTGTCCGGGAAAGCTTTCTCACAACTGGCTTGCAGAAAGGCTAATGTAAATGATGAGAGTAAGGTGGTGTTCCAGCCAAAAACATTGAGAATATTTTCAGAGACAATTTGAGGATGCTGATGTTTTAAATCCTCTCCTCCAAGGCGTTTTTTTAATGTCCAAGATTATAAAGCCTTAAATCCACATCTAGACCACAAGTTAATAAGAAGGACTCCTATATTTTTATTAATTCATATATGCAGACTACAAGTAGTAAAACCCCTACACCTGGGACAAGAGAAAATTCTGCAATGGATAGGCTCACTGTATGAAAAATGTGCTATATCACGTCAAAATGGGCTTCTTGTTCTAGGACAGAAACTGTCACTTAGGCTCTAAGTAATATAAAGTTCAGAAGAAAGTCTGAGTCCATAAATCACAATTTGATTAAACATCAAGTTTTCAGTGGCCCAGTTTCAGTACTCTCAGAGCATACTGAATTAACTGGCAGCAGAGCCTTATGCCTACACAAGGGAACACTGTACTTTCCTAAGTAACAACTCTCCTCACATCCACAGGGAATGACACGGACCAAGTTTTATCAAAGATAAAAAGTCTGAACCATCTTTTGAATTGTGTGTTGCCTATTTTCCAAATACAACAGCAAGGAATTACACCAAGACTATGAATTACTTGACTTCCCTTAGATGATGAGATCTAACCACAAAAGAACCTGCTGTGTGTTTCTAGGTTTACATCCAAGTGGCACATGCTGAAAGACATCTGTTGCTTACGCATTTTTCAGGCTGATTATCTGTTGTTGTTTCCATATATGTTTGTATAGTCATACACTTATAAACACACTTTTATTTAAAATAAATCCAATCCTAGACCTCTTGAAAATGAAGCTATCCTTTTTTCTTTTTATATAGAAAGTTTTGGCTCATTACCCAGCACCGCTTCCCACCTGGGCAATGGCTTGAACAGACAATGATTCTGTGGGCTCCAGTTCCATTCACTTGAAAAGCCACAAACTTCAGCTGTCTTTGAGAAAGTGAATTATTCAAAGCTGTGTGGCTTAGTGGCTACAGGGTATTTTTTTAGGGTGCAGTATTGCTATGGACAGAAGTTTTGGTGGTAGGTTTGTTTAGGTTTTTTCTGAAGATTAGGTAGCGCCATTTTGTAGTTTTTTGAAGTGGACCAAGGGGAAAAACAAAAACACAAGAAGAAACACTACTAGATAGCAGATTCACCACTCTCTGCAAGTCATAGCCTTAGGAACACATCCAGCAGACACATCCAAGAAAAAATCCAACATAAAATCTGAACAAACAAAGCCAGAACCTCCTCTTTGCAATTTACAGATGCTCATTGCAGAGCAGGGCCAAGCACAGGGTTTTAGATTTGAACTTTTAAAGGCCTTTCCCCACACAAGGGAGGACACATGTATATTTGTCATACATACACAGTTTCAAAGCTCACTCAGCCTGAGGGAAGGTACATTGGATACTTAACTAGATTTAAGTATCTTGAAATCATTCTCAGATATCTATTTCAGTTACTGCAAACACTTAGTTTAGAGTATAAATTAGAGTGCTAATGAAGAAAGATTTTGGCCCTGAGCCTCCAGCCTATGCAGATCATGAGACAAGGACAAGCTAAATGCCCAGAGGAACAAGAGGCAAGTTGTCCTCCCCACTTCTGCAGCCAGGAAGGAAATCCAGGGTAAAGCTTGGGCAGCCTCCTGTAACACACACTAAACAGCTTGCTGTCCCTTAGCCTCTGTTGGCAAAGGCTCCTGTGGAACAGCAGTGACAACAGAAGTTTGAAGAGCTCCTGGGAGGCTGTGCACAGGGAAAGGAGAGCCTGTGGGATGTTACTGCAATGCTGTACCTCCAAACAATACTGAACAAAAGGTTCTGAGCTGCCCTGAGAGCCAAGCAGCCACTACCCTCAGGAGCATGGCCAAGCAGCCTTGCCTCTCCTGCGAAGAGGGGCTGGCTTCACAGAGCTTAACTGCAGAGCCAGCAGGTAATGTTTCACTGTCATCATCTAGCTCCACACACAGCCCTGTTTTCAGCTTCAAAATCCCCACCACAGAGTCAAATCCCCAGAAGCAGCCATACTTACACAACCTCCACGTTCACAGAGATAAACCATGGCCTTTCTCTCATACGTTGGAGCTGCCACTTTCTCTTCCTGTCTCAAGGTGCTCTCCACGGTGGTGGTCAGTCAGTGACATACACTAATTTCCCATTTGTCAAGCACCATTTAAAGCCTGTGCTCCACAAGTTGCTGAATTCAGACACCAGCTTCTGTGTAAAAGGCACAAAAAAAATGTACTCCCCTTAACTTCCACTCTCAAATACTTTCCAAGCTTAGTGGTGTAAATATAACCCACCTGTGCAAGCTGGTGAACAGGCACAGGTTGTGCTTGTCAGCACCAAAAAGCAGTGGAAGGGGAGCAACAAATAAACAGCTGTGACAGAGGAAAGCTGTCCTGCTCGCAATCAAGTCAATGGCAAAACTCCCAACAAGAAGCAGTGTTGCGCCCCGCATTGGCAGCCAAGAGCTCAGTGTAACAATCTTGCTTTTCCTGTGTCTTCCTGTGCAGCTTTCTAAAGGAAAGACATTCCCAGTGTGTTCCTTTCATGGCGTATCCCTTATCTTCTGCCTGGAAACACAAGAAAACTCATTGTGCCCAGACCCTGCGCTGTAAGGCTGATCGTGTTTCAGTACAACTGATAAATAAAGAAAAGCCTTACATGGCAGTCTTCATTCAAGACACTTAAATCTGCAGCTTCAAATCCGCTTTATGCGCTTTCAGTCACGTCAAAGCAAAACGCTTTCCCCTAGAAAAAAAAAGGATGGTAGGAAAAGCCACTGGGTTCTCCTGGCCCATTTAACAAATGAAACACTTACTTTCTGTTTGGTGTAAAGTGACAGCTGGCTTATTAGAACTGACACTGATCCTCCCGAGAGGATTTCAGGGAGCGAGTCATACAGGTGAAGGTCAACACAGCAAAGGAGTTAGATGAAGAGAGGAAGGAAGCCACTTCCTCCTAAGGACAGAAATTAGCTAACAGAAAAGCTATTACTAAAGTGGCCCTCGCACGTTGGAAATACACTACTTGTAATATGTTCTGTTCCCAAGAAATACTTCCAAGACACTTTTTGAATGCAAGTTTTTATGCCTCGTCACCAGCTCGGTGTGCTGCAGTGAGGACCCCAGTGCAGTTTCCACCTGCAGTAAGGGCTCTGTGAGCACAGCTTGCGCCCTGTCACTGTCTGACTGACGCAGTATCAAAGGCAACACATGAAATATTCCTATTTATTAATCATACATCACTTCTGACATATGTGACAAGGATCATTAACATGGGACGACATGTTTTAGAGTGGATGAGACAACAGACACAGCCATACTGCCTGAGTGAGTTTTAACCAGGCACACACAGGCAGCTGCAGATCTTCATGAGTGCTCTGGCTCCCTTAGCAGACCTTCAGCAGGCCAGAGGAATAAAGACTTTAACCAAGGGATGATCAGTTTTTGCCAAGGTTTGTTCAGTACTCCTGCTTTTGCCTCTCCGGGTCTAGCCCTGGAAATGACCTCCCTGCAGCACTGGGGCCTTGGCAGCTGCTGCCTGGAGAAGCAAGATTGCATCCTCACAAGGGGAGACACAAAGCTGGTGAGAGAGGGTGTATCTGGTGCATAGCTGTGGAAAGAAATGGGGGTTTAAACCCTGGCCAGAGTCAGAATTCCTGCCTCAGACAAGGTGCACTGTCTTCCTGTGGCAAATCCCTAATGGGAGATAGAGCCCATGCTGCCCAGATGATCTGATTTTTATTCCTTTTCATGTTTTCTCAGCTGAAATTACAGCAGTGAAACATTTTAACTAGCCCTGCTCCTCTGCACTGAGCAGGGCAGCATATCTCTGTCCCAGCTAACACACAAAGCCAAATCAAGGATTTGGGTGCTGCTCCCCATGGACCTGAGCTGGACAGCCTGACAGCCTGGCATGGGCAAGGCAGGATGGCTGTCAGCCACCAGGGACTGTGCTCCAGCTCAAAGCCAGGGCTGACTTTTTTTGAGAATTCTTGAACTAGGCCAATACCAAATTACTTTTTTGTGAGCCATTCCTTGGGAGCCCTCACAGCCAGTGGGTTTGTTACACCTTTCACAGTTTGAGAGCAAGAGAACAGCAGAAAGTGCTAAGTCCACCCTCAATCAGCACCGCCCCCTCTGGAAAACTCTTACTCTGAATATTTCAGTTCACGTCCAGCACTGGTTTTAACTCCTTCCTAACCAAGAATACAAAAAGCATCAGAGTGAGCAGTTTCTGGCTCTCAGAGACCCATCACCATTTTAGTTTACCCTAAGAATTCTAGAAGTCAGTGACTTCGGATTTGCAAATCGAGGT
The DNA here is from genome assembly GCF_000691975.1 of Corvus brachyrhynchos. Classification (NCBI taxonomy): domain Eukaryota; kingdom Metazoa; phylum Chordata; class Aves; order Passeriformes; family Corvidae; genus Corvus; species Corvus brachyrhynchos. The sequence continues at coordinate 49,589 of NW_008236766.1, forward strand.
CACTAAATTAATCTGACAGGTACCAGCATCTCCAGTTTTAATCTCATCCCTCTCCAGGCATGCTTGTATGATACAAGTTCACAGATTTTATTATTATTTCATGTAGATATGACTTACTTAAAATTATGAGGGCTTTTCCTGACCAAGGACAAATTTATGTGACTCTACTAACTACACTGGCACTCTGCCAGGGTGCAGAGTCTGGCGATGTGAGCATTTAAAAACAGCATCATTTCTCTAGAAGTAGCTTTTCCCTGGTCTCTGTTAGATCTGGGGGGGAAAAAAAATCTCAGTAACTCTGAATTATTGCAATTTTGATAAGCTGTAATTCTGGTATCAGAAATTATCATGTGCAGCTCCACATGAAAGAGCTCACAACCACCAAAACAAGATTTTTGTCACTTGAGCTAACTGAGGATGAAGGTGTAAAAATAAGAATGTTTGAGAAGTAAATTTGATTCCACAGGTTTTTTCTGTATGACAGGAGAGGTAGGCAGGTTTAAATTCACAAAATGTTCTAAATTTCCTAGGTGACTTAGAGTGACACAGAGCAGGTGTCTTATCCCAATATGTCTCAATTTTCCCAGAAAAATATGAGTCAGAAATCCACCTTTCCAATTCTCAGTCCTCATGAGAGCAACTGGATTCCAAGGGTACACTCAGAAATATGCAAAGAAAGGCAGGATCTGAGAAAAGTTTGGCTTAGCCCTAAATTTTTGCAGAGTCCCAGAGATCTGCTCCAGTTTCAATCAATAGTTTCAATTCTGATGCTCTGGATTATATCCTGATCTTAAGCACATCTCCATGGAAGACCCCCAAGGAGTAGTTATAGATAATCAAATACATTCCTTAGCTCTACACAGTTTCTGTGAAATAGCACTTGCATACTATTCACAGCTAATATAGAGCGCCCACTCAATTGAATATCGGAGGTAGAAATAAACTAATAGCTAGCTCTAATCTCTTTTAAAGGTCACAAGCCTGCTAAAATGTTTTCAAGCATGAGCCTATCCAAAAGCTGTGGATCTCTTTCCTTCTGCTGGGATCACAGCATGACGTGCTTTCTCTCCCTGCGGAGCTTCACCTGCAGAAGTTCAGGCCTTTCTAGGGCTTTGTCTTTGGAATCTGAGGTCTGCAGAATGAATGTCTTTCACCAGACCATCTGCTCCCTGCTACCTCCCACCCCATGGACCTCTGCAGATGGAGGGTTGGAGTCCAGGAAGCACAGGGGCCATGGCAGGGAAAGAACTGAGCTGCTGTAACTAAGCACAATCCATTTACAAGTCCAATTAGAAAAGTTATGGTTAATCCCCCCTCCTGGGAGGCAGGCAGGCAGGCAGAAGCAAAGAAGAAATCTTGTTTAAGAGATAAGAACAACCGTATCTAATCCCAGCTGAAGTTCTTCCCTTTGTGCTTAGCTGAAGTTACTCCACTGGGTCCTCTGTGTGGCTCTCCCAAACTAATCCAGCCTTCATCTCATGACCTGTGTTACCCAAAGAGACTCTTCCAGTAATCCAGTGCACAGGTACATCCTCTGAATTTCCTTTTGGACAGCACTGTTGCCCCTGACAGTCTCAGAGACCCCTACAAAGGGCTAAGACACCCCCTACACCCTGAAACATTTCCATATGGGCCAGTGCCATGGGTTTTATGGCCCATTAAGACCAGGTAGCTACCTGGGGAGATGACTGAAGAATGAAGAATGGAGTTAATTGGGCCAGGTACACAGGAGGCAAAAGAAAGTTGGCAGGCGGTCGCTTGCTCCACTCTAGCTGATTATCCTGGTAGTAAACCTTGCACTCTGAGACCACATTTGCTTTCCAGGCCCAGGAAAGTATGTGCTTCCTCCTGTGTTCATTAAGTTGGTATGAGGACTGGTACGCAATTCCTGCAGGAAAAATAAAGAACTTTCTATGGCTGTGCCATCCTGTGTGTGCCTTTCCAGCAACTTGCTTCAAGCCAATTTTGTTTCCTCTTTGATCACCAGAACTTTCTGCCAGAAATGACACATTAAGTATTTGGCATTCGAGAAAATAAATAAGAAAGGTCAATGGGTAAAAAACATGTCCACACACAGAATGACAGTCCTGAAGAAACTAGGAGCAATGTCAGTGCCCTCTGGAAAAAAATCACACAGGCCAAAGGATGACTGCCAAAAAATACTAATTTCTTTTATTAGACAGTGCATGTCTTAACCCCATTTTCCTTAATGCTTTAATAGACATTTTACCTCATATGACACTGATGAAAAGTTAAAGCCACCTCCAAGAGTACAAGGGTGTACAAAAGAAGAAAAGAAACACTTTTCCATCTTTACCAAAGGGGAGGAAACAAACCTTTGTTTGTTACAGGTAGTAAAATGCTAAAAATGCATAATCTGTTTTTCAGTCTTCCAAGTATCCTCCCTACATACAGCCAGGTAGACCTACCAAACCCATTAAATATTTCATTTTTGTCTCTTTCTACACATGCAGCACAATTTCAACATCCAACAAAGTATACATTTTTCCTGGTGAGATTTTCAAGAAACAAATTAAAATCAAACTGTCCAAGGACTGGAATCCTGCAACATAAAACTGCAAACATTTTTGAGGTAAATATTATATTCTTGTGTCAGTCAGCTCCAGGGAGATTCATCATACATATTTACCCACAGGGACAGATTTTTGGAATAGCAAACCCCAGATATGTGGGGTTTTACACAATATTATGAAAATTAAGTTAGATTTTATGTTATTCTTGTATCTCTCAGCCTTGACTTTAAACCACATGCTCCATTTAGTTAAAGAAAGAAGGGAGAGAAAAAGCAGAGAACAAAGAGGTTTCCATGAAAATGGCCCTGTTTTAGGAGGAACCTGGTACATCTCTTTTTACACTGCCAACACACTTCCCCACCCTATCTGGACATAAACCACTTTAAACAAAAGCCATACATATACCATTACAGCTTTTTTTTTTTAGTCTGCCTGTAGAAACTGCCACATGTGCAACTGAGAAAAAGTACCTAACCCAGTAATAACTTTTCCTTTCCAAGAGGAAATACTTGCCACAGCGTATGCAAGGTTTATAAATACAGAAAAAAGTTCCTAAAGGCTGAGGTATGTTCACTTTCCACAGGCATCAGATAAGACCATTCACACAAAATGAAGCTATCATTCCAAATAAAGTAGCAACACAAAAATGTACACTGAGATACAGAAACACAAGCCCTGAACAGCAGAAGAAATCATTCAAAAAAGCCGTGTTATCACACACACATTCACCTCCTCTCTTATATTCAAAGCATATGAAAGTTCCAGCCTAAAATGCACTGACAGAAAAAGTTGCTCAACTGCCTAAACTTCACATTTAACACACTCACTGCCTTTACTAAGTGCCTCTATGGGTTTAATCTCACAGACACCTCAGAGGACTATGGACAAATATTATCACCCAATAGCAATTACCATTTCTCCTCATTTTCTTGTTGTATATACCAACAAATATCCTTTCTCTGCTTTTCCAACTGAAGCAGCCAATTACCTGCTGTGCTTGGTAAGCTCCCATCCACATTCCCCAGGAAAAGGATAACGTGCCGTGCAGCACAGTGAGGAGAGCTCGCTCAGATGCAAAATAATTCCCAACTTACCCAAGTAAAGTCTCTCCACTGCATTCGCAGGCTGAGTTCTGTGTTAACTGTATTTATTCACCACTGAAAGACTACACTTTACAGTTATAACCCTGACAAATACTGAGCATTTAAATAATTCTGCTTTTTCTTATCTGCACAAAGGGGTTTTATTCCTCTACCACAGCTGTACACAAAAGAATAGAGTGCCATTTCAAACCAAAACTCTCTGAAGTTACTACTTACCAGCTTGTGATTATATATTCAGTAAGCCCGAAGAGCTGAAAAGATTTTGTTGCAGGAGACAAAAGTTACAAAAAAGCAGGCAGAGTTAACAAAAATGAAGGGAAACTAGCATAAATCCTCTCTTCATTCATCTACTTAAATGTTCCTGAAGAATAGAAAGGACCTTAAAGAAAGTTCTCTCAGCAAAGACTACATCCTCTTGTCAGTCAAACCCTGCATAGTTTCAGCTAGGCATCCGTCCAAAAAGACATGGAATTATTCTATTTTTGTCTCCCAATGCAAGTGGAAACATTTTTACAGATTTGTGGTGAGGATTTCAATTTTTGTAGTGGTCAGCTAGTAGAGGAATGTAATTAAAGACCCTGATAAATGTAAGATAGTCCAGAAAGGAGGAACTGGATAAATTTGGAGATAAATAGCAATTCCATTACAATACAGTCTGATATAAAAGCTCATTAAAAACTTTCAATGAGGTTAAAAATCCAGATGTGTTTTACTGGAAGAAAGTTGTAAAAACCTTTTCTTTTAAAAGAAGATTGTTGTCAATACTGAGACACTAAGACAGTTTCAACAGACATAGGCTGATATTTTTTAATCAAATAATTTTAGTAAAGAAATTTAATGATATAATGCAGAGCACTAAAAATTTGGTTTACCACCCATGTTATGTCTGGTATGTTACTGGTTTTACACAACACAGGTGTTTCCTGAGAAGTACTTCACATTTTGCCTATTGCTGTCTTACAAAATAAACCTTCTAAACTTCTGGCTTTGTAAAGTAGGAAAATATTTTGGAAATTATGTTTGGCTTCTATTGCATTTAATTTTTACTCTTCTTCTATCAGTAAGAAAGTATGGCCATTTCCCATGTACATTCAGTCTGGAAGCTGACTCTGAAACTCAGTGTACATCATGACTGATCCATGGAGCTCTTCAGATCTGAACTTTCCTCACAAGGGAAGCTTTTAGTTCAATTCCCCAAAACTCTGTCATCATCGAGGAGGCTGGACTTTTGTCCTTGCTGCCTTCTGCTCTCTGCTCCAACTTCCTCATCCACTGTCCCTTTCACAGGGGCTGCTATTCTGCTCTCATCCATCCTCCTCTGATGTTCTCCATCACTGCCCTTTTCCATTATGGACTGATTTTTAGTCTTCTTTGCAGGTCTGAGTCCCTGTCTCAAGGTCCTGCCCAGCCTCAGTCTTAGGGCATCTCCAGCCACAGCTGCCTGCTGGGCTACCTTACACACTGCTCCTAAAGAAATCTCCCTCCTGATTTAGTCCAAGAAGTGAGCTGGTCCTGGCTGTCATCATCCCTCAGGCTAAAGCCTTCATCCACATGCAGTAGTAAGTTGGAGGGTTGCAAGGAACAAACAATACATATTTTAACAGAGAAGAAAATAAGCCCTTGTTGTCCCCCTGTTCCCTGGTTCTTAACTTACATGTTGCTTTTTTGCTTGGATTTTTTAATTTCTCTTACAACGTAAATGTCCTTGGGATAGGAATTTTCTCACGCTACATTTTGAATTAGTCTCTAGAGTAACAGGATCCAGTCTTTTCACACTGCAAAGCAAATAAGGAATAAGCTCTTTCTTTAACATCTTGTTACTTATTATCTTCTTCAGCAAATCACAGGTCTTCTGAGATGCAGCTTTCAACTAACTGAAGAGATTTGGTTTTGTTTTAGGGATGAAAAAGGGAGTTAAAAAAACCTCTGTGTAGATGCACAGGGTGCACATTGTAGATTGCTACCCACACGTTACCAGAAATGACAAAGGGCTATAAAAAAAAATTACAGTGCAGGTTTCTCTAACCAGGAACATGACATGCTATCATTCCATTCTTGAATTCTCATGTTTGCTCAGAGTGGGACAAAAAAAATGTGAAGGAAAGAAGCATAAGCTGGAGAACAGGGGTGCAGCAGAAGGGTAAAATGAGCCCTGGATGCCAAGGCATAGTTCTTCTTGAATTATACCTGGGAAGGCAGGATAAGGACAAGGCAGGGTCTCTATGAAACTTTTCAGCCCTTTCCTTGCTGACATAGGATTGGATTTCTCCATTTAATTCTTAGATACAGGATACCTGGAAATCCTTCACCGGTGACAGGTAGAGACGCATCTACCTCAGGAAGTGCCACAGGGGTACCCAGGAAACCATAAACCATAAACTTTCTTCTGTCTCCTTTTTACCTCAGACTTCATGAATAAGCACAGCTTCATCCATTCCATATCCTACAAGCCTGCCCATATCTGCTCTAGCACCTACTGATGGACTAGTCCCAGTCCTCTTCTTCCAAGGTTCCGAGTCCAATATTTAGTTCAACCCCTTGCCATCCTCTCCCATAGCAAAACTGTGGCTGTTTTTACAGCTTTCTCCTTCCTGGGCAGCCTTTCTCTCCAGGCCCCTGTGAGTGTGTGGGGCAGAGCAATCCTGTCCTTGCACCCACAGCAGCTCCACCTGCACCTCCTGGGGAGAGGACAGTGCCTCCCAACCTGGGCCAGCACAGAGGGTTTGATTTTAATTCTGCTTACCCCAATGTGATGCCAGTCATCTTGAGGATGTATGGTGCTCTTAAGACAAGCAAAATCCTATAATTTAGAGAGCTTGCAATTTACCAAAAGACCCGTGAATTATGTGCTCAGAGCAGCTCCTAAGTAATAAAAGACTTGTGGTGACATAACCTAGAAAGCAAGGCCCTCAAACCTTATGTTCCTCACAGCAGAGAAAGGCTGCCAGCATTCCCATGCCTTCTCTCTGCAGTGGACAACCCAAACAGACACCTGGCATTGATGCAGATCACTGTTAAGCTCCACCACCAGCACCTGATGTTGAATACAATTCCCAATCATTCTGATATCCAAAATATAGGAAAATCATCAAGGCCTTGCATTATTAATGTCTAATTAACATCACAATTCTTGCTGGCTGGCCATCAGCCACTATTACACCACTATGACATTGACTTTTAAAATGGAGATGTTTTATGGTACTGATTGCTTAACTGTCTTATTCTAAAATTGCCTGGCCTCCAAAATCCATCCATTTTAAAGAGTTCCTGAGAGGCAAAAAGCACTGGATTAAGATTACTGTTCCATTATTGGTCAGAGTGTTAATTTCCTTCCTGTGATACCAGGCTGCTTATCATCTTTGACAACACACTTAATTGCTGTTACAACCCCCACATCTTTTTCATAGGTGCTGTCAAGATTATTTTAATTAAAATAATATCTATTCAGAGGTTAATGAAAACTGGGGGGAAAAAATCC
>NW_008236766.1:56739-76339 GCF_000691975.1 Corvus brachyrhynchos
AGCAGGTATTTGTCATTTACCACACTTCATTCCCCAGGATTCATGGAGACCAAGTGGGACGAGGAAAACACCCCTGCATGGCTTCCACAGAGATACAGCTTCATCTCACTCATTTTGTCATGCAGATCCAGCACACTTTCCACAGAGAAACCATCAAAATCCTTGTTACTCCCCTCAGAAACACCAACGGCCATAGGGCATGTAAAATCTCCTTCATTAAGCCAAATGCTACTTTGATAGCACCATAGACGTAACCTGGGGTCACCTATACTTCTTCAAAGATAAGACAATTTGGTATCAAGAAGTGCATTTCTTCTTATACATTTTAGAAGGAAATAAACGATACCCCATGTAGGAATCCCATGCTTCCAACAATAAATGCACTGGGCACATAATACATCTACTCACTACTACATTTTTTTTAAAGCAGACCAATCTCCACTTTAAATAAACCCTGCCTATAATTAGACAAATCAATAGCTATTTCTCTTTTTTTTCAGTTAGCAACCCTCACTTAGTGCTAAACTGTATCTCTGCAGACTGCTAATCTAACAAATTACAGGTTTTCAGTCAAACCAGCACACTTTGTTCACTGTGTATGGTTGCAGTCCACAGACTTTGGAGACTGTTTCAGTAAAGTTTCTTGAAGTAACACTTATGAGTGTAGAGCTCACTCACTCCTCCATTTTAAATACAATTTACCACACTTCATTCCTCAGGATTCATATGCTTGTATATCTTCGTGTGTAGGTGACAGTGGGCACATCAGTCACCTTCTGCAATTCAAAGCAATGCCTTTGGGGGTGGTTGGCCATAACTTCAGGCTCCTCTTCTAGCCCAGCTCCTTGTTTGCTCTGTGGTCCCATTGTCTGTCCCATGACCAATTCACTACTACTGGTTGCTTTTTATCTGGAAAAATGGTCACCTCCCCAGCTGACACCTGTTCCCACTGAGGAGGAACTGTAAATCCACATCTCTGTACAGGCAGCAGAACAAGCAGAGGTTGTTTTCCCAGAGATTTCAGTGAGGTTTATTAAACTTTCTGTTCTCAGTTCCTTGCCATGTGCCAGATTACACCCATTATGGCTCCCCTGCTTCCTTCTAATAGGCCCCTCAAGCTCATTTCCAGATGACAGGCAGTTCCTGAAAAAAAAAGAGAGAGCAGCCAATTCCTCACGTTTCCCTTAGTAGGAAGCCAGTTTTGGTACAACTTGTAGACACTTAGCATCTACGACACATTGGAATTTTTCAGACTTTCCTGGTTACACAGCTGTCAGGTGTGTCCCACTCCCTCCTGTGAAGTGACCATCCCAGTGTGAGTGTGAGGATGGCTGACAAAAACTCGTGCTCCATTCTGGAAAGCAGAGCTCCGAATGCTGCAGCATAACACAGCACAGCTGGTGGAAACTTCTTATGGATTTCCTATTGTGTTATGTACTGCTCATGCAAAAAGCATACAGTTGTTAAAAAAACCAACTATGTATTAGTACCAAAAAAGCCCTGGGAAACAAACTGAAAGGGATCCCTTATGAGGTCAACATTGCTGCTCTTCATCAAGGGGAGACAGAAAACCGAGGGCCTACTGCAAATAAGGAAAAAACTGCCTGCACAGGCAGTGTCAGAGAGATTTTCTTGGCCAAATAACTGCCTCACACTGCATCTGAACACATCATATTCCCCCCATCCTGCCTGCAAGCATGTGTTGTTCTGTTGAAGGGAACTTCTTTTAACATAAAGTTGCCAAACATAAATCAGCCTTGAATAGGAATAATTAGAGTAAGTTAGAAGATTAAAACCATGGGAACAAACTGAAATATACAACAACTCCTCTGTAGCTGTGATTTTCTGTGGGGGAGGCAGAGGATTCTTGTTCTCACTCACACACCATCGGGGCATTTTCTGGTAAAGGGGCAGCATTGTCACTCGCTCTCAGATTTCCTCATGCCTTTTTTGTGACTATGATGATGCCTCAAAGCCTTTTCTATTAGCCTTTCCCATTACAAACCTTCTTTAGCTCATAACAGTTCATGTGCTTTCTGCTGTAAGAATAAAGGGGCTCTTCACCCCTCACACACTGCAGTGATTCTGATTACTGGGAAGATATTTGAAATATAATATTGTGAGGAGAGGTGTAATTATGTCTGTATTTGAATGGAGCTATTCTAAGGGGCTTTGCAAAGGCAGACTGTCATGGCTGCTATAGGCCCTTGGGGTCAAGCAGTTCATCAGGAAATAATCAGGACCTGAAAATGGTCTGGTTGTTTTTTGGATGCTTGGCAAATTCCACCACCTTCTCAGGAAACTGGTATTAATTATTCTCATTGTAAGTGCTCAAACTGTTCAGTGAGCACTGGCATAGATACCAGTGCTCCTTAACACTCCTACTGGTACCACCAATATTCTTTTCCTGGCTACTGGATGTGGTTGCATCCTGCATCTCTTGTTTTGTATATTCTAATTCTTTTATCATCATTATTATTGTTGTTATTTTCCCTTCCATTTCTCTCCTACTGAGCTGTCTTTATCTCAAACCATGAATTTTACTCTTGTTTCCCAACTGTGTCCCCCATCCCACTGGCAGTGGGGGGAGAGAACATGAGTGGCTGTGTGGTGTTTATCTGCCTGCTGGGTTAAACCCCAACAATCCAATGCAGATTAAACAGCATACCAAATTCTTAAGATTAGGACACATTTCTTCCTCCATACACCTTTTAGTGAAAAGTCAAAAGTGACTTCCCAAAAACTTGAAAGGGGGAGAAGAAGCAGAATCTTTGCTCTTTGAATTTAAGGTTTGGATTTCAGCCCTTTCTGGTTTATCTTTTCTCATTTCATTTGTTATATATTCTCACTGCTGTGTGCTCTCAGCCTCTGCTCAGCCTTTGCTTTGTGTTGCCCCTGGCAGTAACTGGGCAGTGCCTACAGCAAGGCACGCACCAAAATCCCCACACTATCACCACTGAAGTTTGTTCTTAATCTTCTGACTAGAAAACATGAACTTCCTTTCTCCTCTTCTGCCTCCCTCATGGATTTATTCCAGCAACTCAATAATGTAAAATGTGTTACACATAGAGAAAGTCAGAGGAAACCCAGCTTCTCACTTCCCAGACAGCTTGGCCTAGGCCAAGAGCTCTGTGAGGAAGGCCAGGTTTCCATACACTCTTCCCACCCATACAAGCACTGTGTCCCAAAACAAGATGTTTAATCAGGGTCTTGCCAAGATAGCCCAAAGTTGGCTTTCTGATAAATCTTCCTTCAAAATTTTGTCTCATGTATGACTGCAGCACTCAGCCAGGCTCTGTCATTCTAGTGAGACCTGCTCAGTGCAGAGCTAGTTTAGAAATCTGGCCTGAAGAGTGATCAACCAGTTTTTCACATAATCTTTTCTTAGAAATACTACAAGTAAACATATGTTTCAAAGGAGGAACAGATCCAAATTTGGGTTTAAGACATCAAGGTCCCTTGGGAGTGCAGGCTGCAGGCGGAACCAGTGGAGCACAGGCTGAGAGGAGGGCCAGTGACCCAAGGACCATTCCCGTGGGATTTCCACAAGCTCAAATTACAGTCTCAGGAACACATAACAGGGCACCCAAAACAGGCCAAAGAAACACAACAGAAATCACAGAGCCTCTGCCGAGGCCAGCTTGGAAGCAGCAGGAAAAACAGGAATGCAAAAGCTGCTGGAGTCCTTCCACAAAAAATGGGTGCTCTCCACGTTCCAATGCTGTCCTCCATCACAAGACAAAATCAAGGCTTTGCCTTCCAAAAGAAACAAGCTGAATGGCTGGGTGGCTCATGTGCAGAAACATCTGGACTGGATAGGGAATAACATACAGAAAACAGCCAGCGAGAGTGTCAAAAGTTCAGACAAGCAGGAACTGAACTTCATCCTATTTCAGCCCTATAGGCAAAGATATCACAAAAGATCAAGTCAAAAATTTCAAGCCCGTTGTGCAGGAGAAGTCACGAGTATTTAACTTTTTAGAGTGAATGGTTTCCCATTGTCTTCCCTTCTCCCTATTATTACAGCAGGCCTAGGCCCTAGAGTATACCACCGTGTCCTGCAGCCGTAGGGAGGAGGAGGAGAGAAGATCCAGCAGGCAGGAATTGTGCAGCAAGATTGATTGATTTAATTATTTTACAAACTCTTTTATAGACTTTTTTCTTCGTAGTCTAATTGGACAAAGGATCAGCCACCCCTTGGGGTGATTGGCTAAAATCCTAAAACATCCATTGTCAAAATATTTTCTACTATACCATAAACAAGACTTTTCAAGGTTGCAGGTGTTTGGTTGTTTACTGAACTCTGCTACCTCTTCTGTGAGAGAGAAAAGTCTCTCACGGACTTAGAAAATAGCAAGAAAATCCTTGCTAGCAGCATTTTTTTGTCCACACCCTATAAATTATGATCTCCTGCAGGTCAAGCTCAGAGAATAAAGTGCCAAACACGGCAGATAGCCCCAGTCAGCAGGCAGGAAAGGGGAGGCCTCTTGCAGTGGCAGCACAAAATTATGTACAATTTCAGGGAAACAACTGTAAAACTTTTCCGTGCCTCTGTCTAGCAACATGGTCTCACCAAACAGAGCTGTCAAAGGTGGGATGCACACCTATAGGAAAGGCAAAGACAGCAGCCCTATACTGCATGAAGTTGATAATATTGTATTAAATTTAAACCTGCATTGGTAGGACAAGCCATGTCTCAGTCTCCCACAAATTACTATCAGGAAAAAAAATGCCTTTAAGCAGAGTCACCTTCTCCAACAGCCATATGATTTGATACCCAGTAGCAAAACAAATAACTTTTTTGGATCCTTATGATAAAGTATGAGACTAATTTGCTGCATTTTATTCTAAGATTACAGGACATCCTAATAAGCTTTACTTCCTCTTTAATGAACAAGACAAATGTTCTAATAAATTGTAAATTATATTTTTTTAAAACATTACAGATTGAAAAAAAGAAATTATTCTATGACACTTGATGATGAACCAAACTCTGTACCTTGTCCCTGATAAATTTCAACTAGTATGACAGCTCTTAGCAGTAACCACCATCAGAAGCAAGCCAGACATCTAAAATGGAACATCAGCTGAGTTAAATTAGTCTGTGTATTACTATATACTAGGATTTTATATTAATATAATGTTAAAAGACATTGTATTACATGCAAAGTCACACAGGGGAAAGCTTGAGTGCACCAGCCTTTCCTTGGCTCATTACTGCCCAGTTCAAAATGCAGCCCTGCTTATATGCTCATACTCTATTTTTTTTTTTTTTTGCAGGATTCTGCCTCACTGAGCAGACAGTACAGATGGCACCCAAAGAACAGCATTTTATAACTCGTGTTTCTCAGACCCTGTGGTATTACCCACTATTTTGCTCTTGGATTTTCTCATAGCACCTGTCATCACTACCATGTTCAAGCCCAGCACAAATCTGAAGTGACAGCATGATTCTCCTTGCCAGTGCTTCTCTGCCATGAGTGGATACCAGCAACCAGACTATCATGAGCTAATGTTGCACATTTATTGCTTCCACCAAAGTTTATAGTGGGATTTTGGAAAACTAATTTGCTTTCGGGAAGGCAAGAGGCTTGGATTACAAATTCATTCCACAAAGAGGTTTCTTCCTTCCCCCTACCCAATGTAATCTTTCCTCCAGAGCTGTAGAGCAAAGCACTGCTTCACACACCATTACTACTGGCAGGCTTCAGCAGACACTCCTTCTCAGCATCATCCAAAATTAAACCTCCCAATATTTTTTATTTGAAAGACCAGTTTAGTTTTATAGACACAGTTGGTCTCACCACCATAATTTTCTCCACTCCAGCTTCTCTGCCCATGCTGGACACCCTCCTTTAAATTTCCTACTCACATTAACATATCCCTGGTTGTTCTTAAACCATGACAGCAGTGGGAGTAAAGTACCTCGAGATACCTACTTTGGGATGAGGCTGTGCTGTTCCTCAGCTTCCAAAGGCCAGCTGGGAAAATGCTTCGTGGCCTAAAATTATGTTGCTGGTATAAAATACTCTTTTTTTGGAACCAGTTGATGGAACCTGGGTGATGTATTCTGTGTTTTTGTAGCTATGGGAGACTACTACAAGGCATCATCAGATTTCAGGCAACAAGCCTGAAGATGTGCTTCTCTTTAAAAATGTGTAGAAGTCCATTGCTTTGCAGCAAAGTATTCAAACGTGCTTTTATGTCCATGGCACTTGAGCATGCACTTAAGTGTTTGTTTTTTGTTTTTTTTAATTAGATTGACTATTCCAAGATGAGTCATTAATTCCAAGATGAGTTTGGTTGACATCTGATAAACATGATTGTTCCAGTCCATTTGTGCAAAGAAATGGATTTTTGCAGGTGCCTTCCTGGGAAAACAGGCCAGGTGCACAGCACAGGCAGGGCTGTGCCTGGCACTGCTCTAGTCTTCAGGGCTGTTTACTAAGAAAATGCTCCCTGCATCATTCAGGACCCAATGAATAATTTAGCAGTTTCATTACTCCACCAGTGCTGTTTTGTTTGCTGGAATATCATCCCATGGTTCAGCACCCATCTGGCTTTAGGCATAAAGCCTGTGGAAAATGTAGAATCCCCAAAGGCTGGAAGGAATCTTTTCTGTGTTGCTGGAGCCCTACAAACTCACAGTACCTCTGATTTTCTGTTTAAGTGAGGAAGTCAACTGCCCTGAGAAACTCAGCATAAATTACTGCATACATATATCTTGTATCCTTTGCAGACTGGCAGTTCTCTCACTGGCTTACTTGGAACCGAAAACAAAGCACACTGGAATTTGGGGAGGTCTTCCAAAGAGCAGATCAGGATATTCTGTTCCACTTACACACTTGGTAAGCCCTGTGAACTTTATTTCAAAATGCAAACAAAATAAGGATTGGTCTGTACCACAAAGTGTCCTTCTCATGCAGGTATTGCACTGGTAGACACTTGGCTTGTAACATAAAATACATCAGGACTGTCACAGAAACACTCTGTAAGGGTGAGAAAAGTTATCAAATACTTCCACCAGACCAGCTAGACAACTGAAAATCTGAAATGTGTGGTTATTAGGCTTGATAGCAACACTCCTATGCCCATGAACTCAGGTCTGACCTTTTCCATTAAAACAGTTCTCTATTAATGGCAGGATCTCCTGCAGAAAATTATCTTATTACTGAACTAATCTGGATTAAAAATGGAAAGCATATATTGGCAACTTCACCTATATCAATAGCAATACGAATAATTGATTTTCCTTTAGACCATCTGCAAGACCAATAAAAATCCAGAAAGACAATTCTGATTTTCAGTCACTTCTCTTCAGAAAGAGAACAAAATCAGTTTGAACTTGAGTAGCAAGTGCCATTCTATGTGAAAAGAAGCAAAAGTTACTCTGACTCACTCACACCTCCTGGTAACTGAGTTATACCAGAGGCTTTCTGTGGCTCCTGTGCCCTCTAGCTTCTAGAAGATGTATTTACCAATCACTCTCAACTTGAGCAGGTTTATAGAGTTCTCATTTCTATGCAGTCACTAAAAACTTGCTAAAACAGAAAGTGAAACGCCTTTTCCTCTCTTGCTCCTGGATATAACTTTAACCTGAGACTGAAATAAAGACATAGAAATGTTAGTCTAGATCCTTGTTTACCTTACAGGCATTTCAGTGGTGATATAAACGGGATTTAAAGGTACACACTATATTTGTATCAATTTAGAGTCCTCTGTGTGTGCTTTAAACGAGATTCAGCTCACCAGAGAAATGCCAACCGAACTGGAAATAGCAATGTTGAGGAAAAGGTGAGTTGTGAGACATAAGGGATACTAAATAAAGTCACTAGATGGTATACAGCAAAAAGCACTTGATGCACAAATGGTGGGCTGAGGGCTGTACTTTGTGACGCCCAGCAGGTTTCAGGTTGAACTTCTGATAAGAGAGTAACTGCTGGCTGGGGAGGGAAATCACCCAAAAGAAAAGATAATCCTGGTGTCCATAGAGAACCCACAGCCTGATGGAGACAGCAGTTTTCTTGGTGTTTAGGAGGCTGATGGAGCATGATCAGCTTGAAGCTGGCTGGCTGTGAGAGACAACCCAAGTTACTTTTATCTTGACATATCATCAAAAGCACCTGAACTAGAAGTGTTTTTCACTTTCACCTCCCAAATTACAAGCCTCTTTAAGAGTAGAGGCTTTACCTCCAATCCTACCTGCCACATCACTGCAGTGGCACCAGTGGCAGCCTATGAAGTGCAGCTTCTGCAAATCTTACAAGCGATAACAAATAAGCAATGAAAGTTTTGTTGAGAAAGTCACTGGAATAACAGAACAGGGACACAAATCCTATCAAAAACTGCAGTCACAAAGGCACTTCAGTGAGTTAAATACTAAATGCATGTGGTTTTAGAACACACAGTTATAAATCCAGTGTTTTGACATGGCAAGCAAGGTAACACATAGCTCTGCCACTGTCTATCAGAACAAGGTGCAATAAAGACATTTTGTTTCTTCTGAGAACCTAAGCCATGGAAAAGAAGCAAATGGAAGCTTCACATAATGCAAACAAACCTTTTGTACACTGAAGTGTATAACCTTACCAAGAATAAGATAAAACTAGAGAAAGCCACAGCACAGACTTTATGAAAAAAGGCTGACTTTACTTTCAATGTACATAAAGTGCTTCAAATGGCTTGGTCTCTCATCTGCTTATCTGTAGGCATTTTAAACAAAAACTATGGCAGTTTTCATTTAAACTCTGTATTTCCAGTATCTGAAGATCAAAACTATTTCCTTTTTCTATGTAATTCTCTACTTCTATTACATTAAGAACACAAATCAATATTCATTTCCATAACTAATTTAACTCTTAGATAGTATCTTTAACTACGGAATGATAAAGAGGGACTGCATTAACAAGGAGTAAAACCTTCCTTGGAAAATGTACACACACAGGAATGACGCTGGCAACGTTGTCTTCTTCTGCCTCTCTAGCAGGATTGACATGCTAAAAAGTTCCCCTCAGCCTGTTCCATCGATAAAATTTGCTTGAACTACAAGGACTGTCATCCTTCCCCTGATGCACCTTCTTGGGATTCATTTCCAGCAACAGGCCATTCCTATCCACCACAAATAACAACTATGACATTATTCCATATAAAATCACGGTCATTTAATGAGCTACAAATGGAATTACAAACTATTTATTCAACTATTTTAGGAACATATGCTAACTAGAATAATTGGCTCCCTCCACAAGAGACAGTGTAGACCTGTAACAGTCTTTCAAGCACGTCAGCAGAATAATATGCAAATTAATGTGTCTGACACAATATATTTGTACATTCAAAGTGTTTGCAAAGCTACAAAGAAACTATAAAGGGTCCAAATAGCCATGTGATAATGTTCCTTTAGTGTGGTGGGTTGACCCTGGCTAGACTCCAGGTACCCACCAAATTCATTCACTCTGTCACTCTCTATCCTCAGCTGGGCATGGAAGGGAAAATATAATGAAAGGCTCATGGGATGAGATAAGAAGAGGGAGAGATCACTCAGCACTCACCGTCATGGGCAAAGCAGACTAAACTTGTGGAAATCAGTTTAATTTATTACAAACAAATCACAGTGAAATAATAAGAAAAACCAAGTCTTAAAAACACCTCCCTCCCACCTCTCTTCTTCCCAGGCTTAACTTTACCCCCAATTTCTCTACGTTCTCCCCCAGCAGTGCAGGGTGATGGGGAATGAGGGCTGTGGTCAGTGTATCGCACGCTGCTTCTGCAGCTCCTTTCTCTACCTGGGGAGGACTCCTCACACTCCTCCCCTGCACCAGTGTGGGTTCCCTCCAGCAGGAGAAAGTCCTCCAGGAACTTCTCCAGTGTGAGTCTTTCCCATGGCTGCATTTCATGAACTGCTCCAGCATTGGTCCCTTTCCACAGACTGCAGTCCTTCAGGAAGGGGCTGCTCCAGCGTGGGTCCCTCGTGGGGTCACAAGTCCTGCCACCAAACCTGCTACAGTGTGGGCTCCTCTTTCCATGGCTCCACAGGTCCTGCCAGGAGCCTGCTGTCTCCATCAACCCTGGCAGAGAAGGAGGAGGAGGAGGCACTCTCCAACATGCCCAGCATTCTGGGTCACAGCTGCTGCGGGAGGACAGGAGCTAGTGACCAAAAACACTAACCTGGCTGTCCTGTCCACCTCCTTTCTGTGCTCTAGTGGGATAGGTGGCCTCTCAGGGAGACGCCCGGGGTGGCTGGCAGGCAGCTCCCCCTCATCGCTGCCTCTGCGCCCGCGGTTCGGAATCACACATTGTTCCATGTTTAAAGCCCTCGTGGCTTAGCAGTCAGACTTGAAGGCAATTATTTGCTTTCGTGGAGGTGAAACCAATAATTTAGCTGGCATCACAGCTCAGCCCCAGCCAAAAGAGTAATTGGTGAAAATAAGAGCTGTGGTGAAGCCAAGAATAGAAAGAAAAGATAAATGTTGCAATGATTCTGATTACTCCATAGAATCAGAAATCTCACAGAGATTGGAAAGTTCACAGAGAAAGTATGACAACGTTAGGGGTAATTTGGAAATGGGAATTATTTTCTTTCTGTGGGGAAAAAAAAAAAAAAGAGGGGTACTATACTACTTGGACATTACCTGCAGAAAAGAACAATTTTAGAAGGCATAAGGAGCATCCAAAGTGGAGAATAGGGGAAGGATGTGGTGCCTTTTAGAACAGTAAAGAGACAGCAGATGTGTGCACCATGCAGAGCCCTTTGAGCTGCCAGGGCAGCCTTCAGCTGACTGTCAGAGGCAGTGATTGTGACCAGTTTGGAACCAAGCTGCCAGTGCTCAGCCTGGGCGAAGCCAGGTTTAAAGCACCCAGTTTATCTCTAACAAGTATTCACCTGTTCTGAGACATTTCAGTCTAGAAAAATGCACAGGCCTGAACTCTCCAGCATGTTTTAAACTCTTCACCTCTTAGAGATGTTCAATCTGCTGATTAGACATGACAATGCTGGATTAGACAACCAATACCAAAATTTACTACTGCCTGATATAAGTTGCTTTTGGCAGTGTTCAGTGTCAGAAGCAATAACATTAGCTCTGCTCCTTTCTCACACTGCAGATAATGGAAGCTTTCAGGAAGATGAATTAAATTTCACTAACAGAAGAAGAAAAAAAAATTGCCACTGTGGAAGTCCGCTTGGATTATTTCAAAATGATGCTCTATCAAGACGTGCAGCAATGTCCTGGTGACCAATCCTGAACCAAAAACTGAGTCAGATCTAGAAGCAGAACACCACCTGTCTCCTGGGAAAAAGCACACAGCTGAAGAGCTCCTGCATCTCTGTTTTGGCAGCTGCAAAGGTCCATGAGGACACATACCGGTTTCAGCTCCTGTTCTTCATCACCTGGTACCACACCAGCTGCCCCAGGACTGCCTGATACCCCCCAGTGGCACCACAGCCCTGCACAGTGCCTCTGGGGGCTCCTGACAAGAGCAGGAGTTTGCCTCCTGTCACCAGCCCAGGTTGCGTACCCTGTTCACATCCAGCTGGAAGCTGCACCCACCTGCAAGGCAAAAGCATCTGAGGGATCCCTGGACGCCGTGCTCTCACTGTGCTTATTCACTGGCCACAAGATGGGGCTTTTTTATCCCCCCATGAGCTCAGAGCAGAGGATTGGGCAAAATTCATAACCTTTCATGGGCCCTCAGTGATGCATGCGTCCATATTGGCACTGAAAATCCAAACCACTGGAAAACAATTGGCAAATTCAAACCCCAAAACTCTAGTTACATGAGAACAGTCTACAATAAATTATCCTCTGATAATATTCTTTTCCTTCTCAGAAATTTCTTCCACTTTTGCCTTTACTTGCAAAGCACTCTCCCAAGACTTCATTTGCCCACAGATTTTAAAAAAACGTAGTGGTTAAAGAAAACACACACAGACAAACATCTAAAAATGTTAGAACCAAACTATAGTCAGGCTGACATTGCCTCATCAACAAGAACATAGACACTCGTGCATGAATACAGAATACTAAGTAATTTGGGTTTGGTGCCACTCAGGTATACTGCACCAATGTTACACTTTCCACCAGCTTCAAATATTCTTAGAATGGCAGTGTAATCAAAATGGAAAGACAAGTACATTAGAAACCACACTTTTCCTTTTTAAATGCTGATTCCAAAATAGATTTTCTCCTGGGTGGAAGTTTGGGGTTTACTTGAGAGCTGAAAAGTTTGGGTAATATTACCCAGAACAGTACCTTTTAAAAATGGAAGCAATTTCTTCCACTTGTTCACAGTCAGTAAAAGCAACCTTCTAGCAGCTTTGCAATTCTTTCTACCATGCTTACTACCTTAAAATTTAAAAATTTTTATTTAAAATATTACTGCTTACAACTCTGCTTTTCTCTAGTTTCAGTAACAATCTGCTTCTTCTAAAGCTCTGAGCAGCTCCGTTTTTGTGGTGAAGGGCTTCTCTCCCTTCACATCATGGAAAAGGTTTTTTGTATTCACCCTTGCTTCCACAGTGCTCAGCCCTCTATCCTTTACAGGGATATGTACTGCTAAGTGTACTGCATTGATGTGAAGACAGATTCTCAGGAGAAATGAGACAGAAGATAGAACAGGAATAGATCTTGAAACAGGAAAGTAGCTAGTTCTTCCTAAGGAAAAAGAAAACAAAAATCAACACAAAAACCATGTATCAAAAGTTTCACCCAAATTTCCTACACCCAGGACAATGTAAAAGCCAGCACCAAGGTTACTAGAATGTTTTACTTGTTAGGTTTTTGTACAATGTTGGTCTGAGGAAATCCCTTTGTCTGACAGAAAAATGCATAACTTTGTTAAACTGAAAAGAAAGGCTAATAGTTTTTAAACTAGATGGACACTACAGGTATCATTCAATTACACAGAGCCTCGGTGTGTCTCAGCAGAGAATGGCTAGAAATGGAAAAATAAACTGCTTGACCATTTAGACATTAAAGCCAGGAGGGGCCTATGAACATTGCCTGGCTTCTTGTTGAATATGAATCACTAAATTGCAAGTATTCACCCCAAAAACTGTGCTTGCATTTTATCTTGGAGATTAAGCCATTAAGTGCTGTAATAGGAAACAAAAGAGACAAGGTGCAGTGGCAGGGGAAGAGGACCTGCAGTGACAGGGAAAGGTGAGGTAGCCAGGTGATCCCAGCATATGACCCCCACTTTGTGTAAAGAAAAATGGGGAAAAATACCTGAAACATAGGAACAAATGCTTACAGGCTCCAAAACTGGCAGTTTGGCCTAACCCAAGCAGATCCTTGGGTTCATCTCCTACAAGGCCTGCTTTGTACACTGACTTACCGGAGCTGGTGTTCCCCAAGGAGTGAACCCACAGCCAGGAACAAGCATGCTCTGGAAGCACTGTCACCGGGCAGCATCACTGTCTCCACCAGGCTGGCCAAGGTCCCCTTTTGCATTACACCTGCAGCAGAGACACGCAGAGACATCGTGAGAACCCCCACCTCTGCTTTGCACAGCAGGGTGGAGTCTCCCTCACTGGAGATATTCCAGAACCCTCTGGATGCAATCCTGCGTCGTGTGCTTTAGGATGACCCTGCTGGAGCAGGGAGGTGGGAGCAGATGACCACTGTGGCCTCTTCCCTCACCCATTCTGGGATTCATCTGAACTGATGAAGCAGATTTTAGGGTCAGGCTGTAAAGCACGAAACAAATCTAAACAAATATCTGACTCAGCTACTAAACTGAAACAGCAGCAGCTTTGAGAAGGAAGTTGGCAGCACCACTTATAAGTCCATGGAATGCATCCAGCTACCCTCTTCTGCACTCACTCTAATTATTTATCCCTGATCCCTAAATAGACTCTGCCTCAGGATTGCTTCAAAGAAATGTACATTTCAAAAATTTCCCTTCCTTTCGAATTCACTTTTTTGACCTTACACAAAAATCTACAGCAGATGTCAGGCCGTTTCATCTGAACTACAGCCTGTATAAAAATATTTAGTCTTAAACTACACGATTAAATTTATCTCCATCTTTTTACTAAATGTATCTGTGGATTCTTTTTATTTTTCTTGCAGAAGTCAAAGTAGTGTCTCTTGGTTCAGTTGGGGTTTTTTAATATATATAAAAAGCAGCTATTCTTTCTGTCCTGAACTTTTGACTCAAACCCTAGTATTTATAGTTAATAAGGCTGGAGCAGATCAATGGACTAGCTGATCTGCCATGATGTTGGCTTAGTGCCACATGTATCCATAAGCGTGTCCAAATGAAAAATCAGTTTCTCAATCCAAGTGTATCTAAAATACTTTTTTTAATTTTGCGTAAATTCACAAATAATACAATATTGAAGTGATTTCTTTTTTTTTCTTAAACATACTGTACAATCAGGATAGTTAAGTGTTTTACATCAAGGCACAGCACACTGTATAATACTCATATGCCTTGCCAGGCAGCAGTTTAGTATAATCCCCGAGATTTGGCAGTAGGGCCAGGATAAGTAGCATGGATCACATAAGCTGGAAGATAAATAAATAATAGATGCCGTCACATTTTATTTGAAATAGAGTTGCATATAAAAAGAATATACAATAATTTAACTTTAATAACTAGATCCTCTTTTACTATACATAACAGAAGTGTTTTCATTTGTATTAAATAAAACATTTTCAATAGTAGGATGAAAAATTAATATTTTTGGCGGTCTTGGTTTATGAAGAAGAGTTGCTTCCATTAGAAATTAAAGTCGAGTTTTCAGTTTCATTGCGATCTGTAAGAAAGAAAACCAGAGTTTACTGATATGTTGATAATGAAATGTTAGTGCTAAAACAAGCAAAGAATTCCAAACAAATTGTTGTGTTTAGTTAATGCACAGTGAAGGTAGTTACCTAAGCACAACATCTCCAAAAGCTCTTCTTCACAGTCTAGGTGTCTTTATTCTATTTGTAACATCTCTTTTCTTTTTACACTGTTACTTGGCCTGCCTTCTCAGAGGTTACCCATGCAGCTCTGTTATTCCCCCAGCAAAACTAAAGTTTTGGTGACGCCACAGGTTCTGTTTGGTGCCATGTACTTACCGTGTTCACATCACCATTCAGCTTCTTATATCTGGATGCTTCTTCTTCGCCTGCCGAAGGCCTTGGAGCCCACATTGGTTGGGACAAAGTTGTTCTTGCCCACTGCCCCTGACCTGCTCAGGAAGTCTGCCAGGCGGTGGGTCACACAGGTGGCTGTGTTCTGGTGATGCCACAGGTTCTGTTTGGTGCCATGTACTTACCGTGTTCACATCACCATTCAGCTTCTTATATCTGGATGCTTCTTCTTCGCCTGCCGAAGGCCTTGGAGCCCACATTGGTTGGGACAAAGTTGTTCTTGCCCACTGCCCCTGACCTGCTCAGGAAGTCTGCCAGGCGGTGGGTCACACAGGTGGCTGTGTTGCAGGCCCTCTTCTGTGCTGTTACACTGCTTTTCAGGAGGAAAAGGAAGAGTTAGATCCCACAGCATGAACCCTGCACGCAGTGGAACATCACTATGACGAGCAAAGACTCTTCTGTAGGATTAAAAGCAGGCTGGCTGTGCAGAAGGCATTTGCGCCTTCCGTGTGCACAGCTTACATCTGTTAAAGATGCCTCTTTATGGTTTTCTCAGTGTCAGGCTCACTTTACAGAAGCAGCTGGACTGAAGACTAAATCCAGGCCAGATTTTCAGCAGCACCTGGGCTACTGCCTTGCCTCCAGCCAGGCATTATGGCCACAGAGAGGAGCTGAGGAGGTTCAGGTCTGGAGCACTTAAACAATCCCTGCTTCCTCCAAAAGCTCACATTTGTATTTAGCTTGAGGTGCTCCTGAAAGGCAGTAGCAGACACAGTCTTCACTTCTCACTCCAACACCTGTGCTCCCTAACAGCCAGAAAACAAATGGAATTGCAGCATCACTGATGACTACAGGAGCTTTGTCAGTGACTATGACAGGGCTGTACCTGCTCAGCAGCTGACCAGCTGCTTTCAGAGCTGAACCACAAAAACACACAAACTGCTTCCAGGAACTTAGTGGGAATGGGAGAACCTCTCTTTCCTGCAGTAGTAGAGACCTCTTTCTACTACAGCACTTCACCGTGGAGCACTTCAGACTTTGACAGCATTAGTTGTGTGCTCACAATTCAGCCTACAGCTAACAATTGTGCCAGATGGGGACCTGCAAGGAATATGCATTCACACAATCCTTGCTTAAAGAGTTTTCTACTAAAGCAATGATTTTTTTCTTGCAGTAGGAGGGATTTTTCTCAGCTAAGCATCACAAGGCAGTTTATTAATGTTAACAATGAAGAGTTGTTTTTAACATCTATGCCAAGTTTTTGAAAGAGGCCTCTGATTAAAAGATAGATGCAGTGCTGCAACAGAACTGTAAAGAAATCTGGGTTTGGCTCTTAATTCAAGACAACATAATGTAGGTGAATTGTAAATCATCACAAATATTTTAAAGGTACATATGTTTCAAATATAGTGCAAAGACCTATTGTAAAATAAGAAAAGAAAAAAAACCACAAAATTCTTACCTGGACATGTTCAGTACCCAGTTTTAAACAGGATTACATTTCTAGTTTGTTTGAATGAATATGTATGAGTCTTCCTGATTTCTTTGCTTCTCAGGGTCCCTACCAACAGGATTGCATGCATGCCTGATTACAGCAGTACATATCAATGTATACGTAGAACTTTGACTTCTAAGCTCTCTTTCAACTTTTCTAGAAGTTACTAGCATTGCCTCTCCTGAACATTAAGTTGTAAAATGTTTCTAGCCTCACCTAGAAATCTCACATTCTAAAACAAACTCTTAAACCAAGCAGATCTAATCCTTATAGAAAAATAGGTTTATTGAACAAGTGCATGGGCAAGCACAAAAGAAAGAATCTACTTGTACATTTAGCAGCCAGAAATGAAGAACCCTGTTTCAATTTTTTTTTTTAATCAGTGTCTAAGAAAATCATTTGGAATGTCAAGGCAGTGCTGATCATTTTTATTTATTTTTTCTCCCCTAGCTTGGTATGCATGTTATGTTCTCTGTCTTCCTACCATTAGGTCCATCTCAAACATTCTCTGTCGAAAACAGAACCAAAAGAACACAGCAAAGTTAGCAATCAAAGTTAGATCCACATGCATCAGGTTAAAAAAGGGAGAGGGGAGAAATAAGCATGTCTAGTTGTTTCCTAGCGGTTCCCCATAGTTTGCATAGCGTTCATGTTCCAGGTCACTCAGCACATTCCGCTTCTTGCCAGGAGTTCCAGCCCCGACGTCAGTGCGAGGGTAAGTTTGCAATTTGTGCAATTCTTGAGACAGTTTGCCCAGCACACAAGTACTCAGACTGGCACAGCGTTTGGAAATGGGTCTATCCAGGCTGCAGGGGGGAAAAAAATAAAAACATGCCCAAAGGAAGAGTAACCTCAAACATGCACATTCATGCATTTCTTCCCTACATAAAAATCTACTGTTAGGAGACTTAAAAATTCATTCAAAATAAATCCAAACTCTCAGCATCACATTCCATGCAAGGCAAGTTCATACATAAGCAGTCAGAAGGAAAACACTATTTGTTAATGAATCCAATTTTGTTGACAAGCAAGTCCATTAGCCTTTTGGATGCCCATATAGTCAGAGGTCAGGAAGTTGAACCGCCCCTATATTCCGCATGCTGTTCAGTGCCTCATCCATCCCCATGCATTGCAATGCAAATCCTGTTAGGATAATGCAAGTGCTCCTGCATGCCTTTGGTCCAAGGGAGAGTGGCGCTGCGTGCATCGGGGAGGAACACATCCCTCCTGCCAGGGACTTTCCATGCCTTACAACAGCATGCACTTGCACAACAGAGAATCCAAGAGTGACTGAGTAATCCCCTAACACTCCCACTGGGAAGACGTACCTTTTGCTGCCATATTTTAACACAACCCACTCATTCAAGCTCAAATCGCCCTCCACTTTCAGAAGTAAGAGACAGAGGCAGGTTAACTAGGTGGAAGCCATTCTCTTGACACCAACACTAGGATGTCTCTGCAGTATCATCCTTTAGCAGTTAGCCATAACCCCAAGAAAATAAATAGACCTTGACCTGCAGAGGGTCGTCTCAGATGACTTTGGCTAAATATCAAACACATAACACTCCCACATTGCTTTTCTGCTGCCCAGGACTGCAGTCCTTACCTGTTCCCCTCAGAGGCTTGCTCCAGCTCTTCTGCTGTCATCTGTATGAACTCTTTCACCAGCGCATTTAATAACCTCCGAGCTTCGTAATCACTGAGAGTCACTCGATCCGTTATGGACTCCAAGCCAGGTCTGGGCAGAGGCAAGGAAAACAGGGGTTTGACAGGCACTCCTGCATGTCACTGACAGTGCCTTCCACAGTGTGACTACGCAAAGCCCGCTGCGCTCCCCTCATGCGCACCGTTAGGCACTCATAGGTGGGATCAAAAAGCCACAGCACAAAAAGCAGCCACCTTTCTCCTTCACTGTGGTCTGTTTCCCTCACAGACCTCTAAAGAATATTAAGCATTTTCATAGCATTCAGACAGAGCACTCAGCAACAGGACCAGCTTCTTACCTGACTGGGGCTGCCTGGAAGCTGTCCAGCTGGCACACAACCAAGGCATAAACAGCAAGGAAAGGTGAAATCTTCAGCATAACCATGATTTCCTCTCTACAACAAAGAGGTACATCAAGCAATGGCAGTTTTCCAACCTTCTCAATCCTGCAAGTTCCACTAAAGAGGTCATTGCTTCCTAGCCACAAGTAGCACAAATATGAAGAGCTTTATATTTTAAGTTCACCTTTTTGTTTATTTTGATTAGTGCTATTATGCTTTCATTTTCTCAAAATTTTATGGTAGCTTAGCACTATTACAGGGCAGAAAAATGTGGCTTTTCAGACATGCAGCTGTTTGCATTCAACTTAAAGCACCTTTCCTCAAACTGGCAGAAAATACGTTCCGGTAACTACTGTACACAATGTCTCAGACAGTGTGTCTGACACGGACAGATACAAATCAAAAGGAAAAACAGTAAGTGTTTAACATGTTTAAGAAAGAAGTGCCCCCTTAGCACTTTACCTGAAGCTGCTTGCTTCTTGCCAGCCAGCACACTAACACCCCAGTTCAGATTACACTTTAAGAATTAAGTAGTTTAATTTCAATAAATATTTCTACTCTGAAACCAGAGAAGAGGATAAGTTAAAAATCAGTCATAAGCACAAAACCTGTAAAATTTGCTGTTATTGAAGATCTGAGATACAGCTCTCTCACAGCATCAGTGTCTTGGACTCCAAGGAGCACATCATAACCACCACATCATCCTCATTTTTGCCAGCTCCCAATACTCGACGGGAACTGCGAGCCCCCTTCCAAAGGACGCCCCGCTTCCCCGAGGCTCCCCGGGGCGCTCTGGCCGTGACCTTTGCCGCAGCACTTCGTCCTGGCCGGACACCCCACGTCGCGTCGGCGGGGTAAGGAAGTGACCGACCGGGGAAGGACTGTCCCCCCCGCCTCGGCTCTCGCTACCCCGCGTACACGAGCATATGAATGGAGGTACCAGGGCCCCGCGCTCTGGCCGGGACCCGGCGGCGCCG
>NW_008236766.1:78384-85543 GCF_000691975.1 Corvus brachyrhynchos
GGGGGCCACCGGCGGGCGCTGCGGCGCTTTGCCGCCCTCGTTTTGCAGAACGACAATTGCAAAACCCTCTCGGGGTCTGGGTTCTGCTTTTTTCCAGGTGAAAACCCAAACCACTGTTTGAGGCGATTTTGAGGTTGATTTTTTTTTTTCCCTAACACGTCTTCGTAGCCCTTCACGAGCTGCAGCCGTCGAGAGGGTGGCAGAAGGGATGCTCCCTGGAAGGCTTCCTCCTCCCCCCCCAGCTCTGCCAAATTTGAAAGTTCGTTTTAAACAGCAGCTCCCTCGCACGTATGCTCACCAAGGGAATCCCCAGGGAGAAGGAGTCAAAGTATTTGATTTAAAACCTCTTCCGTTTTCACGACTCGTGTTCTGGTTTTAAGGTAGCTTTTCTGAGGATGCATTTACAAATATTAGGCAGTACCTAAAGGAGCGGCTCGGCTTTGCTTTTACTGTTTTAATGTGATTTATACAGTTACACCAACAGAAATAAAATTTAGGAACTCAAATGACTAGGCTGCTAGACTGATATTTCTCTCTAACTCCGCTCTTCTTTTTCTCTACTAACAGTTCATCGTTCCCATTTCCTTTGGGGAATTATTTACTCCTTGTCCACACAGAATATTCCCGTGTTCAAAGTTAAAACAATAAAATTCCAGACGATTCTATTGTAATAGGGTATTTCAGTGTCCTCCTTTGAGGAGGATAAAGCTAAATTTTGCCTTGTGGTTGATTCCAGTCATCTCAAGCCCTTCTCCTGCCAGTGTGGCTCGGTCCCGGGCTGGAGCCTGTGGGATGCGGTGATTACAGGATTTCAGATGCCAACATTTCTACTTTAAGCTTTCACAGGAAGGAGTGTAAATTTAAACCAACAGGTACGAATGCCAATAGATCCACTCTTGTGCACGTAGAGATGATGTAGCACTTGGATGTTGGCAGGCACTTTGGCTGCTCCTAGCCAGCGCTAATGGAGGGACTCCCAGCTGGAACGCTTGTCCTACTTCCCCCGCCCCTTAGCTATATGTCATCTAGTCTCCCCAAATTTATTTTCTTTTTGCAAATCTCTCTTCTCTTGTACGTGAGATGGAGAAGAAGGGCAGTTGACCAGTTTGTCTAGTTTTGAAGCTGTGAAAAAGACACAGGATTTTCACAGGATGACGTTCTTGTGTTGCTTAATAAATCCAAAACTAGAGGTTAAGTGTTCGTGGAAAATCTAGCACAGAGGGGTACTTTGCAGCACTGCACTAAAAAAGAGAGACATTTACTGAAACAATCTGTTCCAGGGACTTGTTCTGCCTTTTTCAGTGCTGGCTATAGGTTCAAAGCAGATTAAATAAAAAGCCACAGAATTACTGGATTTTTTTTGTTTTTTAATTTAAGAAATCAGATGATCTAATGCAACCTCCAGCTCCAAGTAAAATGAATTTCATTTTCAAATAAATTTGTTTTAATTTGTAGAGAATAAGAAAAATCTGGGCTATTTTAAAGTGACTTTCTCTACACCAGATGCAGCTTCTTACAATATTACACTCTTTGATATAATTTAACAAATACATTTAAAAGTATGACTATTTTTCCTACCGTAAATTTTGCCATTATGCCAAGAAGCCACAGACACTGCAGTGAAGTTCTTCAATGCTACAAACTGACACGATGGTAAACAAAAATATCACATTTGTATCGTATGGTGCAATTTTTGTTCAATACTAAAATGTAATTCTTCAAGAAAGACAAGACTGTGAGCTGCACAGATAAAATCTCCATTCCCATAGTTCATATCAGAGAAAGGTGGACCCTACAAAAATTAAAGGGGAGACAGTGATGAGGCCACGATCCACAAACACAGTAGGTTCTCCATGAGGGAGGTGATTCAGGTCTCTGCTCTCTCTGAGTTTGTTCTTCATAACAACTAATCAAGATTTTTCAGGTAAAGACTATTCATGATAAAGCCAGCTGTAAAAATCACATGCTCTTTCTTCTGGGGGAGTCACTTCTCTGGGTTTTTGGTGGATGCCTGGTCTTTCTGATCCAGGATCCTGTTTCATGAAGAGCCAGCAAACACTGCTCCCTAAGAAGACTCTACAAGCCATGTAGGGCAAGGTGAGCAGAGCTAACATTCTAACATTTCATTGTAACTTCTTCTGCAGAAAATGAAATACACTAAGCCAGAGTTAATGGTGGTGTGCTGCTGTAAAAGCAAGCTGTATGTCAGCAGGAGTATCTTGTTTGAGGCCTAGGAGGTAATCCTTACACTCTACTTGCTGCTGATAAGATCTAGATCAAAAAGACTTGGGCAAGTTTGAGAAAGTCCAAAAAATGCCAGTAAGAGTTATCAGAGATCCTATAAAACTATTTAGGGAAACAAAGATCAAGGAAACATAACAGAAGGAAAGACTATGGAGAAAGGTGATAACAAAAATATAACTACTTGCCATGAAACAATAACAATCTGCAATCTGGTGCTATATTATATATATATATAGTCTTGAAGGGCAACAAAGGACACACCACACATGAGAAGAGCTTTCTGCAACTGAGATTAATGACATGCAAGAATAGTTATGGCACCTCTTTCAGTGGAGGATTTTATGGCGTGTTACTCTAACATCTGTCAGGAGGGACAAATATAGGTGAGATGCTCTGGGGAAGGAACATAATCCATTTCATTTGTTCCCTTCATATCTTTCACCTCCAGTTTCTGTGACCATAATTTGAACAGCTGGAGAGTGGCTTAAACTCCGAAACCTACGCTATAACTTTTGTAGGCATTTGGTTTTGCAAAACTTACATCCCTAATTGGTCAAATTATTTCCTCAATCCTGCTCCCATAGTCTCTGAAAAACCACATTCAGATTTAGCATGAGCTCACACCAAGCTTATCCACACAAATAACATTGTACCTATCTATCTCACAGCTTCATTTGAATTTGGCCCAAAAAGGAAAGCTTTTTTATAAAAATGCAGTACTTTCCTGAGAACCAGAATACTGATATAAATCCCAACACTAAAGCATTTCCTTTTCAATGGACATTAAATCTGGATTTAGGCTGCTTCAGTGCCTACTTTTGAGTAAGTGGAACTGCTGTTGAACTAATTAATGAAATATCTATGAATCACTCTAGAAGCAAATTTTCCTCCAAAATGCCTTAGAAAAGCTCCAAGACTGATTTATGAAAGACATTTTAAACAGCAGATCAGTGTTGCATTGGTTTAATCTCCTTGAAACCTTCTTATTGCACAAAAAACCCAAAAGCCTCTGTAGGTTTTGTGGCAATTTCCCCAGATATATTCAAAATCCAGTTTGGAATAATCCTTTAAACCAGACTGGGCCACACTGTCCTGCACTGAGGTTTGCTTGGCCAGGCAGAAGGGGCAGACCACAAGGAAGTTTGCTATAGCTTTGTCATCTTCTGTGCTGCGTTAGCACAGCTCAGCCTCCAAGCAGGTCTACAGAGGCTCCAGCCATCTCCTGCCACCTGGAAACACATTCCCACCCTCTACAACTGGCAAAATTCCAGCTCTGTCCCAAGCTACACCTCCAGCAGGCTGACAAGGAAAACCCCCCACACTGAACAAACAGAGGCAGGGTCAGACTTGCAGCTTTACCAGGGTAACACTGAGGGGATGCACTACAGAGGAAAATCTCACTCTGAAAATGTTTCAAAATCAGCACCCATTTGGACTTCAGTTTTTTGCATTCTGCAGGTAAAATGAGAGTTGAAAAAACAACCGCAGAACAGAAAAATAATCCTGTTAAGCAATAGCACGGTTATAAAACTTTGATTTCGTTGCTTGCACAAGTGCTGTGATACTATCTTATGTATTGTCAGAGCATGTCAGCAAAAATAGGGTGAGAAACTGTTTCTCAAGTCCTCACGTTAATCCTTGCTTGTTATTTACAGGATGTAAGAAGAGTGGAAGTCCTCATGTCATCATTTCATTCTTTGTCTTGCCAGTACTGAGGTGTGATGAAGCCACAGGGTAACTCAGTATTTTCCTCAGTCCCTCCCACAGCCATGCACTTGT
Source organism: Corvus brachyrhynchos (assembly GCF_000691975.1). Classification (NCBI taxonomy): domain Eukaryota; kingdom Metazoa; phylum Chordata; class Aves; order Passeriformes; family Corvidae; genus Corvus; species Corvus brachyrhynchos. Next base: position 82,408 of record NW_008236766.1, read on the forward strand.
CCTGACATTGTTAGGTCCTAAAGCACTGATTTAGCCTCTGCCATCAGTGAAATTTGGGGCTAAAAAAGATCTCTCTCCTTTCAGTGCTGGTAAACAGTATGTGAAGGCAAAGGCTATTACAACATATTTGCTAATCTACTTTCAGCAGAGTTTCTGGGAACCGATAGTCATACGAGACCATCAATTAAAAAGATAAATTTCTAAATTTATGCATAGAATTGACCTAAGTACACTCTGAAAGAACCAGAAAATACAACATGCCAAAACTATTTTTGAAGTTAAGCCAGTCTCTTAGCTTTCTGAGTCTGCTTGACAGACATGAAATGTTTCGGCAGAGTAGGACTGCGATGAAGGAAAAGGATGTGACTGAAGGAAAAGGTGGGTTTTTTCTCAGCAGTCAATCACCAAATTCACAAGGGAAAACATCAGATGTGTTTTTGTGTTTTAGATAATCCGTAAAGCACCAACATCATTACAGGATTAGCCCAGGAGATAATTGTAACATGGAAGTTGATCATTCACGATGATGACATAGGTTAAAAAGAGCTTTGTGAGTGTAATAGGTAACATCTGCACATGACTCTCAACTTGTCAGTGGGCTTATGAAATTAATTTCTTTCATGACAAGCATGCCTGTTTTACATACATCTGTACAGATCTCCCTCTTTTCCCTGACCCACCATCAAAGGCAAGGAGCAAAATCGTTACAAATCTGTCTATAAAGAAGTTGTTTCCCTGCATTTTATAAATAATGTCATGATTTCACTGGACAAGAGACATTACTATAGGAATGGAAAACACTTTAACCTGATAAAGGTTTACCTTGTTTTCCAGAAGTGCAGCTACAATGTCAGCTCTGAAGAATTAAGAAAACCAGAGCCTGTTTCAAACTTACAGCTAAATCCAAGTTTGTGAGATATTTAATGGAACTTGGAAACAACTTAATTTTTCTCCCCAGAGTTATCATCAAGATCATAACATTGCTACTAAAAGACCAGCCACACCTGTCAGTATATTTCTTCAAAAGTCAAAGCTATATATAAGTATGTGTAGCAAAAGAATACAAAGCCAAATAATTGCTTTCTGATTTTCTTGAGTGGACAGGAACACAATCATTTCCTGTTACTCCAACTTCTGCTTACAGAATTTCCAGTGCAAAGTAATTGTAAAACTTGATTACTAGAATGTTTTAGAATTTAATAAAGATATATGCTTTAATGGGTTTCTTTACTCAGCCATCATTTTTATAATTGAAATAAAAAAAACCTCTTTATTCATCCTATGAGTTTGCTCATTTGATCATCCATGATTAAGATGAGTAAAACATCCCCAAAGAAGCAATTCAGCACAAGCTGCCCACACACTTCTGAAGGAATGAATGAATGAAAAAAAATTTAAAAATAAAAAGATCAATCAGAAACTGGCAAGGAATCCTGCCCTTGGACAGAAACTGGAGTCATGCATCCCTAAACCTGCATTCTTAGGTGATTTCATCTGTCCTCAAGGGTTTATTTATCTCTTACTTTTGACAAGTTTCAGTCATCTTTGTCCATGCTGCTGCTTTTTACCTCCATTTAATCACGCATCTTTTAGAGGATCTCAGATCATTAATCTTGGTTGATTCACCACCTTTTAGCATTTGGCTTGACCAAAATGGATTTCATTTTCCTGCAATCATGCTCTTCAGTTTCTCTTCCTCTGTTACCATCTCTTCTCCATCCCACGGCTCAAACACTATGGTAAGGTCAGTTTTGACTGTTCTCTCCTCTGCTTGAAGATAAGTGTCAAATATTATTGGCTTCCCCCCACCCCCCAAGTCTATTCTTTCCTTTTTAGTCAAATATTTGGACTTTTCTGCTGTGTCTTTTTTTCTGTATCTTTTTTTCTCCCTCTTTTTGGGTCTTTCCTATGCTATTTTTGCGTTGTTTTTCCCCTTCAAAATGCTTGCTGCCAAAACTGTTAATCGCCTTTCTTTTCTTACATAGATGCAGTGGAAATCATGACCATCTACAACTTTGGGTATTACACACTTGAATAATAGAACATAGAATATAAGAAGTAAAAATAAACCAAAGCAATGTGTTTCCTCAGACACTTGAGCGTGTGCATGTCTTACTTTACTCCTTGGCAATTTCTCCTCATTCTTCCTCTGGCTGGAGCCAAGCTGAGGTTCTGAATCTCCTGTCCTATGGTGAAAATTCTTTAGGCCCTGACATTGAAAATACCGACATTTTTTGCAGTTCAGGCCCAAGTAATTTTGTTAAGACACCAAGCAGTATCATACTGGAAGAAAGGATGAGGAAATAACTTGGAAGAATGAAAAAAACAAACCTCCAGCAGGGCTCAAGCCACTTCTTTGTATTCTGACAAACTTCGTAAGATTTTTGATACAGGATGCTGGCATTGACACAGGTTATTAACGAACTCCACCAGCATAAATTCCTTATCTGTTTAGATCTTATCAATGTTCTTAAAAATCTAAGTACAGATATTAATTCAACAAGAAAGACATTTCCAGTTAGAAACACATGGCATAGAAATTGTAATGGGCCAGGAATGCTCCTGTTACGCCTCGAATTGCCTGTAAAATAGTAGTAATGTAATAGCGAAACCAGTGTGAGTGGAAACAAATCTGGGTTTGCTTATGGAGCGTTTTGCCAAGAACGCCACGTGGCGCAGCAACGCTGCTCTCTGCCCTCTGCCTCACCGATCTCGGTCTCTCCTGCAGCGCAAGCCCTCCTTCCTGAGCCATCATCCCGCTAGGTAACAACAACCTTTGCATGCCATGGATGCGATCTCCGAGCTCCTTGGTCCCACGGCCGGGGACGTTCCCCGCCGCGCTGCCTGCGAGCGCGGGGACGGGGAGCTGCCCCCCGCCCACCTAGCACCAGGAACCTCTAAGGCACACATCTGCCAGCGGGAATCACAGCGGGGTTCATTGGCCCAAGGCTCCCCCAGCCTGAAGCGTCTCTGGGAAAGACATCTCGAAACTGTGGATTTGAGATTCCCCAGAGACCTAACAAGGAGCAAAGAATCGCTGGTTCCTTCCCTCAGCTGCCGAGGTCGGAGCGTGAAGCCGGCGGCGGGTTTACACACTCGACAAACCCCGCGGGCGCGACTCTGACTATTATTCCTG
>NW_008236766.1:86102-177514 GCF_000691975.1 Corvus brachyrhynchos
CCGGACCGAGCACCGGGACAGAAGGGTTCCCACCTCTCTGCCGCTCTCTCAGGCTCCTGCGCTTAGTTCTTTTACTTCGGTGCAATGCTGAAACCGGTGTCTTGCCGCAAATGGAACTCCCTTGTTCCATATCCACAAGTCCTGGGCTTAAAAGTGATAAATTACAACAGTCAGTGAGCGGGCACTGGGATAGATAATAAATTTTCGCTGAAAACACCTTCAGTACCGTCAGTACTTTCAGTGAGTGTAATAGGTGTTATCTGTTACACTCAGTGAAAGTACTTTCAGCGGAATATTTGAGATACAGTGTGTTAGTGTAACTATGTAAAAATGGATATTTTTTCTTTGGTTTTGGTTTTGGTTTTTGGTGGTTTTTTGTTGTTGTTGTTTTGGGGTTTTTTTACTTTCTTCTATATCGGGTATTTCTTTTCATCAGCCAGTTTTAAGCTGCCGATCTCCTCTTACAAGCTTCATAAAACTTGACTCCAAACTAGATCTAATGTGTATTTTGGTAATAGAAAAAAAAAGAAAAAAACCCGGTAAATGTTATTCAAGCAAAATACTAGGACAAACAGATCAGAAATAGAAAGGAAAATGTGTTGTCAAATAAACCAAGCTTTCTACTTGCCTGGAATGCTGTATGGAGATTAGTCAGCTGGTCTCAGAAAGGATCCCGGAGAATTTGATGGAACTTGGAAACAGCATATGAGGATTTGGGGGACTGTGGAAAAATACAATCAAAGGGGTTTTATTTTTGTTTTAATAATGTATATCATAGTAATAAAGATAAATAAACTAGATCAAAGTATACAAAACTCACAGATGTGGGCAGAATTATATTTGGAGTGTCTTCTTGTCACATAAAAAAGAAGAACCATTATAACAGTGAAAATACCAAGTTTGCTAAAATAAAATAGTCATAGACTCATAGAATCATTTAGGTTGGAGAAGACCCTTAAGATCATCAAGTGCAAGTGTTAACCCAGCATTAAACCATGTCCCCAAGTGCCACATCTACACCGCTTTTAAATACCTCCAGGGATGGTGACTCTACCACTTCCCTGGGCAGCCTGTTCCAGCACCTGACAATTCTTTGGGTGACAACCCCAGTTGTCACAGAATGTATCATTAGGCTAACACAATTTCATGTTGTGGAGGTCAACAGCTTTGACGTGAAGAAAAATCTAGAGATTTGTATCGGTAAAAATACAGATTTATAATCCTGAGGGAATGTATGGAAAGGGATCTAAGATTTCAGTCCTGAGTTTAGCCTCAGTTTTAATTTTTAAAATGCAGATTCAGATTTTAATTTTTTTTTTCTTTTATCCTGTATCTGCCTTCTGCAGGCTGTATTGTACTTTTCTGCAAAGCATCCAGGGCTAACCACTTGAGGAAGGAGGAGCTGGGCCTAGCTGGGCTCTGCTCTCAGTTGTTGGCTGTCACCACAGCTCTCACTGCTCTCCAAGGACTATATGAAAGTGTCCCCAGTCCTTAGATTGGAGAGCTGGTTGCTTTAGGTGCACAGCAAAGCACAGAATGTAGTGTGGGCTAATTTACTTTATCTTTTGACAGAACAAATTAGCCCACAACAGACTCTCCTGTGTAATGCCACAGCTGTCCCACCTCTGGTCACCTGTATGCCCTGCTGAAGGTTATTCAACTCTGCATTTTGCATTGGTGTTCAGTGTTGTTTCACTTTTTCATTCCTTGTTCTCCAGATTGGGGTGTAATAGCATTTGACACTTTTTATTCCTTTCCTTTCCCCCAAAGATCTTCAGCCTTGATCTCGGGGGTATATCTGCTGTTGTGCTGAATGGCTATGACGCAGTCAAGGAGTGCCTTGTCCATCAAAGTGAAATTTTTGCAGACAGGCCCTCTCTTCCCTTGTTCAAGAAGCTGACAAACATGGGAGGTGAGTGCTAGTGTCTTTCGTATGAAAATGTAATTTTTGTCCCATAGATGAACAAATCACATGAAATATCTGCTTTAGCCGTTTTCGCTACTTGATGTCCTTTCATAAAATACTTGATGCTTCTTTAAAGATATTATTTGGAAAGGATTGTCACTTGTGGACTGTGTTCCATAGCAAGATGTCTGAAATATTTTATCCCATTTTTTATCTTGTTAAATGATTTTATTGTCTTATGGGGGAAGGAAAACAAAGCATTGCATAAAATACCATGTCAAAATATTTTTTCAGGCTTACTGAACAGTAAATATGGCAGAGGATGGACAGAACACCGCAAATTAGCTGTAAACACCTTTCGAATTTTTGGATATGGTCAAAGGTCCTTTGAACACAAAATTTCAGAAGAATCTCTCTTTTTTCTTGATGCCATTGATACATACAAAGGCAGACCATTTGATCTTAAGCACTTGATAACAAATGCTGTTTCAAACATTACTAATTTGATTATTTTTGGAGAACGTTTCACATACGAAGATACTGAATTTCAACACATGATTGAGATTTTTAGTGAAAACATTGAATTAGCTGCTAGTGCTTCTGTATTTTTATATAATGCTTTTCCTTGGATTGGTATCTTGCCATTTGGGAAACACCGGCAGCTGTTTAAAAATGCAGCTGAAGTCTATGAGTTTCTTCATGAGCTTATTGAACGTGTCTCTGAAAATAGGAAGCCTCAGTCACCGCGACATTTCGTAGATGCATATTTAGATGAGATGGATTGCAATGGAAGTGACCCAGAATCTACGTATTCAAGAGAAAATTTAATTTTCTCTGTTGGAGAACTCATCATAGCTGGGACAGAAACCACAACAAACGTTTTAAGATGGGCAGTGTTATTTATGGCTCTTTATCCAAACATTCAAGGTAAGAAATTTGACATTTTGAGGAACTGATACACTTTCCTATTGCAAATTTAAAATGGTGCATTGACCCATAGTCATCACCAAAAAAAAGTTTCTATATATTATTCTATTGTATCATTTATCAAATATACTATGGACAGAGGTGGAAAGCTTGTTTTAAATGCAGACAAAGAGGATATCAAAAATCAAGTGTCATGAGAAAATGTTAACATACTATTTTCTGAATACATTTTTATAAAGTTTTAATATTTTTAAGTATTTCTAATATATTTAAGTTTAGCATTGTGATGCATGATCTGTTGTTGGCAGATATACTAATCTATGTAGTTAATAAATAATAAGAAAATGTAATTAAATATGAAAGTAATAAACTAAATTAAAAACGTACAAGTGTCAGCAAAAATGTAAATCAGGTTGTGGTTAACAATTTAAGTACAATTTCTTTTTATCTTAAGTGCCCCAGTTCACAACAGAGTTACATATTATAGGCAGGAATACTTACACTTTTGGAAGAGCATTAATGGCATTTAAAAATAAAAGGATGTGTTACAGTCATTCTGAAGTAAGACAGCAATAGATGTCTGAGTGTCAGCCCAGACATTTTGTGTAGAAGTTTGGATTGTAGAAGTGATTCTAGTCATGTTTCTGCTTTCACTGCCTCCACTTCACTTTTCCTGCCAAAACCTTAGCAGTGCTTGGTTCAGTTGAGACTTCCAGGATTTGGAGGAAGAGCAGCCCAGATAACTTGGAAAGTTACTACTGGTGCTTTGACCCGAAAAATATTGCTCTAATATCAATTTCACCATTGTTTCAGAATGGGGATAATAACACTACCTGTGGCTAGAAATAAAGAGTCTAAATTTAAAAGCTTGTGGGCTGCTGGTTTTCATATAAGGTATTTCATGTTTCAGTATTCTATTAAAAGTATGTATACACGAATTCTTTAGCTTAAATTGAAATGTAAAGGCTATTACAAAATAAACCTCAGCTTTTTTTCCTTTTTTTCCTTTTATTCCTAACAGGGCAAGTCCAAAAAGAAATCGATCTTGTCGTTGGCCCAAACAAAATGCCCACCTTAGAAGAGAAGTGCAAGATGCCCTACACTGAGGCTGTTCTACACGAGGTTCTGAGGTTCTGTAACATAGTCCCCCTAGGGATTTTCCATGCAACTTCCAAAGACACTGTTGTGCGTGGTTACACGATTCCTGAAGGCACCACAGTCATTACAAACCTCTACTCTGTTCACTTTGATGAAAAATACTGGAACAATCCAGAAGTGTTTTCTCCTGAGAGATTTTTGGACAGTAATGGGCAGTTTGTCAAGAAAGATGCATTTATTCCATTTTCCCTCGGTAAGAGCAATTCCTTCCACTGTTGCTTTTCACAAATCCAGAGATGTGTAACGTGTAAAGGATGGCAATAAATGGACAGAATGATGTCCTCATTCTGATTTAAAGATATTCAATATAATTCAATTTAAAGATATTCAATATCATGCGCTCCAGAGAAAACAAATTTTAGCATGACATCTTTTATATAGATGAGCTCAGTATTCTATATAAACTAGTAAAAATCCACCTTATAGAGTTGTTATAATTGCCAGTTTATAATGACTGGCAGTAGATGTAATTAAGAATATAGTAGGGAAAAAGGCTGAAATTCACAGCATCATTTTTTAAAGCATTTTCTGTCTAGATTGGCACTTCAAGACAAGTTACAGTAGGTAACAAGTGTATCTAAATCAATTTGACAGAATAAGTTCCAGTGGCATTTGTGAGCAACAAATTCTCTAAAATCAGTTTCTTACTGTAAGTTATCACCTATCCTTCTTACAAAATACTACGACCAGGTTCACACAGCACTCTTAGAACACAGAAATGACCATTCCTATTCATCATAAGAGCAAAAATGCAACTGAAGATACCTTAAATCTTTTTAAAACCCTTTTTTTCAATCCAGGAAGAAGACATTGTCTTGGAGAACAGCTGGCTCGAATGGAAATGTTTCTGTTTTTCACCTCGTTGCTACAACGATTTCACCTGCATTTTCCTCATGGAGTGATCCCAGAGCTCAAGCCAAGATTAGGGATGACCTTACAACCACAGCCGTACCTCATCTGCGCCGAAAGGCGATGAAGGGAAGGGTTGAGATGGGCAGGTAGAGCACAGTGCTCCAAGCTACAGCTCAGGATCCACTTTGCCTTCCTTCTATTCAAGTCAGAATAACAAAAATTTAAAGGACTAATAGTTTCTTTTTACGTGGTTTTCACACTAAGAAACCAAACCTGAACCAAAGTTGTGGAACATATCCTGTGTGAAACTGATGTTTTCACTCCAGAAGACTATTTTGAATCTACCTTCTGATACAGTTTCTAAATATTTAATTACTTAGCAAGCCATTTTACTTTGAAAGGATATTTTCATAAGCATGGAGAATATGGTTTAAAATGTTTATGCTTGAATTCATCCGTGGAAATACCATTTACATTATTCCAGCTAAGCCATTCTTTGTAATTCTCCATTAAATTTTCATAGCTAACAGGGGTTTAAAAGGTATCTATTTAAATATCTGTAACCGAGAATAAACTGTATTTTCCAGCCTTGAAAAACAGTTTGTCTATTAAAGCATTTTAATCCTTCTTTCTCCTTGCCCTATCTTCCCAGCTGGTCATAATTTTCTAGTGAACCAGATAACTGTGAATTCACTTTTAAGATCTTTTATGGCTTGCTTCTCACTTAGCACCATACATAAAGTGTTCAAGTATTGCCATACTCCTGACAATCACTGGGCTTTTTTTCTCCAGTATATTGCATTTCCAAACACCTGTGCTCTGCTGGCTCCCAATACAAAGTACTATGTAATGATTAATCTCTGCTTAAATAGTCTGAAAAATCCAGTATTTGTGTTACCAGAGTCACATGCAACTATACTATGGGTAAAGAAAATAATCTGCCCGCCCTTCTGGCCAGAGGAGAGATTTCTGGGCAGGACAAGCTCAATAGGATGGGGAGAAACATTTTAAATTAATTTTAAGCACAAATTTTAGGTGTAAGGTCTACACTTGACTTCTGGCAGCTTCATTTATTATTCTTGCCAGCTCCTGCTTTGTGGTTATTGGTAGATAAAGACTTGTGTCTGCAGACCCTGCAGGAGAAGCTGGAACTTCGAACACAGTATGTTTAGTGCCCACTGTGTGAGGAGAGAGGGCCTCAGGACAGGGTTCAGAACAAAGCATGCACTGAGCAAGCAGCTATTTAAGGACAGGGCTGAGTGTTTGCCCTGGATTTTTGGACAGATAGTGCTGCAAAACTTGGAGCTGCAGGAAAGTTGAAAGGCAGGAATTGGTGTTTCTCTGCTGACCTGATGTTTTCAGCCTATACTGAGGAGAAATACTTCCTTTCTTTTGAAACAGCAAAAGAGAAAAAGCAAAGAGAGCTAATACCAGTCCACTCACTAACAGCCTGTTAGATGCAGCAGGTCCAGGTTAATTTACCCGTGTCTCAGAGAGAGCAGCTCTAACACATGTTCATGTTGCTCTGAAGGGGCTGGGCAGGCTACTCCACCTCCTGAACGACTAAGTGCCTTTTGCAGAGAAGATTTTAAGACTCAGAAAAGAGAGGAAGGAGGCAAACCTCATTGCTGTGCATTGGGTACACCATGAAAGCTGTGAATAAGCCACTCCTAAGATGTTGGCAGACAGTGGGATTAGGAGTCGTGGTCACGGTTTTTCTGGATACCAAGTAGGTGTTGTGTGCTTGTGAAATGTGCACAAGGAAAAATTGTGGAATCTACTGAACTTGGGTGCCTTCAGTACGAAGCAGCCCTGAAGAGTTCAGTGCTGCAGTTTTGGACTCATGGCAATTCTGTTCCCAACCCTGTGCTCTTAGATCAGACAGCCAGAGTTATGTTAATACCCAGTCTTGCTTTCTGGGTTGCAAGAACTCTAGGCCATCCTTTGGTTAAAATGTGATTCTAACAGTGCCAACTGAAGTGGGGGGGAGATTAACAAACATCAAGAAGCAGTTCTTGCAGGCACCCATGCTCAAAATGCAGCTGACCAGCTATAATTCCCTTTTGCTGAGGTATTTTGAGATCTAACTCCTGGCTAGTCTTTAATCCATTTAATGAGAACCATATTGATTATATGTCGTTCTGGTTTCTAAATCAAAATGCCTTATAAAAGCCTCAGAATATCAATCCAAACTTTTACCATTATCTGCCAACTTATGGTCTCGTTTAAGCAATCAAATACATTTGACAAACTGTCTTTTCTATAAATCTGTATCAGTATTAGTCATATTTACATGTTTCATTCTCCATCAACTTTTTCATTTTTTTCCCTCTGACTTAGAATTATCCTAATGATCCAATTTAATAATTTGAAATATTGACATAATAGTAGTTTTTTCTAGTCCTCTGGAATTTCTCCACTGTATCAACATTGATCAGTAACAAACATCAGTAGCCAGCCAGATGTTCAGAATTTCCTGGTGGGATGTTCAGATATTTCCAGCTGAAATATCTAGGATAGATAGCAGCTGGCTGCTATTTAACGTTGTTTGGGGATTAAAGGTTGATATATTAACCAGTGTATCTTCTTAACACTGCTGCAGGAGCTGCAATAGTACCACCAGAGTGTCTTAAATCCTCCTTTCCAAATCTCTATCCTTACCTTTAAGTTTTTGGGTTGTTTTTAGCCATGTCAGCGTCCCCAAAGACTGAAAAGGGAGCACTATAAGCATGTCATATATGACACCGAATAAATGCTGAAGAAAAAGCTCACTCCTTACCACTTAATTTCCTGAGCTCCCAGCAGTTCCGGTGATACTGGTGAACACATCCTAAGTGTGAACCTAATGAGTGCAGGAACGTTCATTAATTAATGAATTCAGAAATTAACTATACAAAGGGAGATTTCATAAAACTTCAAGAAACATTACTGCTTCTCTGAAAGCAAATGGTTTAGTCTTACTGTGATATACTTTTATGTGTATCCAGAATGTGTTGTGAGAGAATAACCTAGAGAATTTTACTAATGCTTTGTTTTTTTAGTTTGTCAGTGCTTACTTGAAGTAATTCACCTAACTCAGACTATATAAAAGGATGTAGCTACATTTTTTTCCTTGAAAAATCTCTCATGTGCCAGATCTCAATTTCTCTTCAGAAAGGGATGATGACACAGAAAGAAGTGAAAAGGAGAACATTATAGCCAGTGATTATAATATAACATGTTTGATGTTATGTACACAGAAAAGTGTTTTAACTGGGAGCTAGTAACTATTTAGAGAACTTCTGTTAACTGTTCCAGTGCTAAAGCAGCCTGAGCTCACATAGCAAACAGGTCTTTTCTTGATTTAATGTGTTGTTCTGCTACACAGATTATTAATCTAATTAAAAGTCAGGCTGTCTGATTAGTGAAAATAATGACTAATCTGCACTTTTTTAGCCTGAATTGAGCTTAAGGGTTTGTGCAAGCACTAGAGAGTAGATGAGGCAGATTATGTTGTCATGAAGATAGTGAGTTCATGAGAAAAGTAGCAAGCTCAGAGAAAAATACAGTAAAAAATAGCGAAATCCCTTTGAAAAATGAGTGAAAATTAGATTGTGTAAATTTTGTAGCAATGCATTGGATTGAAAACAAGGATTTGGGATAAACAAGGGGGGAAAAAATCATAATGGTGAAGATACCAGATCAAAATTTGTCTTTGGTTGAGAGAGATAGACTGATGAAAAAAGGTAACATGGCCAAGTTCAGAGGACTATTCAGTAGGAGGTTGAAAGAGGAACTCTCTGTACAAATTGCTCTGTGGAGGTGCAGACATGAGTTTCCAAACCAGCAAGTTTTCCCAGGTGTTTTTTGGCACAGGGCCTGATAATTCAAACCCTCTGTCTAATCAAGATCAAATTAAACTATGGCTCTGGAAATCTCCTGCCTTATTCTGTCCTTTCATAACAATATAAATTGAGCATCAGCAGATTCTCCCAGTTCTAGATTATCCCTTCAGGCATTTTTGAAGGCTGTCAACTCTCTCCATGTCATTAGAATTAAGCAGAACCCACACTCGAGTGGTCATTCCTTCGGAAGGCTGCCAGGCTTCAGGAGACATTACATTTGTTACATTCTTCCGAATAAGTAACATTCCAAATAGATTAAACCCATTAAAATAATGGGAGCATATCAGGAATGTGCAATCTAATCCAATATCTTGCTATTACTGCAGCGGATGGCTGCTTGCCCAAAATTTTACATGTGATGTAGACCAGCCTATAGCAATATTCCAAAAAATAGAATAAACTTACTATTTATTCTGCTGCTGTTTTCAAGTCCTGACTTCCTTTTCTACACTCATGCCAAAAAAACTTAAAGGAAATATTTTTAATTTGTGTAAACTATGATTTATCAGAAGCATGAAGAAATTATTATGTATCAAAAAGCTTTTTACAGTACAGTTAATTTGCTTGGATGCTCATCCACATTAGGCCCATCAGCATCGAGACAACAGGATCCACCCATCCATGTCTCCTGGACACACATACCCACACCAAAACAAGGGGGTAATGGATGCCTCATTGTTCAGGTCCCTCACTAATATAGGTAATACAGGTACAGTTTCATACCATTAAGGAATGAAAGTTAGGGAATAGAATCACTATGGATAAAACATCTGAAAGAATTCCGGCTTTTCTCAGGTAATTAAGTTTCCTTTCTCCACAGGCGTCCCCGTTTAAGGGGTCAAAATGCCCTTTTGGTTCTCTTCAATTCCCACAATAAGCTCAATTTAAAATAATAATAATAATGCTGAACATGCACCACAGTGGAATTTTATAAGCCTAATTCTTCCAGGAAAAACATTGGTACTCACAGCCCCTCTTTAGCTGATATAGCTTAGGAAGTTAATTTAATTGCCTTTTTTTGGAAGCATAAAAATTGCTTTATAAAGCTACTTCAGGACATTTTCAGATCTTGTTCCATTTTATTTTACATTCTGTAAAGACACACCATTTCTCTCTCAAAGAATGTACAGCCTAAACTATACACACTATAGAGAGAAGTGCAACATACCTTAAATATTGCATTTACTTCACCACAAATCGTAGGTATAATCTATAAAATATTCAAGCTCTTTGTGCCATAATGAATGTCATTATTATATAGAGACTGTAAGAATAATTCATTGTTGATTGGAATAAAATTTAGTGCTAAGAGCTAAAATTTGTCTAAAAAATCCAACTCACTTAAACTAATTCTTTTGCTAAGTATATGAATTACATCATCTAAAGCATCCAGCACCTCCCAATGTCTTAAGTATGCACTTTCTTAACATCTAGAAAGGCCCACATAGCTTGACAAATATTTAAAATCTAATTAGCTTTAGCAAACTAACGTTAGATAATCATATTTTAAAAAAATATTTGGCTTCTGATCTCCATTTATTCACAATCTGACAAGTAGACAGATTCTTATCTCTGCCTGAGCTTCAAATCTCATCTATTCTTTCAAGAGGATTCTAGCTCTAGATAAAAAGACTCTCTCTGGTGGGAGAGGCCTTGTGGGTTAAACACATTTAAAATAAAAAGGTTTCAATATTTACGGAAATAAAGAAGTTGACACCTCCAGTTCCTGTTGTTTGAATTTTATTATTTCTATAATTGCGCACATTTTCTTCTTGGTATTAAGGCTTCCATATCAGACCTCTAATTCTAGTGTTTAAAAAAATAGGTTCATAGAGGATCTCAGTAAGTTACGCAGTTCACTCATCAGGTCCCCCAACAATTTTACTAAAAGCTGGTTTTCAGACTTCTTTTTTATTGTCAGAGACTTTCTTAATAGCCCAAGACAATCTATTTCAGTGACTCACAGCCCTCTCAATCCTTAGACAATCAGTCATGTTGAGCCTTGCAACCTAAAGGTGTTACTTCTTGTCCTAAACACTACAAACACTGAAGGCATTACTCTGATTACTCTTTGAAACAGGCTTGTAAGGTAACCTTAGAATGTCTCACTTGAGTCTCATTTTCTCCAGACTAGGAAAAAATCTCTTTAATTAATTTTATCTTTCTCCTTCTCTTCAGGCCACGTCATCAGTCTCCACTGGTCTGTACTGGAACTCTGCAATCTGTCTAATGGACAGGTGTTTTTCCTGGGGTGTGGCATCTGAAATTAGAAACGGTATTTTGGTAATGACTTAGCTATGATGAATAGAAAAAAATTATTACAAACCCATTCTCAAAGACAAATAGAGGAGCTTACTTATTCACTTCTTTGACTGAAAGAAAGCTTAGTTAATATGAGTCAGATAAACTGGCAATACTGCAGATTAATAAACTCTACTGGGATGAATGTCATGATAAAGAAAGGGGCATGCTAAACCCATTTGAATGACTATATATAGGAGCAAGTCTTCACATCTGACAGGCACAGGGGACAAAATCTGCACTCTGCTCCTCATGTGCAATAATTAATGTCAACCCTATCCTCTGGATTTTTGGTATGGTACCTGCATTTTAACCTAAGCATTACCTCTTGTTTTATATTCAATTAAAATGAAGATATTTTGATCTCATTCAAGGTGCAAAGGGCTCTGCTGACCTAGAGAGATGAGTCAGAAGTGACTCATCACCTGTTTTTTGGCAGGATGTTTAGAACATGAACAAATCACAAGGTGAATGGTAGGGATCATTTGAAACACCGTGGTCTCTCATCATTATTTAAAGGCTGGGTTTGTTTAAGATTACTTTTTTTTTCTTCTGAAACCTCACAGATAAACCAGCATACAGAAGATTTCACCTCACTAGAAGATTTTTACTCTATGAGGTTCCACGGATGGCAACATTCTGACAGGTGGCACAGCCACAACCTACCACAGACACCAGTTGCTACCACCTGTGATCTCTTGAAGTCCAGAAATAAAAAAATGACTTGGGGTGTGCAGATTTGAAAAGAAACCCTCCTGTCAAACATTTCTGGTTGTGTTGTGCCCTTTTAAAGGGTGTCTGTAGTGTCACATAGAACCAAGTGTCAATCACTTACATACCTCAAGCATTCATTATTCGGTATTCTGATGGTATCCTTAGATTTCATTTAAAGTCAGACCATTTCTGGACAGATGTTTCACCCTCAGAACCAAAGGAAAACAGTTTCTTCTTTACTGGAACCACTCTCTAGCTTAATGCTGTTATTAACAAAACAAGCAATTGGTAGTTACTCTACCTCTTTTTGGAGGATTTTAGAGTATTGCAGATACCAGGAACGAGACTAATCAGAAGTACTATTTCAAGCTTAAGCCAGAAATGTCTTAGAGAAATAAGAGTAACAAATGGACAACAAAATCATTGAGGGAGGTTCATGTATCTATTAGCTGGATTCATAAAGTTGTGGGGGCTGTACACTATGCCAGAAGGGCCTCTGCCAACTAGAAAGCCAAGTGCCATGCAATGTTTATCCTGTAGCAGCTTAGTCCATTAGCTTTCTTTCCTCTAAAAATGTGTTGCTCCTTCTCTCATTAAGCAGAGGACAAATACATGGACTGCTTACATCCCTATTAAACTAAGATCAGGTAGAGAGCAGTTAAAAATTGTGTTCTTTTGTCAGCTTCATCTCTGAGAATCCACAGTGTAATTTTTATAGCAAGTTTAAGTCTTACTTCAGAAGATATCAAAAGGAAAATTCCTCATTGGAAAAGTGAAAGCAATTCATTACCTCATTTGCCTTAACAGAGACATGAATGAAGCAGCACATTGTCCAGAGACACAATTCTGAAGAGAGCTGGAGGAAAAAAAGCAAAATAAATACTGTGTTGATCATACTTTTTGTACCTCATTTAATCAACTTTGTATATTTATTTTCTCTCATCTAATCTTTATTGGCCACAGAAGGATCAATTTCCTAAAACTTGTATGACAGCTTAAGTTGTCATAATTGCATCATTATTTCCATTACCATTTTCATTTCATTTCTAAAAATCCAGGTATTCTGACTTGATAAAGACATACTGTTTCCATATTATTTCGAATACAAACTCTCCTGAGACAATCAACAGTGTCTCTCTTCTGAATATCTGTAGTATATTCGTGTCATCCTTACCTCTTCTTTCTGGTTCTCATCATCCAAGCTAATTCCATCCTTTCAGTCCAAAACATGTCTCTCAGGCTGGGATTCCTGCTCTCGCACTCACCAGAGTATGAGACACTTCCAGTTCTGCACATCTCAAGTTTTTTCGGACAAAAGAGGAAGTGCTGCCGTGTGAATGTTGGTGCCACAGAGAATCACAGGATGGGTCAGGCTGGGAGGGACCACAGTGGTCATCTGGTCCAACCTCCTTGCTCCAGCAGGGTCATCCCAGTGCTCATGGCACAGGATTATGTCCAGACTGTCCTGGAATATCTCCAGCGAGGGAGAGCCCACGCCCTCTATGGGCAATAGCACACTCTGGATTACCTCAAATTCTGTCTATGCTTTCAGAGGATCCAGAAGCCCAGATTCAACTAAGTCTGCCCAGGAGCAGGCACCAAAGCTAAAACTTTGAGCTCTTGAATTCTGCTAACTCCTTTTGCTGATTCACCTGCCATAGGTTGTGGTCAAAGCTGGATGCAAATACAAAGAAATGGTTCTATGCACAGAGCAAATCAGGTCTTACAGAAACTTTGTTAGTCTGGACTTACCTGAAGCAATGCTATACCATTCCTTTCATTTTAAACCTTACACTCACCATTTTACTTTGTCATAGAGGAAGAACTCACAGGAAGAGGTTCCAAGCAATTCATTTTGACTGGTTTAGCAGCTCCTTCACATCCAGAGGACTCCAGAAGCACGGAGAGAATTTTGTCCTTACAGAAAGTTTGGTAGGTCTAATTCTGTAAGTATGGGTGCAAGTAATCCAACATACATTGTAAAAGAAGGCAATGAGAAGATGGGAGACTCAAACCTGACAATATTATACATAAAAGTTGTATTCCTGCATGGCATAAACATCAGTGTAGGCTAATTTGGTCCACTTGTGGAAAAGAAAATTTAAAAAGAGGTAGCTTTGCATTAGAAAGTATTTTAAGTGTGCTCCTTTGTGTGGTTTCCAGCACTCCTCAGCATCCCCTGGTAGCTGTGAATTACTGAAGTGTGATCACAGGTTTAAGAGTGATATGCCTTGTACGGGGATATGTTATTTTGGACAACAGCCCGACCAACATTCAGAGGACCCTCCACTACCATTTTTGAAAGATTTAAGACACGTTTGGTTACAGCCACATCCACTTCTGCAAACGTGCCCTGAACCAACCTTTGTTAACTTTTTTCTATTCTTTTCCCTTTGCTCTTAGAGTAACAATTAGTCCCATACTGTGCACACATAAATAACAGACACTTTAAAGTGGATTTTGAATACATTCATAATTAAATATCTTTGAAGCAAGCTGTTGTAACTTGGAAATATCTAATTGGAAATACATATTAGCATTATAGTTTATGAAACACTGAGGTTTGCTGCTTGTTACTGGATTTTAAAATTGCTTCAGTATTCCTAAAGAGTTTAAGGGAAACCTGAGATAAGAAAGTTGCTGGCAAAGATGTCACCACATATAAGTCCTGCCAATGCCCTAGTAAAAGACAAAATCTTAATTTTTACCTTGTTATACTTCTGCTATTTTTAAAATAATTTCAAAGGGAAACTAAAAATGGAAACCTGGCATGTAAAATAATAGAGCAGTAACTTTAGATAAACTAATTAGTATCATTTTTCTCCAACAAAGCAAAATGATATTAAACAATATTAAAATGATATTTTATGTACACAAACACTGTCTAAATACAAAATGCTGAGAACACAGCATACTGAAAGAAGCAGATTTTTTGTAGTCTTCATATTAACTGTTAGAAGAATATATGACTGAGGAAATGTAAAATACAGGTGTATGATCAGTAAGTGCCAGCTTCAATAGTGCAACATTTTATTAATGACAGAAATATCTGGTTTTAACACTGCTCATGTTATGTAAAAACTTCAGTGGTAGTAATAATGGCAGCAAAGGGGGATTTGGCACTGAAGATTTAGCAAAAGCACATTTCAGTGGTCTTTTAAGTGCATCAACAAAAAGCTTATTAGTGAAAAATGCAAAAAAACCCCAAAACTTTCAGTTATTTAAACTGGCCAATGAAATAGCAGAATGAAAATCTGTGTAAAATAGTGTAATACAATTTACACAAAGTTATCTTTTTCTCCAAGTCAATTGATGTAAACACAAATATGCTGAGATACATTTAGAAATAGCACACGTGCATTTGGGTTTTATTAAGTTCAACTACACAGCATATAAAGGTTTAGTAATAAAAGGAACACTTTTAAAACTAGGCTTATTTGTGGCTTGCTTGTTTACTTGTAGCCTAATTTATGAATTTTTTGTTTGTTTGTTTACAAATTAGACCTTCAATGGTAGTGTTCCTAAAAATACATTGGTGTGGAATGTCTAAGTTTGTTATTTTAAAACTCAGCAATCGAAAATGTAGTACAGTGCAGTGATTTCCATCACCTTACACGAAGTTTCCATGTTCTGGTTTCCATGTGTGTATTTTGGTATGCACATCAAACGTGAAGGCAATAAAAGCTGTGTCTGTGATGAAAGAAAAAGCGTGGGGCAAATTAAAATAGCCATTTTGAAACAGTAGTTTATGTCTTTAAAAAAAAAAATCTTTAATTCTCCTACAGCTTTACATACAAAGAATAAATGAGATACGATCTTATTTCCTTAAAATTTAATATGGGAAATGGGTGCAAGATAAAAATCTATGATGTGGCTGACTTGTTTTAAATGTGAACCTGAGTAAGGGCACGAAATAAACATGACTTATGACTAAAAGAATAAAATTCCTTCATAATTTAAGTAGCTGAACAGGTTTTTAATGTTCTACCACAAAACAGCAAGGCAACAGATGCTAATGGCCTTGTATTCAATGAATTATCATGAACATCCACTGCAAACCTGAATATTTTCTGCAAAAATAAAACATCAGATTATGCACAATAATAAAAAGCATCAGAAATAGATGCACCTGGATTTTCTTCCTTTTTTTTTTTTAAACCACAAATATCAGAATTCAGCATTTATGTCACAGTCCTTGAACAGTTGCTCTGAGATGACTACATTAAGCACACTACTGCACTAAGTAGACACCCCACAACAGGCTTGCACTGCAGCAGTAACATAGTTTTCATGTAGGCACAGACTTTTTTCTCATTCATGTTCAAAAACAACATGAAATAAGCAACTCAAGACAATATTAGGATTCATCCCGCGGTTCCTTGTTAGCGAAAAGTTCTTGCCACTTTGGTAATCGAAGTCACTGAATGTTTTTAAAAACTGCAGGTACCTCGAGGAAGAGTTCCATATTCAGCAAGGCAGCATTATATCAGGATATTTTATACCAACTAAGGCATAAAGAACTTTGCATCAGGGTGTACAATACTCAATCTCTGAATAAAGTTTCATATTCCGTGTGGCGAAAGTGCATAGGAGTGGGATTCCACCAGAGTAGAAAGAATCCTCTCACAGTATTAAGGCCTTTCGATTTTGTGTGAGCTGTGTCAGGCTGAAGTCAGCACAGTGGAAAAAAAATAGGCTGTCATCACACTGAACACCACTGGAGTTCCCTTAGCATGTCTTGTCTTCTCCTAGTTGTCGTTCATCATCTTCATCAGCTTCCTCAATAACCTGAATGTCATCTGCTTGAGGTAAAGATGAGATTTCAGTCAGCAGTTTGGCTCCTTCTGTTTTATTTTTTTCTTCCTCTTCAATCACTTTCTTCCATATTTTGTGATTTTCACTGAGGTGGTGTATTAGCTGGCAAAATATTCGTCTACCTTTTTTTCTTTGAGCTTCTGTAAAATTATAAGCATATTGGATTGTTTGACATTCCAAGTAATTGTATTTCGCACATACAAAACTAATGACAGATTGCAAGACAGACATAAATTTGAGCAAGGCATATGGATGATTATTCTGAATATTTAAACAGTGGCATGGCAAAGGATATCACCAAGTTTCTGTTTCAAACTGCAAGTCTCCTGGTAGCACCAAAATTTTTATTGAAAGAGGAAAATTTATGAAGCAGCATAACAGCAAAATCTACAAGATTTGTACAGCACAATTTTAACTGTCATCTCTATGTCTGAAGCTACTGAATGAGAACTACACACCAACTGAAATGCAGAAACTTACTTAAAATAAGATCATCTTCCATTTCTTCATCATCACTCTCTAACTGTGCACCATCGTCATCCTCAGTGCTTTCTGCATCCTCCTCCTCTTCATCAACCCACTGCCCTGGAAGCAATCCAGCTGCATTGTAGGAATTACAAAGGGGGCCAACTATGTGAGTGATGAAAGATTCCTGCAGTTTCGCCAGCTGGGGAGAAGAACGATCCATGAAGGGGCTTATTGGTAATCCAAGACTTGCTTCTTCATCACCCTGAAAGAGAAATGAAAAAGCTTATCGGAATTTCTCACAAAATTAACTTTAAATTTTTATTTTAAAAATTGCTATTAATGAACCAAGTAACCTACAACTTCCTCACGAGGGGAAGCGTAGAGTCAGGCACTGATCTCTTCTCTCCAATGAGAAGTGACAGGACACAAGGGAACAGCCTGAAGTTGGGTTAGGAGAAGTTTAGATTGGATATTAGGAAAAGGTTCTTCACCCAGAGGGTGGTTGGGCACTGAACAGGCTCCCCAGGGCACCGGCCACCGCACCAGCCTGACAGAGCTCAAGAAGCATTTGGACAGTGCTCTCAGGCTCATGGTGTGATTTTTGGGGTGTCCTGGGCAGGGCCAGGAGTTAGACATTGATGATTCTTTTGGTCCCTCTGTGATTCCACGAACCATCACAAGGATTGTATCTTTTTACTGGCGACAATAATATGGACTAAGTGAATGTAAATGTAATTAGGCCAGTTTAAAATAAAGACACATTATGGCTCGGACTTGCACAGTCCACAATCCTCCCTTCAGCTTATGCCTGGATGGAGAACTAGCTCTACTGGAGCTGCTATTCCTCTGCCTTCACAGGATGGCTTCAGAGGAGGCAGAGACTCCACTTCAATTGCTGAGCTGGTGGACAGAGAAAATGGCAGAGTGATCAGCCACAGCAAGGCACTCTGGTAATGGCATCCCCTGCAAGGCCACAGACGAATGACATGAACTATAACATCCAGAGTAAAGTGGCTTGGTTTGGGTTTTTTTCCCATTTTATAAACTGGACAAGAAAAACACTGAACAGTTGCTCACAGAAAAATCTGATCTCTAATTACTTATCTCAGCATTTCCATGGACTTGATAGTTTTACAGCTGAACATACATTTCCAGCTTGGGGATTTTGCACATATTCTTTGACCTGGAAACATATCTGTGAACTTACCTTCCGAAAGTAAAAGAAGTTATTTTGGTTTATCAGCATCATCCTAAGGAAAGAAGCCCTCCCCCTCAAAAATCCCCTAATATCTGAAAAATGGAAAATATTGGCTAGGAGCTTGTTTTCTGGACACAATTAGTACAAACTAAAAGATCATGCTAGTAAGCTATCAATGAAAATATATTTCAGTATTCAGAATGAGAAGATGGAAATATCTTACCTGAAGATTTAAAACAAGGAATAAAGCTTAATTTAGTTAAACCACTGTTAAAACAAAGAATCAATCATCTGCCCATCATTAAAACAGAAGAGAAAATTGCTCTCTCCATACCCACCTGTTCATAAAATTCATTGACAATGCCTTCAGTCCATTTCAGATGTAGCTCTCTGACTTTGGCAGGGCCATTAATATCAGCCAGTTTGATGCATATTTGACAGGCCAGCAGGCGATCGTTTTCATTGCTCCATTCTATGCCATTACTGTTCATGTCATTCACCTGGCATAGGCACAAACATCAAGTTAAAACTGTTCATCGTGGGTTTATTAGGCAATCTACAAACCATCTACAGCTGGTTTGTACAAAGAAAATACTTTATTTGCGTTTTTAATAACTTAAATTTAAATAATATAAAACTTTAAATGCAAGTAAATATAACTAACAACTACTGAGAAGCAGTGATAACATCGGTATATCAAGACCAGAGCAGTGCAGACACTAAAGTGGAACAAACCTTGGCATTAAATTCTGCAAGGAAATCAAAATGCTTCTTGAGGTCTGTGGCAAGGATTGCTTCAATCACTAAGAAACGAAAACGCTTGAATTCCACGTGATCGAGGTTCGATAAAAAGTTGTATTCTGGTTGTGATAAGAAAAGATTCCAGGCAGATGCAGCATGGTGATTTTCTAAGACTGATCTGTCATTGTAGAGAACAGCCTACAGATAAAAAAACCCAGAATATCGTAAATTACACAGGAAAATTTTAAAGTTATAATTAAATATTCTGAAGTTTCAGGGCTAGTCAGGAACTACATTAGGCAAAAAAAAAAAATAGAAATTATATTTTGCCTTCTAGTTTTTGGGTTAAAGCGACACGAAAATGACAGATGAGGGGGAAAAAAACCCCCAAACTTAACAATTAGCAAAGTTCTTTGATTCTTTAAAAGTCCTTAACAATGTCCTAGTGACATCTACATTCAGACTGTAGGCACACATACACAAACCACTTAAGACTTTGCACAGTGTATGTGTGGAGCAGTGTGTGTTTTATGTCAAATAGTGATGAAAAAAAAACCAAGAAAAAGAAATCTAAGTATATGCTTTTAATTCCTCTTAATTGTGTTGGAAAAACAAAAGCAAACAAACAAAAAAAACCCCACAAACCAAACCATTTAAAAACAAACAGAAAATCCCCCATCTAACAAAAACAAAGAAACAAATAAAAACATAACAAACAAAAAAAGCCACCACAAAAAGAACTCCAAAACATACAAAACATATAAGAGCTGGCATTACTGGGAAATGGTGCAAAGTATCACTAGTTTTCAAAGTGCTATGTTTAATGCTGATGCATAAAGCTAACTAAAATATAAAAGCAGCAGCGGATTTTACTCACAGCTTCCATGTTTATATAAAACACTCTATAAATAATTAATCCTGTATAGATGAAACAGAACCTGAAAGAAACCTTCATTTTGTCGATGCTTTTTGCAGTTTTTCAAAGAATGCTTATATTTTTGAAACTTGGTGATGGGTGTCTGTGTTGTTTGCTTTTCTGCTTCCTTGCATGCTATTTTCAGCAGAAATACATCTCTGCCTACATCCTAAACTCTCTTTGTAAAAAGGAGTTGTTGAAAACTGATTGGAAAGTTCCCTTTCTAAGTTTTTATCTCCTAACAAGCAGTTCCAGTTTCTGATCTATTGTTGTTATTGGTGTTGTAATTATTATTTAAGTTTCCTGTCCATACCTTACTAAGAGAGATCCAAAGAGCCATCAGAGTTGCTTAGACAGACCTAGGGCCAGCTCTCTATGAAATAATCCTTTACTCTGTCCTGCACTGGTTTAGGTTGTTATTTTCATTTTTGCAAGTTGAAAGTTGTTTCTACATGCATATACAACCAATACATACAAAACACACCACAATTTAACAGGGTAGAAAAATAACAATATTACACATGTACAGTACACATTAATTTCCCCATTCCTTAAATTGGGCCTTAAACACTTAAATCCTAAATAACTTCTTTAGGGATATAGAATAGAAGAAATTTCTTTGTACTGATTTCAAACAGAAACAAATAATTTTCTGCTTAAAGAGGTTCTTACCTGAGGTGCATTTGTGGCCACTAGAAAAGCATTTGTACGTCCAGGATGGTCATAGTCGTGCATGGCAGCTGCTACATACAAAGCCATCAATTCCAAAGCAGGAACCAGACAGCCATAACTGTCATCAACAATAGGACAGCTTTTTGAAGAAGTGTAGCTGACTTGAACAGGGGCAATACCACTGGCTTCATCTAAAAAAAAAATCAAAGTACAAAAAATAGAAGATTTTTTAGAATGGTATTTCATTCATATCTGTAATACATTATGAATGATGCAGCCAGACACTGTTGTAAACATGGTATTTTTATCCTTGCTGTCATGAAGCTGAATAATTGGCAGAGACTTATATTTTGAAAAAGAAAAAGTCAAATTTATAGATAAATTAACAAATTTGAAGAAAAGCTGAAATGCCATCGAGTTGCAAATTTGTAGCACTAACAGAACGTTCTACTGTTTGTCTCCAACCTCAATTAGTCCAAGAAAAGATCAATCAGCACCTTCATTAGTATTTCTATAATTTTCCCATTTCTTGAACTTGCAAACCTACAGGAAAACCTTGGCGAGGGCAGTGGAAAGTACCACAAAAGGAACTAACTGCATGAAGTTAGAAGTATTTGCATGATAAGATTCACAGTTTTATTCTTCTCTTTCTTTTTTCTTTTTCTAGTGACAAAGTCACTACTTAAAGAAAAATAAAAAGGAATAGCACTTATTTCATCAGTGCATAATATAAGAGGAACTCCTTTTCCTTCATAAAATAAGCAAGGATTGAAATCCTGAAACTACTTACACTGGAAGAGGTTCCAAGCAATAAGACTATAATTTCTTATTTTAATTTTGCTTTTTTTTTTGTAGAAGGGAACAAAATTATTTTTATCACTTTTCTCCAGTTAAGTCTCCTGTCCCAATCCATTTAACACTTGGAGAAAGAAAAGGTGCAATCTGTAGATATGGACAAACTTGGAAAAAATGAGAAAATTCCAGCCTTTTAAAAGCCACACAACTCATGTCTTGTCTTTTTCTACTACACATATAAAGCACAGTTCTTGAAGAGAGTTTGATTTCCTCTCTTCATTTTTCCAAAATACAAACCATTTAGCATCAAAGTCTATGTTTACAATCTTTTTTTTTTTTTTTTTTTTTTTTTTTTAATCCTTCACTTACAGGAAAGATTTTGGTAAAAATTACAAATTCTTAATTAAAAAGTTAGTACTATGAAGTCATAGACAACACAAAAGCAAGTGTCATTGGAAGTAATGACACACAAAATTTGAATTTGGAGTCTGTATTACTCTTTCAGGGATGCTCTTACACAGTTATTGGTAGGGTGGTCACTTCCCTGCCTGAAAGTCTGCATGTGACACCTAATAGAAAATTCTGAAGTATTAATTTTTATACTAAAGCCATTAAGGAGAACTTCAATTACGTTAAATACTTTGGTATTTTTTCTTTGGTCTGTTTAACTTTCCAAAAAATTAAGAAATATTAGTCTAACGTATTTCAAATGCTAAAAATACCCCTGACTATGGCAGGAAACAGAGACTTCATTCAGCATAGAAAATTTATTAAGTGAACCAGTTTTCTTGGCTAACAAACTAACCATTACTCATCTAATAATTTTTCTAAAAGTCAATTGCATGATATTTCTGAACGGTGTGTGCTTTGTAATTTTTTTCTACTGCCTTATATTAAAGCACAAAAAAAAAAAAAAAAAAAAAAAAAAACGTGAGTCACAAGAATAATTAGATCTTTTCTTCCAGAATAATTTGGTTTACCTGCTGTAGTTTCATTAAAACATTCTTCAGCAAAACAAAATTAACTGATGTGAATGCATACCTATATCAGTCTCCATTATATGCTCACTACGGATTTGCTGAAATCCAGGAATGGGCCGTGTTGTCAGATACCACACTGCATGGAGAACATCCGTGGCATGGATACGATTGTGGTCTGAAAATCAGCAAGATACAATGAAGAAATATTATCTGAAATGTCATCAAAAAGAACAACAACAACAACAAAAGAAAACAAAACAAGTACAAAATGTATTATGTGATTAAATTGATTAAATATAAAAGGAAAAATTGTATTTAAGCTGTTAGTAGAGGATATATGTATCACTGAACACTTTTAAGAGGGAAATTAGATAGACATCAAGCATTCAAGTCTATGCACACTTCATCCTACCTGGGCCTCAGGAAGGGATTAAATGTCCTTTTAAATCAACCATGGTGAGAAGCAAGCACAGCTTGCAATCTAACACCTACGAGCACCTGGGCTGGGGAAACATCTGTGGAGTGGGGAAGTGTGTTTCTTGCTTTGTTTTCCAATAAATTTGGCTGCTCTACACAGCAAGATGAACAACTACCATCAAAATTCTCTATTTGCTTCTCATTTTATTAAGGACCTAAGCCAAATTTCTGTTAAGTCAGTAAATATTCTCCAAGTGACTTCAGTATGTTTGATTCAACCACTAATTCAAATTCTTTAAGATTATCTTCAAACTGCAAATTAACAAATTCGGTTTTAGAGTCTACCCACTTTGTCCTACAATTCATTAGAGCAGTTCCAAGTTCTGTCAAGTGTATTCATTAAAAACACACTAAGCTCAGACACTGCCTACCAATACAAATGCACACACTGGAGGAGACACACTGATATAAAATTCCACGTGCAGCCAGGGAGTACTTACAGGGAATATCCCGGTAGCCGTTTTCTAGCGCGCAGAAGTAATTCATGAACTCTTGAGTGGGGATTTTGAAAATTTCAAACAAGCCAGTGTCTCGAAACAAGCTATAAGTTACCTAAACAAAGATTAATATTAATTGAATTCTGAAAGGTATACCAATGCATGTTCAGCTTTTTCAACTTTGAGAATATTCTTGTTTTTAAAATTTTACGTGCCAACAGACTTTGAAATTACTGAAATTCCACTAAAGATTATCAGAATGCTATTGTCATAGAGATATATTTAATAAATTTTTAGTGCAAAAATGTGTATTTTATGATCCTCTCAATAATAAAAGCTTTTATTTCCTTACTGATAAATTCTATGCACAACTGATTATTTTTAATAATATTGCCAAAATTTTTTCGTAAGGCTAAGTAAGTCCTGCTTTATTCCGTTAGCGACCTAAAAAGAAGAAATTTACATTCTGATTTATTATTCAAAACTTTGAATTACTTAATTATAGCAGCAGAGTCATTAACAATAAAACAAAGAGAAACAAACAGCACCAGCCCCTCAACACTGTGGTTATTTTTGAGACTTTGACAAAGGGATCCTAGTTCTTGTGTTTATTATGACTTGAGTGTTTTTAACAAAACTAGCTGGTAAATGAATAAGTATTTCAAAAAGGTACTCAGAATATCCAATTATGTATATGAAGCATATGTTACGGTTTACATGGAGAACTTAGTGTACTTCAAAGCCTAATCCCGCCCCCCCCAAGGCTAAAAATATTTTTTAAAACAAGTCACTGCTACTCATTTTTATAACTTTTTTTCCTAGACATAGCAGAGGAACAAGAAGTTCTGAAATGTGAGAGGTGCTCACAGGAACAGGAGCAGCAAAAGAAGGAGACATCACTCCTTCCACCTGGCCCAACCTTTCCCCTTTCACATACCCAGTCTGAGAACCTTACAACTGATGAGGGTAAAATGCACTTTTTAATTGGCTGCTAAATAAGAAATGAATCAGGTGCTTAGAGCGCAACAGGCAGAAGCTCTGGGGTGGGAGGAGGAGAAGTAACAACACACACACAATCTCAGGAAGAACTAGTACAGAAATTCTGGTAGAGTTAAGGCCTGTACACCAAAGTACATAGAGGTGTGAACTCTGCCCTAGAGTTCCTCTGCACACAAATGGAATGCAAGCCCGTGTGGATCACTGAGTATCCTGCACTAGAAAAACCACTCAAAAGTGGTTTGGGGCATTCTAGTCTGTACATTAACACTTGTCACTAACTTGGGTGACAAAAGACCTGAAAACATTTGATCAACAAAGACTAATTGAATATTAAAAAAAAAACCAAACCAAAACCACCAAAGTACTGTGTATTATGAAAGAAAAGATGGTGTCTAATAACAAGAATTAAATTATTCCCATTGGTGTTTCCTGACTTCAGTCCAGGGGCAGGCCTGTGATTCCAGCTGCATCAGATTGCTTCCAACTTGTTTCCTTCCCTCCAGCTGATTGTTCCTAACACTGACCTTGAACAAAAGTGACGTGTTCTGTTCCAGAGTGGAAAACTAAGATACTGGAAATAAAACTATTTAATGGTCAGATCAGAAGCTCCACGATTGCTAAATCCACCCTAAGGAAGGAGACAGAAGCTTCCAGATGACCTTGATGAATGGGAGAAGCTGGGGAAGAGCAAACAGAATCCTATTCTTGCACCTGCCAGCAGGTTTGGCTTCAGCAAAATGAAACTGCATGGAAGAGCTTAGTAGTAGTCAGAAAGAGATAAAAGGGATACTACGTGCAGAAAGCAGCATGGAAAAAACATCCCACTGTTTGTAGGATCAAGAGGCAAAAGACTGCCTAAGAGATCACTTCTCTTCCCTCACGGGGGTAGCGCTGGCAGAAATATTTTACTGAAATAAAGAAAAGAGAAATGGTTGATAAACAGAGTAGTAATTCTGAAAGCAGGAGGTAATTTTGCACAGGCAATGGCATATTGTGATAAAACCCAGTCAGTGTGAGTCTAACCTATGTACATTGAGAATAAAATTCAGAAAAACTGGAGCATGTTCTCTATAGATAAACCATTTTTTATGGTTTACAATGACATGGAGTACATGAGAAGTCATATTTCTGCTTTTTAAGATAGCATTCACACATATGTGCACTACAAAACTTCTTCATGGTTTAAATAAAATACAGAAGCATGACACCTTTACATACCCTCCCTCATATAATAAAAGACAACAAACCTGGCTAAGGATCCTTCCAGACTGATCTCCCATTTCTTTTACAAGGTCAAAAATTTGGAAATTCCAATTGTTCATCTTCTCCATTAGTGAATCATGGTCTAATAACATTGTTTCTAATGAAGAGCTCTGTTCCACCTGTATGAGATTAAGATACTTTATCATCTCTAAAATAACAACGAAAACTAATTTATCAGTTGTGTTGGCAAAAAAAAGCCTTGAAAATGATAAATCATTTGTGAATTTATTGAATGGTGCTGCAACTACGGCTATGAAAAAATCATAAATCAATATCACAAATAGCACAGTTAAAGGCTTGACTTCTCCTGTTTTGGGCAGCAAATTCCAGGGCTTTCTGAGATGGCACTAGATTTTCCTTCTTATTTGTTTTTAAGCAAGATGAGTTAAAACAAAGCCAAAATATGCATAGGCTAACCCAAGATTTACTGAGCTTTAAGATTTTGTTAATTGGACGAGCTTTAAAAACACCTGATTTATAAACCCAAAATGTTAATAGCACTGTATTGAGCATTCCTTTGTAAGTCTCACTGGAACTGCTGCATCTTTCATAAACTTCCAAAGGAAAATACCAGCCAACCAGTGTTTGAGCATACCCCCTCAACATTAAATCTACACAAATCAATAGTGATCAACAAAATCAATACAATCACAACCTTTCCTATCATTTGCTAGGGACATTTATGCAAGATAGAAATAAACAGTTGTTAAAGGAAAATTTGAACTCCCATGTACCACCACCCTTTGGAAATTACTATTTTAGCAATGCAAGGGCCCCTTCACAGCAAGTTAGGAATTACAAAGAAATACTGAGTTGAGAAAAGTTACTGCAAGTGGTTTTTTGCAATTACATGCTTACAAGCAGTTTATTTTGTGTTTGATCAATCATTTCCTTCCTTCCATCTTTCCTCTCCTCCATATGGTGGAAAGATTCTTTTGAAGCATTAGCACTTGCAATTTCACCTTAAAGAAAGCACATACAGAAATACTATATCAATAATTTATTTGTAAATTACTACTGTCTAATAATTTTTGGACTGATCATACAGATTTGTCACAGAAATAAAAGTAATAGCTTGTTTCTAAACCATTTAATTTAAGAAATATGCAAAAAGAGTTGTAAAGGACAAAATTTATTAGACAAAACCTATTTGAACATTAAGAAAAGCTAAAAGCATTGCTTTTATTTGCAAAAATTGGTTCAGTGATCAGTTTAGCTTAGTTGGTAGAGCACTTGTTTGATATATGGAGTACAGATCTATAAAGGTATTAGTGGAAGCCTGTTTTAAAATCCTTACTATGGAGCAGGCAATATTTTGTATTATTTTGATTATTCTAAAACACAAAACAAAGTCAAATACACACATAGGTTAAAATATAGGAAAAAAATTATGTAGAAATAATAAAATTTTAATTTAACTGGCTTTCAAAAAAAAAGCAGCAAGTTGATATCAAGTATTTGTCTATTTCGAAATCCCACCTGATTTTCTGTCTCTGTATTCTGCAAATTCTGGTTCTGGTATTGGAACAGGCTTGAGTATCTGACGTCCACAGCTTACAGAATACATGAAAAATATTTACAACATTCAGTAACTTTCTTCTTTTGCTACTGCTGTCTTCTACTGAAAAATATCTGCAGATTACTTTTTAAAAAAAAGGCTTGTGAAGATTTCTTCAACAACTGACCTTAGTGTTTTCTCTTAAATTTGGCACACATAGGTTTAGTCTGTCCTTGGATAACAATCAACCATCACCTCCCCCAGACTTAGACCTCTGAATTAATAAAGTAGAGCTCATAACTAAGAGGGTATTCAGAAACACAGACTTCAATTCCCAAGTAAGAAACCCTCCTTTTCTAAAATTCCATAGAATATTGTTCCTCTACAAAACAGCTGCTGAGAAGGATGGGCCATGGCAAAGCAGTGACATACATTCAGCATTCTTTATTCTCCCCTGGATAACAGTTACAGATTATTTTGAGATCTTATGCCTTTTTCAATCCTAGTAGGTGCACAGGTCTTGCTTTATTTTTTTGCTTTTTTTTGGTTTTGGTTTTCATTTTAATTGCATTCCTCTCAACAGATATGAAGTGACTGAAACTATAACAGAGTTTACAGTACCTGCTGCACATATAACCTACAGGTGTTTTAACTGGCTGCTGAAAATCTGGAGAGCTAGATGTGTGTCCTGGAGCCTTGTGTATATTAATGCTTGGTTTTGTGAGGAAATC
Source organism: Corvus brachyrhynchos (assembly GCF_000691975.1). Taxonomy (NCBI): domain Eukaryota; kingdom Metazoa; phylum Chordata; class Aves; order Passeriformes; family Corvidae; genus Corvus; species Corvus brachyrhynchos. Next base: position 113,835 of record NW_008236766.1, read on the forward strand.
AGCAGTGTCAGGGAACTCGACAGGTGACCAGTTGCTGAAAGCCCCACTGGAGACAGATCCGTGACTCGGTGACCCCACGGGACTCAGGCCGGGAGAAGCACCTTCCAAAACAAACATTGCATGGGGTTCAGATGACAGTGAAGTTGTTGCTGTTTACCAAGACTGGATTTAAACAACAAGGGACATACTAATGTTATTTTAGTGCTGTGTTCTGATGAAAAACCCCTTGATGTACCATCTTGTTACTGTACAAATTGCGTGGTCTTACCTGCTCGTCTGGGACCCATGTGATGGGTCAGTGTCACAGAGGATGATCTTTGCTTTGGTATTGTCAGCAAGTTTGCACCAAAAGACCCATTTGAGTGAGATCCTTGGCTGAAAAGAAAAAAAACAGTAAGAATTTTTTTTTATGTCTTTCCTAGTTTTTCTTCCATTTTTATTAAATAAAATCCTTTTAAAATAGGTATACTGCCCTGTGACATGTCCACCACCATTCAAGAAAGAGAGAATACTACAAAGCAGGCAAATTCAAGACCAGCTAGAAAATATGTCAATCACATGAAATAAAAACTGCTGTGTACTGACTGAAAGCAACAAAAAACTTTACACAGTCCTAAAATGACACAATAAATATACTCAGACTATGTGTGATAGGTTTTACTTTCTAACATGCTACTTTCCTTGAACATTTGAAGCAGGCTGTTTCCGAACAGATCTGAGGATTGATTACTTTGGAAACACACTGAGAACCTCACACAGCCACAGCGGTTTTCAAATAAATTTTGCATATTCAATTAATTATTTTATTTAGTATAAACTTAAAACCAAAGCTATTTTTGACATCGAATCATATTTTGCTTCAGTGGCCAAATCGTTCAACTCAATTGCTCAATTCTGCCATCTGCTGTTGCAGAGACGAAATTTCATGCCATAATTTAAAATTCTATTTGCTTTAGTGAGCAGAAATGTAATATGCAACTAAAAATAATTGCATATGCGCACTTCAACGTGAAAATAGTTAATTTAAAACTATTTCTCTTCAGGAGGGGAAAGCAGTATTTACCAAAACAGATTTAATCTTTCTTAAGCCGATTGCAAAAAAAGTCCAATACAGAAATAATACTTGATCTCCCATCACTAGTTTAAATATATGAATATGAAAAATGAGTTAAAGAATAAACATGGATTTGTTTCTGTGTATCTACACCCACTGGAGAGGGTCCAGCAGAAGCCACAAAGGGGATGAAGGGTCTGGAGCATCTCCCTTATGAGGAGAAACTGCAGAAGCTGGGCCTGTTTAGTCCAGAGAAGGCTGAAAGGGGATCTCATCAGTGCATATAAATATCTCAAAGGTGGGCTAAGAGGATGGTGCCAGATTCTCTTCAGTGGCACCCAGAAAGAGGATGAGGAGCGATGGCCATAAACCAGAACATGAGAAGTTTCACCTCAACATGAGGAAGAACTTCTTTACATTTTGAGCTAGTGTTTGAATGAGAAACCACATCAAAAAATCTGCATACAAATAAAACAGATGCTCCCAAGAGCTGCTTTTGAACAGTAAGGAAAGTAAGGAAACCCTCTGTAAATATACATTGAGACTGCAGCAGGAGGGCTGGGCCTCAGATTGAAATCCCATGGTTGCTAAGCTTGAAGCAATTTCTCTGGTCCCTGGTTATTTCCCGAGGATACAACTGAGGAGGTTTGTCTGGACACTGGCAACCAAATCAGCATCAAAATATAATCTTTACATGATTACCAGTGCTCATATTAGAACATTCAATTGTGCTTTATACACAACCCACAATTAAGTTTTACAACGTAAAAACTTAAAGCTCATATTTTACTCAAGGAGAAGAAAAACACTGGGCCAGATTATTTAAATGGTTCACTTTAAAATTAAATATAATACTGACAAGTAAATTCTTGCATGTGTGTATATGAATTTCCATCCTCTACTAATAATTAGCGGTTATCAGCTTAACTCACATTTTCTTTTTTAAAAATGCATCTGTTATACTTTCCTTATGACCTATGTAGAACCATTTAAAGAAAAAAAACAACAAAAACCCCCAAACAAAACAAAAACAAACAAAAAACACAAAAAAATTAAAAAACCAAGAAAACCAATGAAAGCAGAACTCCACCCATTTTTACAGATTTCCAGAGCAAAGATATACACATTCATACATTTAATAAAATTAAATGTGCGAATTTTCACTAATATACAACTTAACACAAAAAGAAAAAAAACCATTTATTTTAATCCTAATTCAGAATGTTATCTCAACTCTGGAAATAAAAGCTCTCTTTGTACCATATTGATTAACAAGAAGAGAAGAGATGACTGCCTTAATCTGTTTCACATCTTGCTTGATGACTGGAGGAACAATAAACATTGTAATACACAAAACAGTGGCTCCCAACCACAAGAAAATTGTCTCACATTTTAGTTATACATGGGTATATGGAAGTTGGCAAGTGATACATATTTTAAATAAAAAGAAGGAGGAAGTCAGTACAAGTTTAGACACTAAACTAGTTTGTTTTGCAATCATGTATGTTGGACCTTTTTTTCATTTCCTACTCAAAGGCCTACTTATTATGACAGAGCAGACTATTTAACCTCAAAATGACCTGATTTCTACTTAAGATCAACCCGAGTTACAAAGCATAGTACATAATTAACTTTTCCAGTTTATGCTGGCAGAATTTGGAGACTTAATTCACAAGACTTTACCTCAAATACTTCTGCCAAGTTCCAGCACTATTATTGCCCTTAAAATGCTGTTCAGTGCTTACCTTGGTGTGTTATACTCCTGATGGGATCTCTTGCTAATGTTACTCCGTTCCCATCTAGATGATGTTGATTCTATAGGTGACAAGCCAGAAACTCCTGAAGATCGTCTCAGCTGTGGGGTTGGCAGGCTGCTCCTGCTAGTTAATCCCTGTGGAGTAATTTGGCCATGGTTAAAACCCATGGAAGTTAAAACAGACGTTAAAATCTTATTTATGGTTTGTAAGGGCTATTTATTGCTTATTTTTATAGTGAAACAGCTGACGTGGTATCTTGCCACAGGTGTGGTATCTTACTCCAGGTGGGGGTCTTCCAAGGGCAACAAGAGACAAGAGATATGAATACTCAGGGGTTTGCCTAGACAACTTTTATTTCCCTAAATTGTGAAAACTGTTCAAATCATGACTGATAATAACAGCAGCAATCCACCCATCCGGCAAGCATTCTGCTGCCATACACTAGGAGAGCTGGGGACACTCTAGGGACAGTCATGATGACAGTGGAAAGTGTTTCTCTCACAGAGCAGCCTTGCAACATTTTTTGTGACAGAATTAATTTTCTTTCTTTCTTTTTAATTTTTCTGAGTACTGGGCAGTTCATGCTTCCTAGAAACCCAAGGGAAAAGGCTAGTGTTAGATAACCAGTTATGACCAGCCCAAGGTCTGAAGCCCAGTTTCAGTTGCATTCTTTCCTTGTTTTTAATTCCTTTCCTATCAAGGAGAACAGGCAGCTCACCACTGAATCATAGAACAGCTTGTGTTGGAAGGGACCTTAAAGATCCTCTAGTTCCACCCACCCTGCTGTGGACAGGAGCACCTTTCCCTAGACCAGGTTGCTCAGAGTGCCATCCAACCTGGCCTAATATCCAATCTAACCCGGCCCTCTTTCAGTTTGAAGCCATTCCCCCTTGTCCTGTCACTACATGCTCATGTAAATAATCCCTCTCCACCTTTCCTGCAGGCTCCTTTCAGGTACTGGAAGACCACAATTAGGTCACCCCAAAGCCTTCTCCAGGCTGAACAAATCCAATTCTCTCAACCTTTCCTTGTAGGAGAGGTGCTCCGTCCCTCTGATCAACTTGATGACCCCCTCAATCAACTTGAAAATTATAACTGAACCAACTTTGGAAGCCAGTCAGGGAAGAGAAATAAAGATGTACATAATCAGCAAAAAAAACTCATGGAGGAGACCTTTTATATTCCGAGTCAGGGAAAGAGAGAATGGGAACCTTTCAAGAGAGCCCATTTTGAAGAAATACTTTCATATTATTTTCTTTGGAGTTTGTGCTCACTTACCTGCTTTTTGGAAGAAAAAGAAATTTTTCTCTTGCAGTAACACATAGGGGGAAATACTTGGGCTTTACTCTTAAACATACACCAAAGCCAAAAAATCATTGAATGATAGTGGCAAGCCCTAGGAAAATTTCTATACAGAAACCCCCCAAAATTTGAGGGAAAAGTTACTTTTCGGAAGGAGAAAAAGAGAATAGCTGTGAAAAAACATATCCTTTCAATCTCACATAGTCTTCATAACTCGTCCCCAGCAATGAATACTTTTCATTTCACACTATTTTGACTAGCTATAAAGAAATTTTAAAAAACAAAAGGTATACAAATCCTTAGTGGCTTTTAAAGAAATCCACAAAGAAAAACATCCTGAATGACTGTGATCCCTGTCCAACTGATTTCTGCAGGTATCCATGTGACATTCTGAAGAATTTCATACTGCAGTGATTCTGCAGGATCTTCCACCAGAGTAACCTGCAGACACTGAGTTTTTTCCCCAAAAATATGGCTCCCAACAGACATTTCACGATCTGAATCTGGCTCCAAAATACTAAGCCAGTAAGACGATCAGTTTGGGCCAAGCCTCCCACTTCCTGGAAAGGTAAACACCTCAAGGGCATGTTCCAGAGCAGCCTCCACAATGAACAGCCTCAAGCTGTCAGTACTGGGCTGGAATTACTGGCTCTGGTGCTCTGCAGCTGAGTTTCTATATTGTGATGTTTTTCCACCACATTCCTTAGTGTATCATGTAGTAACTACATTTTTGCTTTCACTTGCTAACGCAGGGTAATGGAGAAGTGACTGCGGATTTTACAAAAAGTAATTTGTTGAAGAGAAAAGGGAACTTTTCCTTTGACATAGCTGATTTGCTTCTGGCTGATGGCTGGTTTGCTGTCCACAAGAGCAAATTTCTTGGGGAAGAAAGGTCAATGAAAAAGCCAATCTGACAGTAATAGTTAGATAAAGAATGTGGAAGAATCAAAAGCAGCCCTGTTTGTCCCATATCATGAGACTGTAACATCTTCAGTTTATATTTGCTGTTATTTTGAGGAATGATGTTGTCAGGGTGCAGACCAGTGCTTGTACCTGTCTATCCATCAACCACTTAAATTTGCATTTTGGTACCTATCTCGATTTCATTCAATGTGTTTTCACAGCTGCTCTCTTTCAACCTTAAACATTGTCCACGGGTACTCAGTAGAGAACCTACTACACATACAGGAGCATTCTTTCCAGATGAATTTTTCTTTATCTATTTATTTTTGTTTAATTGCAACATATACGTGAATGAAAATGAAAGCCATTTGACCTTGAGCAGCTTCCGGTCTTTTTCAAGCCAGGAAATGGTGTGAATGGGCTGGCCTTTGGCCTGCATGCTCCTGAGAAAGCACCAATGAGACTGTTAATGCTTCGAAGGGAACAGATCACATGTGGTGGAAGAGATGGGTCACTCAGGAGCTCTGTGAGCATGTTCCGAGCCTCGTTCAGCACTGAGAGATCAACTCCATTTCCACTGCCAGCACCCTGGAATAGATGGAAGTGTTGCAAACTATTAACATGTCAAAAGACTTCATGGTATACTTTATTTTAAATAAGTATTGCGAATTTTTAAAAATAAATTTTAAAAAATTAATGCAACATTTTTCTTTCAAAGGAAATATATACATCTAGACATTCAGACAGCAGTTTCTGCAGGTTTTTATCACACAAATAAAAAGTAATTCACAACTCAACATTAGCTTTCAGTTTATTTTTTTCTATTTAAAATCTGTTCTGAATTTTTTAATCTCTATTTATCTCAGCATTAAACTTAGTATTCTATTTATTCCAACAATATCAACAAATTTTGGCAGTCAAACTGCTGGAGCCCCTTACAGAGGTACAATTTCCACAGCCTCATCATTTTTATTAACCCTGATTCTACTGAAAGAAATTATTAAAAAATTGTCCAAAAAAAAGTGATTTGTTTTAAGTTTGCATAATTCTCTGAACAGGAACAACGAGAGCTTACTACAATGTAAGAGACAGAGGGTAAAATTAGGCAAATATAACATCAACAGAAAACTGAAATTTGACAGTTTACAGTGAACTCTGTACTCAATCACATTTTACAAACCCCCAATTAAATTAATAATATACTGACCTGGTAATAGGGCTTGTACCATTGCTTCAAATCCCAATCCCAAAGTATCATCTGTAAAGATTAAAAAAAAAATAATAATTAAAAAAAGATTAATAGATGATATGCTAATGCTGAAAAACAGCAATGGCATAAATCTTGATTGTGTGGTGCAATGAGAAATGTTTCTCCCTTCATCTTTTCATATGTAATTTGGGCCATATTCTTGGTTAATGCTACCCAGCAAAAGCCCTAAAGAAGAGTTTGAAGAAATTGCATGCAACAGAGATATTGTGATGACAGAATAATACGGCCTTATTTCAATATTTTTGGATTGCTTATAAATCGTTTAACATACACACTCCATTTGGTGGTGACAGTGCTTTCCTGCTCCTATTCACCTCAACTTACAAAAGCAAATCTAGCCTAAAACCTCAAATATATTTTTTTCTTTCCAGAATCATTCAAACAGTAGCAATTTTTTGTAAATACAGTGCAGAAAGCATTACATTAAATAATGTACTTTTAAAGGGGGCAAAAATCTCTCCAATATCTTAGGTTAAAAATTGGTATTTTAAAAAACATTTTCTTGCAGGAGGTTTTTTTAGGCTTTGCTTGAACATGGCTACAAAGCTCCATGTTCTGAATAACCTCACTAAACCCACCAAACCCACAAGAGAACGTCAGCAACACAATTTGAAGATGCTATCAGCTTCAAGTACGTCAACAGCACTCACTTAATTTGTCTTCTATACTGACAAAAAATGAAAACAACATACAAGAAATGAAATTCAGATGTCTGTTCTGTTTCAAAAGCTTTCAGTCTTCATGACTTCTAGACAGATTCTAACTATTCTCTGATAAATTAATTCATTTGCAAAATGCGTACTCACAAATTAAACATAGCTTTTCACTCTTTTGCGTAGCTACAGAGCACAAATAACATGCCAATACCCCGCTTGGTAGTTCATATCTTGCAATCCTGGAAGCTCTTCTGCTTATTTTTACAGGTGAGATCTAGGTATGCTTTTGTTCCTCTGGGACTAACAGCTCTTCCACGGAGAAAACACAATGTTCCAGTCTGGAGCTTGTCCAGAAGAAGGTGCAGAAAGTGTCGAAAAAGAAACACAGGTGGGGACGTGTCAGCAGTGCCCAGGCAAGGGAGGCACTTAAAGGCTTTTTTTCTCTTCAGTTATCTTCACAGAGATACCACTAAACTATGCTTAAAGTTAGTAGTTATGACATCCACTTCTAGGAAAACTGAAGAGATTTACCTCGAAGCATGTGCTTGGACTGGGAGTAAGTTGTGCTCTGTCAAAAAATCATACTGGGTGATACTGAGTAAAGCAAGCAGATCAAAATCAAGAATTAAGAATTTAAGTATTTGAGAGTTTGGGGTTTTTTCTAAGTGACTAATCTAGCTACCATGTCTTTTTGTTTTGTTTTTTTTTTACTGTCTGTCACTGACAAACAGTAAGATAATGACCAACATTCTCTGGCCATACCCACTTTGCCACGACGCATTTGGTTTTAGCAACATATTGTCAGACTGGGGTGGTTTTTCATTTGTTTGTTTAAGTGGTTTTTTTTTTAAATTTTCTTCATTGTGAGGTTTCTCTTTCTAAATTGACATTTCTGTACTGCATTGAACATCAGTAGATCTTTTGGTTTCATTCTGTCCTCGCACACAGAGACTGCATTAATCTGCTTCATTAACTTTTGACTCAATCAGCACCAAAGATCAGCTGTCCACATGGGTTTTGTTAGTTGTGTTAGTAACCTTTGATACTAATGGGCCGCTGAGTTGCGTCAGCTCGCTCGCGATCTTGCAGCCTCCATTAGGGGACAGAAAAGAGGTTTCCCTCTTGGACTATTTTATTTTTCTTTTAAATATGTGGTATGTTAGCTAATTTTATTTATTTGTTGCAAACGAGCTCATAATAATAATTTTAAAAACATAACAAACGAACAAAAAACCAAACCAATAAACTTCTTGCTAACTCCAGAAAATTTCTGTACCAAACATTTTACTGCAACTCCTTTATTCATCCTTTAAGCCACATGTACATGTACATATGCTCACATAAGCTACAATTTCGGGGGTCCACCTTTGTGACTAAAGAGGTTGAAAACCTTCCTTTTGGTTTTAGTCCCACTATGGTAAATAGATAGGCTCTTGTGACCCATGCTCACCCAGTATACAAAAGGCAGAAAAATCTTCCAATCTACTTTCAATGCAAATAATGGTTTGATATTTTAAATGGCAGGGCATAATTTTATGCAGTTTTACTTAAATGAAAAATTTCACAGCTTGGATTCATCACTGAAAATTTTCTGTTGTCATTTAAACCAGAAGATTTAAGCTTCTCCACTGATACCAATTTTACAGCAAAGACACTAAAACAGTTTTGAAATAAACAGAACTTCAGTTTACATGTACTTTGCTATCAGATTTTTCTTTAATTCATGATATATCACCATTAATTAGAAGCCATATCTCCTGAGAGAAGACAGAGCAGTATATCAACACAGCTAGCAGGCTACCACGGTCTGTCACATTTTCAGGGGTCACTCCGTGTGCCACACATCAAAGTAATTAAAATGAACTGATGAGAATTATAGGTATAAAGTAGCAATCTCTTCTGCTAAGCACAACTGGAAAAAAGTGCAAATCTCTAAACAATGAATATTTTTCCACGGTAAATCCGACTTGGTACATCTCTACACTAAGCAAATCCTTGCAGGTCAGTAGTGAAAGGAGGGTTACCTTTCCTTAGGTGCTGAGAACGCACCACAAGGTGGCACTCAAAATCCAGAAAGCCTCCCCCACAAAAAACAATTTCGGGAGAAAGGAGCAGAAAGCAGCAGAATATTCCTTAATATACCTTCTGCAGAATTGACAGGGTTTGAAAGACAAGGAGGGTGACTATTTTAAAGGTTAACAGCTGATAAATTCTATTTCTCTGTTTAAAGAATAATTTTCTCCTTAGCACTAAGGAAATTGTACTTTGTCTCACTACCTACCAGACTTAGTTTAAGTAGCCTAACTCCATGCCTTGGAAGCTAAATCTGGAATACTAAACAAGCAGCATTTCTGGCATTATTTTTTGTTGAGAGCTTAGCAGTCGAAGCTTTTTTTCATTACTGTACTTCAACAAAAGTTACAAATATCGCATTGATATTACAACAGGAGTGAAAAGACACCATTTATTTTGACCTACTGTGAACAGACCAAGAGACCTTAAAATAGGTCTTTTGCAGAGGCTCAGCAATTTCTGATTTTGCAACCATGAGACTTGTTGCAGAAAGATCTGTAATCTGTAATACTAAGATTTTGTAATCCATTGCACATAACGTTCTTCCCTCACCTCCTCCATCAAGAAACACCTTATCTAGGATGGACTTGAGTCATAAAAGTTCCAAGCTGCAGCTTAGACCTCTGCTTAGTAATTCACACACTTGGGCTTTGAGCATCCATTGTCAGTGGCAACATCACAGCAATCGCACGTTTGGGAGCTCCTCTGAAAATCAAACTGCAGTGGGCTCTAATGTTGCAGATGAACTTCTGAAAGGTAAGAAGTCTATAGCCATTCCCACCAGAAATATGCATAGGAAATTGCCAGTCAGCTTGGAGGAGAAGTTCTCATATCAGCCTGAGTCCAACCGCAGAGTTTTCCCAGCTTATCCAGAGAGCCATGAACACACTCTCCTGGTTTTGTATCACTGATACAAGCTGATCAGGGGTTTGAAGGACAGCTTCAGTAGAAAATAGCTTCAAATAGAAAAAAACTAACCAAGAAAAAACCCACACATGCACCATGCCTTGTTCTTTAACAGTCGGGGACTGTATTACTTTTAACTGTAATAACTGAATCTATTTAGCCTCTGAAATAAATTTCAGTCGGTTAAAAGACAAGCCAGCTTACAAAACCCCTTTAAGTACAAGTGACCTTTCCCAATTTGGCCATCATCAGCCAGCATAGGTCAAACTGAAACTTGTCACTCAAAACAGCCTAAGAGTGTCAAGAGAAGGAATTTGCGTCACTGAAAATAAGGGGTTTTTTAAAGGCTAAAAAAGTTGTTAAAGCTCAACAAATTCTGCCCAAAGTTGCTGTTCTGAAGAATTAACACTGTATTCAGTACTATGGGTGTTCAGTCAAATCTCAGGAGATCTTAAATACTTCTCACTTAGTGGATATACGGAGAAAAATTGACAGCAGGCATCAGGCTTATGTTTTCTCAAAGAATAAAAGCAATATTTCCATATAATTCAGAGGAGTTGCCCTGCTATTTGAACACCAGAATAAAAACCTAACCATCACCAAAGCTTAAGGACGGCACTTTTGGCAAAACACACATTGTTAGCAACATCAGAAGCACGTAAAAAAATACACGAGGTAACAGTAACCGAGGCCTTTCCTAGTACAGCTTATAGCTCCAACAGCAGCAGGAACGTGGCAACGTTACTTTTCACAAAGTAAAAGGCAGTAAGTGCTCCTCTGAGAAGTGCATGGTCTAAATAAACTAAAAACAGATGAGGAATGGGAGAAGACAGTCAAGGCAAATCAGCAGGGCTTCAGGGGGGTTGGTTTTGTTTTTAATTACTTTTCCATTGAAAAGGTTATCTTTCCTATCTCAGCGCACCCAGCGGTTCCAGGGCCTGGAATAGAGGTGTCTTTCAGAAGAGTTGATGCCATGGAGGGTGGAGGTTTTTTAGAACTTCTTTATACAAATACCACAACTCCATTTGTCTAAAGTTATGTTTGAGGAGTTATTTTCAACTTCCAAAGGCTTAAGCATGACAAAAGATTATGGATTTTACTTTTGTCAAGATATAAACCACTGAAATTACTATAAAAGTACACTAAGCATTTCTAAACATTTTTTTTTAAATGCTAATGTTGAACTCAAAGTATATTTTACTAGGTAACTGCAGTGATGTTTTCCTAATAATTTAACTTATAAAATACAAAATCATATTAGCTTAGTTACTCCAGAATTATTTGTTTGTGAAAAGTTGTACTAAGAACAACACTAATGCTTATGCAGAGATTTAAAATACACAGCTACAAAAAAAAAAATATTGCAGAGCTTAGAAATCTAAAAATCAATTTTAAAAGTCAAATATAACCAACACTATTCTCCATGCCCCAAGCTGAGATGTGCACACTGTCTAAGGCCACACACAATGTTAACATTTGTAACATTGCCGTATGATTCCCTGAACATAAAATAGGATTTCGTTTCACTGATGATACTTTTTAGGAGATTCAATGTGTGCTTTAATGCTTGTAAAGAAAAGAAAACTTGTCCTATTTGAGGACATCCATTCCATTCCATGCTCCAAAATTTTAATGGAGAAAAATGAGCACAAAATTGAGTTTCTACTTCTGACTGAGGCTTTCATTGATCAAATATAAAGGATTCCTAGTTGCCAGTAGCATCTGTTTGACACCATTAGGCATTAGCTCCGTAAATAAGTATTTCCATAGCAACGAAGCATAGAATTAACTAAACAATGAAACCAACACCATAGCAACTTGATTCAGAAATCAACTCCTCGAAAAATCACCTCACTCAAAAGCCAAATTCTACAACTAGATGAGAAACAAATTTATTGTAAAATATGAGAAAGGTTGCGGTCCATACCCATTTCTTTTCATGACTGCCTTTCAAACAGGATTGATCCATTGCTTTTATTTCTAGATTAGTCTTTTGTAGCAGCTTACAATCAATTACCATGTTTTATCTATGTAATTTAATAACACAAAAAAAACCCCCCACAGCAGTATACAACCTAGAAGTCCTGGAGGTCTTATTTATTATTAGAGGTCTTTTCCCTCTCTGTAGAACAGGTAGATGTTGAAAAACAGTATGTTATGAAGTAGTTAAGTTGTATTCAGCATGAACTAAAGGTGATGCAACCAAATAATGACTCTCAAAGTAGAGGCAGCATTATTTAGATAACACAGACAACGTTCTGTTGTGAAATCTTGCAGGCCAAAACAGCAGCCACTTGAGTAGATTGTTGTGATCAAGACAAAATACAGCCCCCAGCAGGATACTCTGGGCATTAAGAATCATGATGGTTTTTCTCTACTCCCTAAACCTTCCCATGAAAATAAATGGAAGAGGGGAAAAAACGAGGGTATTTTTGGAACCCTAATACTTATCACTTCCTGACTCTATACACAATTTATTTATCCAAGGTTGTAAAATGGCCAATGGGTTGTGAAGTCTGCAGATAGCCACAATCTTTGAACAGAAGCTGTGTGTGCTTTCATGGTTCTGAGGTTTGGACACACATCCTGACGGAAACAGTCATATCCCCTATCCAACGACTCAGTTGTTGACTCTGCTGCACTCTTTCATGAAAGACATTACTTTTGCTCTTTTAAGAGCCCTAAAATCTTCCTTCAGTGAAAAGATATTTGCTTCTTCTTAATTGCTTTAATTAACACTCTTCTATACACTAAATAGCACCTGCAATCTATTTGGCTGGACACGTAAGAACAACACTGGAACATGCAGGTGTCTCCCTACTATAACGTTTCCACCAGACTCCACAGTATCCTGATCCTCCCCACAAATACAAATCTTTGACAAGAGCTGCACCTAGGTAAACTTTAATAAGTCCCTTTAGAGTTTTCACAAGCTTCATTACTATTTTCAGTAACTTTGCCCTCAGCACAGATACAAAAACAGAGCAAAAATGCCCCACTGTACGCTAAAGCTTCAAAGAAGCCTGCAGCAAGCTTATTCCCACAGCTAATGCTACTCCCTGCAAGCAGAAAAATACTTTTTTGTTTGGCTGGGGTTTTGTTTCTTTTTTTACATGTTTGTTTTATTTGGTTGTTTTTAAAAAGACATGCTACTTCTGCTTTTGTACCCAGGAGTACCAGCAGGACAGCTTCTACTTTGTCTGCTGTAGAAAGTTCTCCATTCTTGTCTGTTTTATTTGATCTGATCTTCTTTTTATATATATTTTTTAAGATCTTTTAATGTTTCAAAAAGGTTCTAAAAGGTAGAAAGTAGAGGGGTTTTTTCTTATTATGTAGGTAATGAAAAAAAAAACTGTCTAAAACCACACTTAGGTCATTTCCTGTTCCTTCTAGGTTTTGTCAGACTTGCACGTCAGAGTAAAGGCCAACCAGTAATTTATGGCAACTGGGGGAGGGAGGGCAGACAGGAAAAAAAAAAAGCCTGCTATGTGCAGATCCTTTAATTGCCCATTATAAGCATTTTCCTTTGGAGCATGTGGTTCTAATCACCATCAAAGGAAAGCAATAGTGCTAGGTGGATTAGTGCTCTGCTCCAGTGCAGTTGCTTCGGTGTTCTGGCATTCTGCACCACTTTTACTGTCATCCAAAAACCCAAAGCCGTTCTTTTTAAAGCGGTGTTTATTTTACAAAAAGCAAGATCGAGAAATTGCTCCCCAAACATCCTTTTCTCATTTACCTATTGGCATTATTTTACAATTATACACAGTAAAAGCCTTTACTGCTGTGTTGACACACTGTTAATGCATCATGTTGGAACAGACAGAGGGAACAACCTTATATTTTATCTTCCTTCAATAGAAGGATGTGCCAAAATCTTATGCCGAAATATTTTACTGTATGCTGGTGTATTCTTAATGCAGTAACTAAAAACACTTAGAGATGAACCAATTTCTTCCTCTTATGACTTACATTTTTCAATCAATTGGTGTTTTTCCACCTATTACCCTGGAAATATAGGTATGAATCTAGGATTTTTTTCTTTTCAGCAAAGAGAAAATATGCCATATGTACACAAGTGTTCCTACAGAATTGAGCTCAAAAAAGGGGGATACTGAATTTTTCACACAGAGTTTTGTCCCAAATTTTTCTTTAAAATAGCATATATATGTATAAAAATGCTTATATTTTCCTCTCTCCCCACTCCCTCTCTAAAACAAGAAGCGTAAAATTAAACCGCACAACTCTCTTAGTCAAAAATTACCATGAATCTGAGAATGGTTAGCATCAAATTAATTAGACCAAATGATCATCTAGTCCAGTATCTTGCCATTAGCAACAGCAGCCACTTCAAGATAAGGATATTCTCAAGTAAACAGCAACACAGCCCAAGAAGCTACATGGTAAGCATATATTACATGTGTAGTACAAAAGTCTGTGGATCTTTCACCTTTGCATTTCTCTGATAGTCTTTCTCAGACCTAACATTATATTCTGACAGATCCAACATCACACACAAAGGCATTTCTCAAGTTAAACGCAGATTTTGCAAAGTTCCCTTTCATTCTGGGTCTGTCACCGTCGAAGTTGTACAGTGAGGAAGAAAACAACCACCAGAACTTTCATGCAGTTCACCCACTGAACAATTGGTTTTTGCAAAAGCTTCAAGTTGTTCTCCAGCTGATTTCAGGCACAAAACAAATTTTTTCAGACTATGAGGCTGCATTTTCATATCCCTCAGGCTACTTCAGAGACACAGCACCTTCAGCATAACAAACCCTCTAAATCACTGAACACCAACACTTGTCATTTGATTGTGTTAGTTGTCATCTTAGGGGTTTTATTTACAAAAATTGCCACAGGGTACAAGCTTTACGCAAATGGGTGTTTTTTCTTTCAATTACCTGATGGTGACCCAAAAAGAAATATTACAGAGTTAGAGAAGTAAGCTGAAAGAAGCTGGTCAAGACACCAAAGAAGATATTATGTCATAAAGGAAAGCAAATATTGCTGCAGTGCTTTGGTTGGAAGTTATACACTGGGACTGAACTGACTCCATCCTCAGTTGCTCAAGCTAAAGACTTAAAAGCAATAATTTAAAAACAGATGAGAATATAATTATGAGGCTGATTACAAGAGCAAATATGTTAGTGAAAGTTAAATCAGTATTAAGAAAAATTATCTTAATGGACAAGTTTCTGGTTGAAGTGCCAGGAAATACAAGATGAAATCTCTTAGGGGGAGAAAAATATTGAAACTCTGAAGAATGTAATACAGATTGCTCTCAGAAAGAGAGGGGAATGCAAATTGCTGCATTCTACAGAAAGTGCCAATTTACTTTGCTCTAATGTATTCATGGTAAGTACTACTTTAGTTGGCAGCTTTGTAAGCAGCTGAGAAAAGAATCAAATGACAGAAGATTTGAAAGAAAGCAATTTTTTTTTTCCCCACATAGTGACATTGTGATGCAGCTCTAAACAAAAAATAAACAACAATGATGCCTTCCCACTCGTTGCATTAGGTGATGACTAACTTCAAATTACTTGGGAAGTTCTGCTTTGTGCCCAAAATGCAAGTCTTGCATAGATATATTTTTATCTTGCATGTGCAAAGTGAACAAAAGAATTACCACCAGCAGTGTGGGAGGATCACAAACATCATTGCACCTTGCTTTGTGATCAATTCATCTTTCTAGGAAGAAAATATGCAGTCAGACCCCTCTGGTAGTGGTTACCATTTACTAATCTGGTGAAAGCTTTCTCTGTGAAAAGACTGAGGGATGAACGGGTTCAGATTTCAGCTAAAAGAGGGAAAAAGAATCCCAACCAGCCTCAAACTCCAGAAGACATTGTGAAATACTGTGGGTTTAATAAGGTTTAGTAGCACATCCTTCTCAGTGTGATCCCCTTTACGTAGGTGTAAACTGAATTTCACATCCTGCTAATGTGGTAACTAAAGGTGAACTTCCAGGAAAGAAAACTCATCTCTGTCTCACATTCAATGTCTCCTAAACCAGAGGTTCTTTTCTTCACTGGCTTTTTATATATTATGTTCCATTCTGCTGTTCTATCACAGGACTCTCACACACTTGAAGACATAACTGTACAACCTATTACCCACAAAGGTAGTGGAAAATTGCATCCAAAAGCCTATTTCCATTCCACTGTTTTGGTTTACTCTGTAAGCTACTTTGCTACCATATTTGTAGGGCACAACTACAGTTACCTACAGCATTCTTATTGCAAAGGTTTCTAAATACCAAAGCCTAGCACAAAAAAAAATAGTGAAAAATACTGATGCCAACGTGTTCCCTAGTTTTGTTTCCATAAGTTTTCCTACAATTTTGATGAGTGAAATCCTAACCCAACCTCCCTTCCATTAAAAGAAACTTTCCTTTAAAAAATCAAACCTTTGTTTCTATGACAGATTTTACTTATGATTTTGATGACTAAAATCATTACCCAAACCTCCCCACCCCCCTCCAAAAAAATAAATATCTTCTAAATACCCAGACTCAACAAAATCTTTTATTTTTTTTTCTTTTATTTTGGTAGCATGACTCAGATGGAGAACTAATATTAAAGAAGGAGGTCAAGATGGGTCAAGTGTCTTCCAGTGACTGTAAGATAATAATGATAGCTTGCCAGTTTTTTCTATGCAAGCAGAAAGGCATTGGAATCCTCTTTTAAACTACAAGACATTTTTAGCAAAATCATCACAACAGTGAAAGTTACATAAACATCTACAGAGAACAACACTGGCAGTGAGAATATAATTTGCCATTTGGGACAAGTATTACTTACAATAAAGTTACAGTGTAGCACGCCCAATAAATCCATCAGATTTTATAAATGCATGCAAAGGAACTTTTCCTTGGGGAACAACACTAATTTTTTCATTTCTCAGCCTTTTTCTATCAACATTTTATGTGTTTGCTATGAAATCTCTTTCAGACTGTGTTTTCAAATGTTTTTTTCAGCTACTAATAAGATGAACCTAAAAAAAAACCCCTACACTCATCTGTGACTAATTCTATGTTCTTATCAACAAATTCAGCTCTCAACTAGCATCTCATAGAGCTTGCATATGTTTTGATTTATTTTCTCTAAAGCAGAAAAGGGGAAAATACCAAGAATTTGAACCATAGAAAAACAATGGGATGCCAAGACTCTCAGCAATATCTGACTAGAAAAATACTGTCCCAGAGAGAAAATCAGGCAAGTTTTGACAAAACCTATCAGACCACTATAATTGGCTATTCCATTAAAAAAAATTTTTAAATCCCCAAAACCTCATAATCTTTATTAAAAAGGAAAATATTTATATAGCTTGGGGGTTTTAAACTGAACACTATGTACCTCATGCTTTAAAAACAAACATTTTTTCCATTTCAGGAATTATAATTTCTTCTAAAATTAATACATATAAAAATATCTTCTGCAGCATTTCATTATTAAATTTAAACTGATATGAAGTAATTAGAATTTTTTTGTCTATTTGAGTATTTTTAACATATCAGTTAACTTATGATGTCCAAAATGTGTATATTAATCAAATCCTTTTGCAAAGCACACACAAATTAAAGTAGGAGAATGTCTGGACAAAACAAACAATCAGGTATTTAGTCATTCATGTAAAATAAGATTTTATTCTAGTAACCCTGTACATTGTGTTAAAACCAATCACAAACTATGTCTTGTATCATAGAACCAGAAAATGGCAGCTACACCATCAGCTTCTAAAAGGATCCAGAAAAATGTGAGGAAAATGTCAGACAAAATGGACAGAAATTGGGGGGGATGAAATAGGGGCAGGACCCTACAAAATTAATTTACAGCTGCACTGTGTAAATGTAATATTGACAAAAATCAGTAGGGTTTTCTACACCAATACCATGCCAAACAAGTCTACTTGAAACAGACTTTTGAAACAGACTGCACTTATCAATAAAAGCGGACCAGTCAGTGAGTGTGCTTTGATTTAAAGAAAACAGACACAAACAAAACACAATGAACAACTTTGACATGGTCTCCCATTAATGGTCCCAAAGAAATCACATTTACATGGGAAGAAAGGAATGGCTCTTCTCAGGATTAGCAATTTGTTAAAACATAAAAAGTAAAGAATGAGAGTAGAATGTTCACAGAAAAGAAAAAAAATTGCCAATAGAGACTTCCTCAAAGATTCAAGCTGGGATCTATCCTAATCACCCCTCTCAAAGTGAATTGAAACAGCAGTAGATGTCTGAAGTGTCAACATGCACCGATGACACAAAATTCCCAAGTATAGTCAAAAATAGAGTTGATTGTGGAAAGGAATCAATAGGCCCTAATCTAGTGATTAAATAGGAATAACACATTGCTGGAATTCTGCACTAATGAGTAAACGCTGAGAACAAAAATAAATTTTAAACTATTTGTGTGGAACGCCAGGCTTATATTACACCAATAGCAACCAGGAAAGAGATCTTGGAGTCATTTGCACCAGCCCCATTCTCAAAGATGTTAAATGAAATATTAGAAAAGGAATGTCAGACAATACAGACAAAACAGCGTCACTGCATAGATCCAAGCAACACCCACAGTCCAAGCTGCAGAGAGACAGAAGTATTGAAGAAATAGAAAAGGGCAGGCTAATGAGAGAAATCAAAGGGATGGAGCAGTTTCTACTATGAGGAGCTGCACAGACTGCGAGACTGGGATCCCTCAAGCGTGAGGAAAACAGAGGGATTACTGCAATGCTCTGTAGTTACCAGTGTCATGGAATGGTTGGTCCGTGCTGTTCACAAGCACAAGAATGGGGGCCATGTAATTAGACCATCTGGCAGCAGGCTTAAAACAAGCCTAAGGAGGTCTTTCTCACACACGACATAAATAAATTATTGCAGTAATTCCTGCTGGTTTTTACAGAAAAAAATGTAACCAAAGATGTTCAAAAACTTCACATAGACTCATCAATCCATGGCTACTCACCACAGCCCAGATGTGTCCTCCAGCTAAGGATGGCCCAAACTGTGATCTGACAAAACATGGCAGAGAACCCCACATGGGAAAGAACCCACTTCTGAAAGAAATGCCACTGCTGATAATTGCTCAAGACAAAAGCCTGAGATGAGGAGGCCAGTTTGGTATTATCTCCAATCAATGTAAAAAAGTAATTATAAAAATGGGCCCATCTTAGCAGTCCTCCTAGTTGCATGAAACTGTACTGTCCTTTATATCCTTGGGGAGTTTCCTACTGAGGCCTGATTACAGAATTGCTCCTCTCATCCACCTCTGTCTGCATTATAGATCTCCAAACTCTTTCTGTAAATCTCACAGAATAGTTCAGGTTGGAAGGGACCTCTGGAGATCATCCAGTCCAACCACACAGGAACACATCAGTGGGGTTTGAATGTCCCCAGAGAAGGAGATTCCATGGTCTCCCTGGGCAGCTGTTCCAGTGCTCTGCCACCCTCAGGGTAAAGTCCTTCATTTTGAGGTGGAACTGCTTGTGTTTCAATTTATGGCCATTGCTCCTTGTCCTGTCAATGAGCAGCACCAAAACCAGTCTGACACCATCCTCTTAGCACCTGCCTTGGAGATATTTATATGCACTGATGAGATCCCCTCTCAGTGTTCTCTTCTCTCGACTAAATAGGCTCAGCATTCTTCCTCCACTCTTGTAGTCTGGAATATTCTGGAATATTCTCCACCCAATATGCTCCACCCAGAGTGTTCCACATGACTCAGTCATTCACTTTAAAGGAAATATACTTTAAAATATATAAATATTACCCACACGATTTGCTTATATTATGGCTCAGATACTCTTTAATCTATTTGTTCCCTTTTGCAGAATAATTGACATTAATGATCTAACCCTCCTCCAGCAGTAACTAAGTATGTGGCTTCTTCAAAACTTAAATACAAAACACATCAAAGAGCTTGGGAAACCCTAATAACATTCCTTTTCAGGCTGTGTATATTTTTATATACACGTATATGCATATACAGCTGTATATGTACACACGTATATACACACAAACTCTACAAAAAAGAGTATATAAACTATCTAATCACATTAAAAAAGCTCTTTGAAACACATTATTGCACTAACAGTATTATCACCTCTGTTACACTAGAGCATCAGCAAAAAAAGTAACACAATCAATGAAGAAACATTAAAACATCATCTTGCGTAACACACAGAAAATGCATGGAAAAAGTAAGCTACAGAACTTTTGCTTTTGCATGCATCTCACCTCTTATTTTTCATTACACTTTCAAAATGTGAACATCTGGCAGGCAACTAAAAATGATCAAGAAGGTTCAATAGAGACATCAAGCAGCAGAGATCTCAAGTAACAAAATGCAACACCAAATATTAAACACAAAACTGAATCAGGTGCAGACAGCAGGCCAATAGAGCTGAGAATTGCTTACAATTATACTGAACTAATCAAACACATTGATCAATCTGTTATCACACATCCAATTAGAACCTACTTTTTGAAGATCAGAGGAAATTACAAGTCTAATCCTAAGATGACAGGCACTGTCACAACTGTAACTATAACTGCTGTAAAAGGCACAGGGTACCTGTCTCTGAACATCATCACCGAACAGCTTAAAATAACTTAAATTCAGAAAAAATGTGTAAGAATTCTTGAGGAGATTAGCACTTGCTTTAAAACTAGCTAGAGACCTTCAGAAGCTGCATTTGAAATTTGAATGTGTTCATTACTAATTACATTTCTAAATGAAAACAAGTTTAGTTCTTTCCCCGTTCTTTATCCTCTAATAATTTTACTATTACTGCTTGGAAAGAAATTAGATGAGCAGCAGCCTGAGGCAGGGCAAAGGAGAAATA
Source organism: Corvus brachyrhynchos (assembly GCF_000691975.1). Taxonomy (NCBI): domain Eukaryota; kingdom Metazoa; phylum Chordata; class Aves; order Passeriformes; family Corvidae; genus Corvus; species Corvus brachyrhynchos. The sequence continues at coordinate 134,604 of NW_008236766.1, forward strand.
AGGAAAGAAAATATTATTGTGAGAACCTAAATTACTATTTCTTAACTTGTTATTTTCTTTCAAAAGAATTATTTATTATTTTAAAAGCATTTCACAGACTTCCCATATTGTCGTACAAAGGTCCATGATCTGCTTTATCTACACAAGTGCTTACTTTTCAGTTTGATGGTGATGGCTGATGAGCACATGATCCATAAGAAATAAGAGAGAAATAATCAAATTGTACATAGAAGAATTTCTATTTATGCTAATAGAATTGGAAAGAAAAATCACAAAAAAATCACTGACATATAGTTCTATACACCATGGATACCATTGTAAATAAAGATACTTTGCAGACAAAGGGTTAAAATTAGGCTGTCATAAACTCAGAAATATAAAAACAGATGGAGAGAACCTTGTCTGAAATATATGGAAACACAGAATGATTTCTTCTATGGTAATTTTTTTTGCCTTTCCTACTTTTTTTTTTTTTTTTTTTTTTTTTAATCCTTTCTTTTTAACCTGCCTGTTTATACTGTCTAACTTTTTTGCATTTGTTTCTGCCAAGGACAGTCAGATGGCCAATAAGGGCAATTACATCAGCAAGATAGCACATAATTGCCATGCATATTGCCAGGGATTTTGACCCAAAGATCAGTCAAGAGAAGGTTGATGGGGAAAATAACCAAAACAAACAACGAAAAATCCCTCAAATTTTGAGGAAGACTTCATAAAAAAGAAACAAAAACTAAACAATGAAAAGTCCCTCAAATTTTGAGGAAGACTTCATAAAAAAGAAACAAAAACTAAACAATGAAAAGTCCCTCAAATTTTGAGGAAGACTTCATAAAAAAACAAAAACCAAAACCAACCAACCAAACAAAAAAAACCCCAAACCCAGTTCACCTGAAAATTACCCACTGTATTTGCTGCTTCTTTTTTCCTGCTTTTATAATTTTACAATAAGAACCCTTTAGAGTTTGCCCTTATTTCAACCCCCTCTCTACATTAGACCATTAAGGTTTCAATCTTTCCAGGCCTACCTGTGCAGTGGCTCTTTCTTGGTCAGTGAAGACCATTATCATAGAATCACAGAATACCCTAAATTGGAAGGGACCCACAAGGATCATCAAAGGCCAGCTCCTGGCCCTGCACAGGACACCCCAAGAGTCACACCATGTGCCTGAGAGTGTTGTCCAAACACTTCTTGAGCTCTGTCAGGGTGGTGCTGTGACCACTGCCCTGGGGAGCCTGTTCCAGTACCCAACCACCCTCTGGGTGAAATCCAAACCTTTTCCTGATATCCAACCTAAACGTCCCCTGACTCAGCTTCAGGCCATTCCCTCGGGTCTTGTCACTGGTCACCAGAGAGAAGAGATCATTGCCTGCCCCTGTGCTTCCCCTCATGAGGAAGCTGCAGATTTCAACGAGGTCTGCCCTGTCTCCTCCTCTCTGTTAGGCAGTTATCAGTCAGAAATGTTCAATAAAGACCCATTACCAATTCCAGGTTAAATCAAACAGGGAGGACACCCTTCCTCCTGTGGAGCTCTGTGCTGGCACCTGCCTCTGTTTCCTTGTGCTTCAGTTATGGCACTGATTGCTGAAAGTATCTTTTAACATGAAGGAAGAGCAGCCACAGCAGCTTTAACAGCAGATGACAAAACAGGATACACAAACACTTATGAAATATTAGGCCCAAAGGGACTAATTTTAATCTTTATTACATAGGACAGAGCAGATAGTAATAATTTCTGCACCCACCCCATAACTACCAACTGGCTTACTCTAGAACCTATTTTTAATGACAATGTCTGGGTCTTATCGCAGAAGTTAATTTTAGTTGAAAGAGAGCATGTGTGAGTGAAGGTTTTAAATATTTGCTCTAGGTTAGGTCATACGCAGCATAACTAGGATTGCACTAAATCACGTCATCTCTCCAGACTGCACAGGAACACAGAAAACTCATCCTCCAAAAATTAATGTTATTTTAAAAACTAATTCTGTGTTGAACCATTACAGCAAGGGAGAATTCAAATCTCTCTTCAGATTCCAACTTCCTACAGTGTCTTTTGCACGTACAAAGAGGAGTCCTGTGACAAGTTCAGCAGAGCAGGAAGATCACTGTTACACTTCAGCATTTTCTCTCAGTAGTAAAATAAACAAATCTTGCATTTCAAGACAATCATAAATATTGGGGGGTTGGGGGATCAACATCTGTCATAACCACAAGAGCAAAACTATTTAAATGCTTTAACAACTAACAGGCAATTTATAAATAACATCATGATAAAGACAGACAGACTTTGGTTCTGTGGCCACTTTGTAAGCAGAACTGCTCCCAAATTCTTCACAGTAAGGCAGTAAAGCACAGATTTGACAGCAGTCCATACACAAAGGCAGATTGGACCAGCATTACAGATCAAAAGCTCTGCCACAGCTCAACTTAAGAGAGTTGTTTCCTTAAGGAAGAAGCAAAAACTATTTTCTCCAAGATAAATTTGGTTAGAGATCAATTCTTTTTCAGAACCTATTTCCCCCTCATTTATAGCAGGTCCTAACTGAGCCTGAAGTAGATTTAGAAACCTTCCCAATTTGCCACCAGCGCATGAAAGTTTAGGAGGAAATTACTGATGTTTCCTCTAAAAGTTCTTTAATTCCTGGAGCATGAGTCCAGATCAAATATCACATTTCTCAAACACAAACCTGATGGCAAAGGTGCACACAGAGACCTCAAACTCGGAAGCAGTCTCCATAGTAATGGTGGCTCTAAAAACCCATTGGAGGACTGCAGGCATGGTTAAGTGTAAATGAGAATCTTTGAGGCACAAACTAGAAAAGACCAAAAGCAATTTGTTTTAACAAATGTTACAGTATGGGAACAAAAGATAAATCAGCAAAAGTAGTAAGCTGCTCTAGCTTAAAATTGCTGTGGAGCTTTAAGAAATGACGATTCTAGGATGAAACTTTTGGGATTAGACTGGTTTATGCCAGTGAGAAGACACACAAAAAGGCAAGGGGTGTGTGTGTGTTTGTCCCTGGGTCCTGACTGGGGAAGAATTTTTCCAGTCTCCAACGCAGTAGTATGTGTACACCTATGGAATTTAACTATGGATGAAGAAGCACGATAACAGAATTCTTAACTAGAAGGAAGTTGCACAAGTCTCATACTACTCTTTAGAAGTAGCTTTATAGAATTCTAGCTATTAAACTTCTACCTGTGAGCATGAAGTCCAGAAGAAAAATGTCACACAATGTCTAAAACACTTGAGTAGACCATTGAAGTTTTCCTATTGTATGCTATTCCATTTCCTGTCTTGCTATAGCCCTTAAAAATGCTCTTACTCTCATTATATAAAGGCTATTTCCTCTCTCTGATATAACTTTTTTTCACCACCTTCTTTCATATAGAAAGCATCACCAATGGTTTTTAATATAATTTAACATTTTCATGCTGATTACACTGTAGTGTCTGCACTGTCCTACAATTCCTTTTAAAAAATAGACTGTAAAATGTGCTATTTAGACACTTAAAAGAAAATTAGCAGGGTGGACAAAACCCACTTTGAAACATCATCTCCTCAGGTTTGCTCTCACAGAATGGTTTGAAAAAAGTAGCAATGCCCTAATTTATGGGTGCTTCTCTCACAAGCCATCTGCCTCAAGCAAAACAGCTGCCAGTGATGCAAGCTGGGAAAGTGGCCAATCTGGCTCACATGCAACTATATACCCAATAGAGCAATTAATAAGTCACAAAACAGTACCCAATTATGCAAGCATTTTTGAATCTTGGGGCTCAGAACAGGGTTGAGAGAGCATGAGACAGCCTGAAGGAACTCTCAGCATTCAACTCTGCTCTACGGATGCTCCAGCATCACCTGATCTTTCCTTCCTAGTAAGCTTCTTCAAAAATATGAACCCAGATGCCAGTATTTAAATTGCAGGAAATATCTTAAATAATTGCTTAAGCCCCAAGACTCACATAATGCAACTTTTCATTCAAAAAGCACAAGGTACTTATTCATGAAAAACGAGTCAATAATGACATTATTTTACCTTACTTATGCGAGTGAATTAGAACAAACATTATTTCTATTGTCTTCTTTCAAATATCACCATCTGAGTTTCATATATTTTTGTTTTTAAAAAGAATTAGTAATTTAAAATTTAATAAAAAGATCCTCTCCAGACATCAACTGAAATGCAGTCAGGGATATTTTTTTGGCAGGTATAAAGCAAGATTCAAGCTGAGCATATCTGAGTAAGTTTTGACAGTTGTGTCATATCAAATTAATTTTTCAATGCTCTTTTGTTCACAGCAAGTTTCACTAATTGTCAAAATAGAGGAAAATTAAAGTCTACACATGTTTCAATCTCTGGGGGCCTTCATCAGGAAAAAGTCAGGCTATGTTAGAGTTAAAAAGATTAGTCTACCCTTTGTGTTTTGTCAGATTAACTGGAGGAGCTGTGTATTACGAGACTCTCCCCAGGTTTATTAAAAAGAACACACACTGATCCATATGCATAATAGAAAAATCAAACCAGAAACGTGATTAAACATGTAAATATGCCTTGTTTGTTAGCAGTTTTCTGTTTTGTTTCCTGACATAGCAGGAATAGTTTCTGTCAAAATATTATTACAGTATCACTGCTTGGCAACCATCACTACAGAAGGAGATAGTCTAAAATGAAGAATACAACCATACCTCTGTTACAAGCCCTATCCCAACATTACTTCCCCAAATAAGTGTATAAAGCATATTAGTTTCAACTGTAGACAAATTAAGAAGATGCCTAAATCCATCATCTCTCTTACTTTCTCTCTCCCCCCACCAAAATATATAAAGTTATTCATAAAACATAGCAATTTGTTCACACTTGCGCAAAAATCAAAAAATATTCATTATGTTCAATACAGCAGAACATTAGAAATCATAAATCAAAATCAATTTGGCAACTTTTAACTCCAAGAGGGTAAACATCTTCTAAGAGGTACATAAGAGTCATATACTCAACACACTTTTAGAGTAGACAGGGAGCAGCTGGAGGAAGACAGAACCATAAAGAACTTCACATCTTTAGAAACCTCGGGATAACAAGGCAACAGGGAAACTCCTGCCTAATTACCTGGTACCTGCAATGTAGTTAAAGATTTACTGAAAGGATCTCTGTTCCTTGTAATTTTAGCAAACTTTCGCAAAGGTCTCACTTCAAGTAAGGAAATTAAGAAACAAAAGTTCAAGACTAATGTCTCGAAATTCATGTAATGAAATATTGCACAGTAAAAGAGCAAAAGGGAACAGTCAAAAACAATACAGCAAAATATTGGATTGAAATTAGGATTGCCATGCATTCACAACATTTGTGAGGTCTTTCTCCCACAGCAATCTCTACCTGGTAGAGCACAGACAGGAGCTTGCCATGAAATCATTAATACCTACAATCCCAAAACTTAAAGGAACTGGATCATCAGTAAAATATCCCCTCTTCTATCAGTTTTTTTTAAATGATGCAACGTGTTCAAAAGCTAGCTAGCAAGAGGGGACAAATGCACAGGTAAATACAGGTAGCACAGACACTGTCCTGTACCTTTCTGCCTGCAAGGCAGAATCATATGAGCTTCACTTCCTTTGAAACGGAGCTAAAATACATATTATACCCCCAATACTATTTACTGAATAAACATACTTCTTTCTCTGCAGGAATTGTTCCTTCTGCTCTACTAACTTCCAGGAAACGAAATATAACAGTTCAAATCTATCCTTTACACAAATCTAGAATGACAAAATTGTGAAGGGCATGAAAAAGTGCCAGGCAACCTCCCCAGAACGCTGAAGGGATGCAAAGGAGCTGTGTCTGTCTCCTGCCACGGCACAATCTCTCCATTCCCATATCACACAGAAATGCTGAGGCCATGCAGTTGCCCCTCAGACTCAGATAAGTTCAATATTTATCTCTGACCTCAGCCCTGGCACAGTTTTGTTACTTGCACCACCCTAAATTTAGCTTTGTAAGCCTCAATACAAAGTGCACTGTCAGTACTAACAAATGCGTTTGTCACCTTTAAGGAGTGAAACAAAACAATCAAAACCTTTACAAAAATATTTAGATAGATAATAACTCCACAAACTTTTATGACACAGCATTTACCCAGCTCATAACTGGCTTTAAAAAAAACCCTCCTACAGGCTTCCTATCACCTCACTATTTATACAGAGAGGATAAAGCTGACAGGACAGAAATGCCTACTTGAGGCCTGCCATTTACTTAATAAAGTCATGGCATGAGGTACAAGCCAAGGAGTGACCACCTCTAAAAACCAGGAGGCATCTGTCACACACCAACATCCTGCAAGTGCTTCAGGGGCCTTCTGAGCATCTCTAGTCAGCCATACCAGGGCACAGTTGTGAAATTTTCCATTCCACTTCACAATACTCCTGGTTTTATGGGAAGTTAAAACCCATAAATAATCATTTTGCATAATAAGTAAAGAAAAGAAAATGCATCTTTATGCAATATAAATGTGATTTGTGTAATCTGTAAAAAGAGTAAGATTTCAGTTTTTGTAATGAAGACCATTCAAGCAAGGATCAAGTTTAACTTGAAAAGTGAAAAGAAAGTTGCATGATTCCCAAATAACAATAAGACCAAAATGTATAAAATCACTAAAGAATTATTTTCTCAAATATTTTATCCATAATAATACCAGACAGTTTTTTCTTACATAGATTTTTTTCTTTTCTCTTTATGCCCCTCCTCTGCCATGAGCACTTGTGTGTTTAAAGAAGTTAAAACAATGACAAAGACATTTGCAGGAAAATCAAAGTGCTACAAACTGAGGAAGGTCAAAAGTGTGACATCAGAACTGAACTTTACTCTACAATGACATGTTTTAAGCCTCACTATCACATTTCAACAAACCAGTTGAATGTATTTTACCAGTTTATTTTCAGTGTAATACCTGTAATAGTTTTTAAAAACTCCAGAGTCCTCTTCAACCTCGACCACTGTGATTGGCACACAGCAAGTCTAGAGTTCCAAATGAGATCGATCAGATTTTTTAAATTTCAAGCCAATTCTAATATTTTTTCCCCTTCATCAAATCACTTTGTGGAAAAAAAATAACAACTTGCTTGTATGTCCACATCTGGACATGTTGAATAACTTCAGAATTGGGACAGAAGTTGATTTCTTAATTATGCTCAAATAGGAGCTTTTTGCCTTTTTACTTTTCTATACTTGGTATTCCACTTTGAAACAAAAAATGAGAGTATATAAATACTCACTATCAAAACACAAACCAGATACAATCAGTAGATATTTCCAGGGGTATGAAAGTATACAGAAAAATCCTACTGTATACTGCATCATCAATTTCCTAATTTTAGTTTAAAATTCCAATAGCTCCTCCACCATTCCTCTTCCTTTTTTTGTGTCATTGATCTAAAATAGGAGGAATTTTAAAAATTACTTGATGTCTTATAGTTATTAGATCTACATGGTTCACACTGTGGTTTTCTCATCCTTGAATGAACCTTTCTGGAAGCAGGCTAATAAATGACTCTCCCAAAAAAAAACTCCTGAAAAGCTTTCTTGCTTCAAAACAGTCAGAGCTTCTGATAATACTACAGATAAGACAATGCTGGTCATAATTTTATACACAACTACTGAGCACTGAATTCAAACAATGTTATTTGAAACTACAAAAGGTCTAAGGATACAGCCTATTTTCAAGCTACCACTCTGACAAACTACCTGAGACACCATAAATCAAATAACTCAAGAGGCTTAATGCTCTCTCTGGGCTCCCCAGCAGTATGCTGGGGCACTGGGCAGAGGATGCTAACACTGCTCCTGTCTTCAATTAGCTCAGGTAACAGCACTGCTGCAGCAGAAAGAACTAAACTCATTTAAAACCTTTTACCACAGCTCTGTCATTCCAGACATACATCATCATGGCCATTGGGGAATTTCAAAGTACTTCAAGTTTCTCAAATCTACACGGCGCCATGGTTTTGTGCTGAGCTGTAACATAAAAGGCCCTGAATTTGGAAAGCAGTAAGCCCCATATACAAACAGTACTTCCAACCTGTGCAAATGTTTCAGGGGATAGGAGGACACAAAGCTTGGATTATTCAGCAGCTGATAACTAAGGGCCAATGATCTCGTTCCTCAAGCGTACGTTCAGTGATTCCTCTTTATGGCATCATTCCAGACTGATTATGTACAATGACTGTCAAACACAAAATATTTGCTCAGTGAAACTACAAGATTGGCCATTAATTACAGAAAAAGCTTATGCACTTCATCAGTCTGACACATTGTATACGGAAGAAAAACTTTTTAAAAGGCGACTAATTTGTCTGGAAGATACTTTCTATGAAGTGCCACCCGCTCTGCCCCTTGACTGTGGTGGGTTTTGTGGCAAAAATATAAACTTTTGGTCATCTTGAGTTGCTTTTGAAAACAACCTGCACCTTCTTCCCCTGAAGAGCCTAAATTCCCAAAACATCTTACTTAAAATCTAGGATTAAACTGAGAAAGTGCAAAAGGAACAACATAAGCAGAATCCTTTTTGGGACTTGCAGACAGGCTTTTTTTTTTCCCCACTCAGAGACAACTTCTGAGTTGCATTTTATAATATTATGATAGCCAAGGCTACTTAAGTGGACAGATTGACAGATAAGAGAAAACAAAAATATTTTTCCTTTGAGAAGACACCAGTCTGCACTTCGACAATACCAAAAGCCACTGCCAAGCAGAAACAAGTTTAGAGGTCAAAACCTAGTGCCAGTATTGCTATCTTGAACAATAATCACTATATCCAAGGAATGCTTCTGCTGCTGCATTAATATTTCCTCTGTGATGAAGGAAAAATGCAGACTGAACCTCATAGGATTGCCAGATGTCTTGTATAATTAAGGAGTTATGTTCTAGTAGCCAAATCTAAAGCCTTATGAAAAGCCTTTATAATATGGCTTTTTCTGCATTTCTGTAGTAACTGTTGTTTTTCCTAAAACACAGGAATCAAGGCATCCAGAAAAAGTGGTTATTATGCAGATAAATTGTACTTTCCATGCACAGTTAATCTATGTATGCACGGTTTAGTTCTCTGACATCGTCCCAGATTTTAGCATCCAAACTCTGACAACCCTAAGACATTGCCAAATTTCTACAGACAAAGAAAGAGTCTGTTTCAGCTCCAGATGTGATTGTGACTAAGGAGCTACTTCTGACCCCCCTCCTCTCTCCCACTGACCTTGGCAAAATACTTGTAAAATGGGACTATTTACATTCATGAGTTGCCCTCTCAGAACTGGTTCATTATTGCATCCTCGGACTGTATACAAAATGATTACTGGGGGTAAAAGATGCAAATTTGACTTTTCTGATATTATTAACATGCAAATGTTGAACCCAGGCTGGTAGGAAAGGAAAAGAAGTCAAATAGCTGAGAAATAAGCATCTTACATAGTGAGCAGACACAAGCTGTCATTCTGAAGAGCGGAGTTTGCACCGATGTAGGCAGGAAAAGCTGTGAGATTAAGAGGGCAGTGGAGTAAATGACAGAAATTGCCTGCCACAGAAGTAGAGACAGCTTTTCAACTAGGTATTCATGGGACTTCATCAATTTTCACCTAAATCTTCAGAATATATGTCAAATGATGAAACCTTAAAAATATATATATAAATCTCAAGAGACTTATCATCTGCGTAAAACTGTCAGTCACCTGTGACACTGGAACTATTGGATCAAATCAGCAGGATAGAAATTGTTAACTGAACCTTTAATCAAACCAAAGAGAAATGCTGAGATACCAAATATTAATGTTGTAATAAATTAAATCAATACATTTAACATTATTATATGTGCTGTGTAAGCAGTAGCCCAAATTTTTTTGGAGTATTGTAAAGAAAGTGCAAAGTAAACACCTGGAAGTTAAGAATAAAGTAATAGAAGCATTAAATTAAAACAAACTTTTGAAGCAACATGATGAATCCAAAACTCTGAATAGATACACCTCCTAATTCCAGGAAACATGAATTACCAGGTTTCTCAAATGGTAGAAGCAGGGTGATAGTGCCTGACTCAAGACCTGAGGATTGCTGCAGTTTCACATGGAGGTGACTCTACCCCTGCTCTCTGGGACATTTTCCTAAGCATTAGGGCCCCTCAGACACAACCATTAGACAATTAGTGTGGCTCAAGCTGCTACTTTTCAAATGCTCCAACAGAAGCATCTTACTCTTTTTAAAAACCAAAACATCTCAAGTTATCACCCCCCAGAGATATTACACAGGGAATGTCTTACTGCACTGGAAATAAAAGCAAATCCATGGGCAATTACTGCAGAACAGCTGATGTACCATAAACCAGCCAAGCCATAGCAACACACCCACCCACACAGCTACATGATCAGGGGATAAAAGGTTAACTTAGACCATTTTAGAGTAAGGAAACGATTTAGTACTTCTTTCTGTTCCACACGTTTAGTGTGACCTCATATGTTTCCTTACCGTAAACCTTCCAAACTGTGATGCAGATTAATTTTCTAATGTGTTTTTTATGATGATATTTAAAAAACATCTTCTCCAAGACAGATTAAAGCATTATGATAAATATTTTAAAGACTAAGACAGAAAGACAATTGAAATAGACTGGTTATCATCATAACAATGCTGTATCAGGCAAAGATTCTTTGTCATTCAGTATCTGCAACCACAAAATTATCCTCTCTCACCTTCAACTCTGAAACAAAACAAGGCACAGCCCCTAAAAAGTCTCATCAACTATAGAACCTATTGCATATCTTTAATTGCCTACGCTGATTATTTTCTCTGAACACATCCAGGTAGTACCTGGAAAAGAGAAAAATGATTGCTAGAAAAGGAAAGGTTTTATGATAATCCTGTGCAATGGAAGAGAATTGAGGGCTATTAGTATGGTAACATTTCAGGCAAAACTGCAAAGCATAAATGCAGGTTTCTTAAATGCATCACATGCTTTACTGCACTTTAAACTCCAATATTTGAATTGAACTCTATAAAAATCCCCTATAATATAGATTGTATAAAATACATATATACATATATTTTTTGCAATAAAGTTGTATGGTATAAAAGCAGCACTCACAGTGTTCTAGACACTAAAAATATTATGGTTAATGCTTTAGAATCACAGTACCACTGCCACGTGCTGATGTGTTATTAACAAAGATTTCAATTCATGACTGACAGAACTTGTTCTGTTGCAGCAGAACAATTAATGAGCTGTCACATTCCTTTTTGGTGATGCATGCAAGTAGTTCGTCATCACTTATTCCAGCAAATGGAAAGCGTTTGTCAAAATTCCATGGAGAAAATGTATCTCTGAAGCTCTCAGTCACACAAGGTAGCCTCGAGTCTGATGCAATGATTATGTTTGGGAAACATGCTAACATGTGCACCTAAATAGAAAAAGAAACAAACACTCTCAGTGTCAAAACACCAAGACTCCGTTTTAAGGGACTTGCACATGAGCAAATGAGGTAGAAATTTTGTCTGCCAGCAAGGATTACAGCAAGTGTGAGTTGTCACATGTGAAAAACAACAGATCAGGCCCACAGAAAGAGCAGAGTACTCTGCTGCTTTATTGTTCAGTGTACAGCCCCAAAATTGCTGACCACAGCTCAAAACTGCACAACCATTTTTCTTTTCACTTCCTCTGCTTTTGGTTAGTTATCCCATGATAACACCTGAATATTCACACACATTCTTACAAAGTTAGTAACAAAATGCTTGCAAAATATTGCAGTACTGTACTGATCAGTACCTCAGATTAAAAAAAGAAATCAAAATAATCTTGCTAAATTTGGATGTCTAACTGATTGTTCAGTTTCTTTCACCCCAGCTTAGATTTCAGTCAGTCAAAGTAGAATTGATGGCCTTCAGTTACAGCAAGAAATGGTTCCTGTTACTGCAAAACAGATCCACAGTCACAAAACACAAACCTAACACATAAAAAAACTGAAACAGACACATGCAATTAGGAACCACTTGGGAATAATAAGATTTTAGTGACACTTCAAGGATCTCACACACACAAAGAAATTACAGTGACAAAGTCAGAATAAATAAAATTCAGTTCTCCAATGTAATGTTCAACTGTCTCATGCTTACACCCGTTTCTCAATTTTTTCTGATCTCCAATTCAAGTTTTTGCACTTACTTGGGGTCACAGAGAACTGGGAACTACCATGAGAAAACAAAACAAAACAAATCTCTCACTGCTCACTGTGATGTACCACAAATTTCAGGATTTGGAGGGAAGAGGAGGCCAGAAAAGGGGTATGGAATCGTATTTTTAAGTGGCAAAATCAGGCATTTTTACTCGTTTAATTTTTTTAATTCTTTCAGAAACACAGCCCATTTTAAGTTTTTTATTGCTGCTTCCTAATTGATCTCAAGGCACACCAAAACTCTCAAATTCCACCATTTGCCATCACACTGATGTAGCACCAAGCCAACAGATCTGTCCCATTGGAGCAGGGAAGGACAGAAGTCAGGTTAGCATTTCTTACTCAGGTGGGTATTAGAGAGTACCAAGAGCCTCTCTCAGGAGCTCTTGGAGCAGAGAACCTGGTGTCATCCAGGTTCCTGATGTCCCTCAACAGGCTCAAATTTCAGCATGTTCTCTCAAACACAAGGTTTACAGCCCCATCCATTCAGCATTAATCCAGACCCAACCATTCCAGTTTCATTCTTCAGGTATCTCCAGGTATGTTTACTTCCCAACTTTTCTCACCAAAACCTCCTTGTCTAGCATGTCAATCTCATTACTCCAGACATAAAATTATCCCACCCTCATTCAAGCTCAAACCGCCATTTGAGCCTCCTCTCCTTCCGTCCCAACTTCTTCCCCTCTGCTTGCCAAAACATTGGACTTATTTTCTTCTCCACACCCACATCCCGTTCTTATCCCTACTGCAATCAAATCAGGCAAGACAAGGCAAGGGAGAGACAAAGCACAGAGGAAACCATTCTCTTGTTCAGTTCTGGGGCCCAGGCCAAGCTCAGAGAAGAAACTCTAGGCCAAGTCCACTTCAGATCAGATCATACACATTGTGATGAAATCTCCAGGTACTGTGCTATGAAGATAAAAGAAAACGGAGCATATGCAAAACACCATTTTTAAAAATACAGCTAATCTGAGAGCAGAATTTCAGAAAGACAACACCCCACACATCCTTGCCATAAAGGCCAATTCTCTTCATCTTTCAGTCTTGTCCTACAGCAGAGGACTTTGAGACAATATTCAAACCAATGATGGAAAAATAAATAAAAAGGTAAGTTTAGTCTATGTGTCAATTTAGTAGCTTTCAGTTTGGAAAAGGGAGGCAAAGACAAATTAGATTGTAATTTAGAAATCAATTTACTAATCAATTTTGGCTAGACAGGCTTAACAGAAGCTTGACTTCACGTCAGAATCCTGTATCTAACCTAACAAATGTGATCTCCTATGTGCAGAGCTAAAAAACAAACCATACAAATATCTACGCAAATACATCTATGTTCAGGCCAGACCTTACATTTTCATGATCCATAGCATTATGTAAAACTGAGCTTTACATAGTTGTATTTTGAGTTACTCAAGAGGGACTCCATGAATTCATACTAACAAAATACATAAAGTAAAAGCAACTCCTGTACCTACTGTATTTCCTGTAATACTTGCTGTCACACACCAGCTGCCCCTCTCTTTGGCATTCCAATCAAGCCACATTCTTCCAGCTCCTCAAATTCCTGATAACTGGTAATTCAGGTGACAAAGTGGAGGGTGCACAATCTTCTAGAAATCCAAGCAGACTGTAGCAGATGGATCTTTATTATCTACAAACTTGAAGCTCCTTCAAAAAATTCTCACAAGCTGGTTTGATGCAAGACTCACAAAGGCAGTGTTGACTCTTCCCCAAAACATCTTTCTCTGAAGTGAGTCATTTAACATTTGTTATGATTTCTACCAATTTGCCTGCTATGAAAGTCATAATTATTGGCCAACAGTTCTTTAGAGCTTTCTTGGAAACTTTCCTTAAATGACTTGCATTGGCCAGCTTGCAGTCAACAGGGACATAATCAAATTTAAGTAAAAAGCTGCACATTACATTCATCAGTTTGGGTGGTTTTTTCTCAAGTGTCTTGAGAACCTTGGGTGTGCATTATCTGGTCCTGAGAGTTTGCTGCTCTTCTGTTAGCAAATGTATTTTGCAACACTTAAATTTGACTTACAGGCTCTGAAACATTGCCTGCAAATTTCCAGCATAGGCATTTTCTCCAGATTCTCCCACAATGAACTTTATCAAAAAGAATATTTTCTTTTCCTGCTGCGGATGGCTCCTTCTGTTTCTGAGAGCCCACTGGTCCTATAGGCATTCTAGGAGGCTTCAAGCTTCTAATGCACTCATACAAATACTATTACTCTTTTCATCTACTTTCAACAAGCTGGTCTTAAGATTATTTTTGAGCTGCCTTGAACTATTACTTTTATTTTGCCTATTCTAAATACAATTGTTGTAAGAATACTTACTTTTTCCCATGAGCCCTTTTTAGCATCCTCTTTAATCATGGCATTTGCCTTTTTATCTTTACATCTTGTTCTGATAGATGGCATGCATTTGCCTCAAGTTTCCAGTATGATGTCTTGGAACAGTCCCGATGCTGCCTGCAGGGATTCTACTTCATTTACTTTCCCCTTTTATTTTAAAAGTTTTTTTGAGCCCAGGTGTAACAGATATTTTACCTTCCAGTGGTCCAGCATGAACTCTGAATGATCATTAACACTGCAATCATTATTATAGAAATATTCTCTGATTGCTGTTTTGAAGGAGATCCTAAATATATTCCTCAGGAAGAAGTCAACAGTTGTGTTTCCTTTTTTGGTTGGCTGCTCCAATAAACAATCATTGATGTTATCTAAACATTTCATCTGAACACCCCACCCTCATGCAAAATCTGCACATTCTACATAAAGATATATTTAATTCATGTAGTTTTAGATTTTTTTTTAAGGTACCACAAAAAGCAAGACCTCTGAGGGAGAAAAAGTCTCCAGTTAAAATTAATATTGATATTACCTCCAACTCACTCAACCTCCAACAATTTATAATTATCTGGATTCTTTAGATTTGTGAGATTTTCACTATTCTTAATGAAACCTGAAAGCCAACTTGTAAAAAATGACAATTGTGTTCTTTATTTTGTTTAGACTCAAACTATGCTAGTGTGTTATTTCTACCCATAACATCACTCTTAATTTCTAACTTTCTGAATAAAGCCTAGTGTAAGGGACCATGCAACTTTTTTAATCCTATAACATAATCCTAACCCAATCTAGTGTACTACTGATGCAATGAGGAGTTATTACAGACCTTAGAAGCATATTTTCCTGTTACAGAGTGTTTAGTTATGATCTCTTAGTGGTCCAGTCCATCAAACAGCTGCTTCAACCCTTATAATAATGAAGATATTAACAAGTATCAAAAAATCCAAGTCTCAAAAGAGATGTCAGTAGCCCCTTCTAATGGAAGAGAATGACATCTAGCAGGACCTTTGTTTGCGTGGCAAGGTTTTGGTAGTAGGGGGCCACAGGGGTGGTTTCTGTGAAAAGCTGCATGCGTGCAGTTTATTCATTCTATATTACATACTTTGTATGTAGTGAAGGACAAGAATCATATGGTCTCACTTCTTTCCCCAGTTTAAGAGGTGCAAATTCCTGATAGTTCTATACAGAACATTTAAAGGAAGGCGCAGATTTATGCTGTCAAGCAAAATATACTTCAAAGTTCATTCTATCGTGACTTCCTTCAGCAACCTTAAACAGCAGCATCCAAAATCAACAAAAGTTTCACACCAGGATAGGGAAAAGAGAACTAAATTAAAAATATCCACAAGAGGTTTAATTTTTGAAGAATTCAGGCATTGACATTAAAGGCAACTAACACTGCAGTCAGAGGGCTTTACAACACAGAGTTAAAGCATATGAACATTTTCCTCCAAAATTCACAAGATTTAATCAAAAAGCTGAGTTAAACATCAGAGCAACCAGAAGTTTGTGCTGTGTTACCAGAAGTATTCAGGTCTCAATTATATTTAAAGGCCACAATGTGACTTGAAAACACAGTTGCCATGATTGCTGTGCTACAGAATGAGAAAAAGGCATCTAAAATGCCTCTTGCAGAACACAAAACATTTAGTCTGCTCCCACCACCTTCTGAAACATAGATTTAATATGTGCTGATAAGTTTACACTAACACAGTGAGCTCACAGACTGTTGCAGGTCCTGGTTAAAGCAGCAGGGATCTGGTTTTTTGCAAGTTTAATCCCCTGAACAGAAAGATGGGATATGTAATGAAATATGGCCTATTTCTGCAAAGATAGAAGAGATATGAGCAGTCATCAAAGGTACTGAGATGTTTCTAGTTCATTCATAAAACTAGCAAGGAGCATGCTAGGAAACTAGAGAACTATAAGCTAAAAAGCTCAGGCAGTATGAGCTCGGTAGCCACTGAGTGGCTGGAGTTCAACACTGACTCAATACTTAAATATTTGCTCAGCTCCTTTCCCAGGATTCACAGCCTGAGCAGAATTATGTGCTACTGCAAACATGCCCTCAGCAGTACCTGCACTAGTTAGCTGTGTCTACACAAAACTTCACACCAACAGGTACAGTCTTCCAGGATAATTCTGCTTGAAAGGAACCTCAAGGGGTCACAGAGTCGTAGTGTGTCAATAGCAGATGTTTCTATGAAAGAATAAACGTTGCCCCGTATCCCCGTCTCACCTTGGAGTAGTTGCCAATTTCATTTCCCTTGTGATAAGTTCCATTTCAAGCCTCATTTCTCCTCGGGTTAGAACTCCAAATGTTAATGAGCAGTTAAGCTTTTACACCAGGGATGGAATTCCCTTTGCAACTGCTGTTACCCAAAGTAGGATGACAGCCGTTGGTCGTGCCAAGTAGTTTGGGAGCAACTGATGTACCACACATAAGAGACCCGATAATTCCACCAAGAAGAACAGTCAGTTTCTGGAATAAGGTAAGGAGGCAAAGCTACCAGGAGCAGAGAAAGAATAACTAATATTCCCCAAAATATGCTGTAATTCCACTCTAGAAACACCACACTAAAGCACTTGTATCCAAAAAAGCACAAGGCAAAAGGAAATCACAGAATAAAGCCTACATGTCCAGATTGCCTCCAAGGACTACACTAGGCATAAACATACTGAGTTGAAACGAATTCTTCCAGCCATACCTAGCTTAGGTACAAACCTTTCCCTTTTTTTGGCAGCCATATGTGAACTATCCCTCACAGAATTTATTCTGGGCTACAGAAACAAAAATCGTCTTCAGCACTTATGTGCAAACATATTTGATTTGTAACTTTATAAATGCTCCCTATTAGCCAACTTTCCTATTAATTGCAACACGTGCTAAGCAAACCCAAGGTTTATCTGTTGAAGTCTCCTAGCCTTTCAAGGTGTTTCTGAAGACAAAAGCTTTATAATTGCTCAGCTTTATATCTGGAATAAAAGCAAAAGTCGTATGAAATCTAGGAGGACAACATTTACAGGATCAAAGATCAAATGTATATTTTTCTAATCTTTGTATAAACAAAAATAAAATCTCACTGTTAGCCAATTATCAGTGGGAGATTATTTCATTTCCAGCATCTCATACCAGCATCTCATACTAATGTACACATCTTCCCAAATTATTCTATTCCCTTATTTAAAAAATCCAGCAAATAAGTCACCAAAAAGTTATAAAGAGTCAGCATGGGTATTCTTGCAAATCTAGAAACAAATACTTCTCAGTTTGTCTATTATAAATCTACAGAGAGCAGGTTTTGGAGCGGAGCCCAGTTATAGTTTCACAAACTAACAGAACATACAGGATGGTAACTAAGAGACCTGAGACAAGAATGGTTGTTATAGGCTGTACTGTAATTAAGAAATATAATAAAAGCCTGTTGCTTTGTCTCAAAATAATTATGGTTAAGTCATAGGTGTTCTTGAAAATTTAATTTTAGTATTTTATACCCTTAATTCAAGAAGAGGTTACAGTAACTCCCTAAACCGCTTAACAAATTAAAGAGCTTCATTTAAAAAAAAACATAGATTTAAAAAAAATTATAGAATTTAAATTTATTTTCTGTGGTATCCCAGAGCAACATTTTGAAATAGGACTGTTATAAGATCATAATTCATAAAAAATGAGCAAGGAAACAGTGACCTTTCCTGTCTATAGACCTGTATTTGGGATCTGCTGTGACTGCTTTTTGAACTCAGTGACAATGAAAGAATAACTTTTTGAATAATCCATTTCTTTACAAAATCTTTAAAAATTTGCTCTCTGTGAACAAGAGCAGACCAAATACTTGCAAAAGCCCAAACTTTGTGTCCAAGGTGCACCCATTTCTCTGGAATTATGTAAAGACATTTGAGGTAATTCCAACTGATCTCACAACACCAAATCAACAACATTCCCCTGCAAAGGGAAACCAATGTAATAGCATGGTATCATAGCTCAGTGAGTGGATTTTTCCGCTCTTCTTTTATCTCCAGGGGTTTTCCACAAGAGCACCTGCTATCGTTGCGCAGAACTTTGAGCTGCATAAGCCTGTGACAAAAAACTCCTAATGGCAAATAGTTATTAACCTTCAGGAAACAGAAAGCCTGTGTATTACTGCAATAGATTCAGAATATAAAATCTCATGAAGTTTGAGGTGTCAACAGAGTTTCTAAAGCACCTTAAAATAATTTTTAAACCAATCAGTTATTGTCATTGCTAGATGTCATGCACATTGCTATAGCGAACTCACGATTGTTGTAAATTCTGCCCAAGGAACTGATCAGCAGAAAGTTAAACACATTAGGGTACTTTTTTACAGCACAAGAACCAAAAGGCACTAGCATGGGCTAGGAACAAGCCAGTCCAAGCCAGAAACAGACAGTTCTTTCCCAACAGGTAGGAAGGAACCTGCTTTATCAAAGGATGCAAGGAATTCAAGTAAGTTCAAGGGAAAACTGGACAAAGGAGGAAATGTCCATACATTGAAAAGGAGACTGAACAGCTCTTGCAACTAAATAGCTAAACCACATCAGAAAGTCCCCCGAGCTGAAAACAGGTGGAAGTAGGGAGAGTGTAGGAAGGTGGTATGGGAGAAAAGAAAGAAGAGTATCATATGTGATCATATTTTTATCCTTCCATTGGCTTCTGATTACAGCTACTTTCTTTTCCCCCATGACCTTTAATGCATTTAATTGCACATTAGCCCTTGCAATGGATGGGAAGATGATAAGCAGCAACTTGTGATTATAGTTTTTATTGATTTTTCCCTTGGTGTGCTGCTTTTAGAGACACTGCAGTAACAGGCAGGTGCATTGGACAGACAGAAAAAGTTTTAACCCATCCTTTGGCCCAAAAGTCTGCTTAATATGACATCTTCAAGCCAAGGATGTAAAAGATATTTAATTGTTATGAACAGATGTTAAACTTGACCTTAGACAAAGATCAGAGATTAGAGACAGAATATTAAGTTAAATCAACTCTTAATCTGAGCTATTTTTGTTTTAATACTAACGAAACTCACAAGTAATTTCACCATTTGTTTAAGAACAGTTTACTGAATTAAATGTCATTTCCTAACTCTACCTTTCCTATTCAAAGCTGAAAAAAATATCTTAGAGTACGAATATATGATTAAAGGTAGTAGAGAACCCACCCTGTGAGGAGAAGTTGAGGGAGCTGGGCTCATCCAGGCTGGAGAAGCAATGGATTTTTGCCTTTGGGGACTTAACAGCAGTCTACCAGTGTCTGACAAGAGGCCATCACAACAACAAAGCCAGGCTGTACTCTGCGGTGCAGAGTGCGAAGATGAGAGGCAATGTAGAACCAAGGAGTTCAGACTAGAGGCAAGGAAAAAATGTCTCTCCATGAGGACACACAAGCAGGGAGACAAGGTGAAGCAGAATGCCCAGAGAAGCTGTGCAGTCTCCAGCCATGGAGGTCCTCAAGGCAAGAGTGGATAGCACGATATAATAGTACAGGATACCCAAAAAAGATGGATGGGGCCTTCAAGATCGGGAAGACCATCACCACAGCCACATTCAAACTGGACCTTATTTAGCCTGACCTTTTCACCTTTATGCTTGCTAATATCCTCCTATCTGCCACAGGTACTTTTTTAAATTTTATTCTGATTTAAGTTTATTTGGAGCACTTGCTCTTAGCTTTTATTTAGTTCTGAAAGTTGCTGCTTCTATTCTTCAACCTGAAGAGGAGATTCTATGCTTGTTGTTTTTCTTCCTGTCTTATTATGCCATTCAGTACTACTACTACAAAAGCTTCACTTTTTGGCCTACCATGACTACAGTCCCACTACTTTTATAAAAAGATTTTCATATAAAGAGATTTTGCTGGAGGTAATTTCTATTAATTGTGGGTGTGCTGCAAGTATATTCAAGTACAAAAAAAAAAATTTGCAAAGGTATTTTAGCCAGCTCCACTCCAACTGTATTTGACACAAAGGCATGCAGTAAAATATTCCAAGAGTATCATTACAGTTTTTCCAAACATATAGACTCTGGCCAAAAATCTCTAAGTAAATATGTTTCACTTAAACTGGAAATTGTAAGCCTGCTTTCACTTCTAACAGTTCTATTTCTAACCTTGAGATCAGGTATGTGAAAGCTTCACGCTATGACACACACTCCTTTGAAATTCTCATTCTAACTGTGCTGCAGAAAAGAAGTAAAGCAGCTGCCCCTTTAAAGCAGTAGCAAAGAGAATATATACCCCCTCCTTATCATCTCCTGCAAACGAAATACTGTGGCATATGCAACAGAAGATACAACCGCTAACCAAAATAAAATACATTAAAAGCAAACAAAAAAAAAAAAAAAAGAAGGCATTGCAAACAGTACATATACTTATTTAAAGCAGTAATCTCTTTGGTCTAATCTAGTTACATACTTTCGTCTTTTCTAAGAGTCTGCCCACAGCAGATAAACACACAAACCTTCTTGTGCTGCACCAACTGACGTCAGCAGTCGCTTAGGAACCGCGTTTGGTGCAAAAGTGGTAGTACCGAAACTATGTTTACAATTGAAAAAGAATGAAGTATGCAGGGCTCACCAGAGCTTCAGGAACAGAGATACAAATTTATAAATGTAAGCTACAAAAGAGCTTCTTGAAAAATTCACGGGGCTTTCAAAGAATGTTTATCTGCTCAAAGATCTGTTGATGAATACCAAGAGCAATACAGTTATTTTTTATATTTTCAATGGTACAATTTTCACTCTGGCCAGAAAAAAATAAAAAAGTAGCTGTCAGTTTCGTCAGTTTCGAATGTAAGCTTTGAGCTTTTTTCACTTCTGTATAATCTGTAAATGAAAATTCAAATCCAGCGACAACTTTATTGGGTAACTGTTTACAGGGACAAAGCCCTGTTGTTCCTACAGCAAGAAAACAATGGATCTCACAAAACAACCTGCACCAATAGAAATAATCATGCCATCACTATTTTCTAAGTAGTCAACTGTTTAGGAAGTCTAGTATTTAAGGAACTTAGAAGTGCTGTATTTTAAATAACTCATTAGAAAAATTATTTAGAAGACCCTGAAGGATAAACAACATAAAACTACACAGATGCAAAGCTGTTTGAGACAAATTCCCAAATCACCTATATTTACAATTACAGAATTTTAATTTAAAAATATGTGTGTGAAACCTGTATGAACAGGCTTATTTATTAGTCCAGTGTAATTTACAAGTAAAGCCCAAATTCTGAGCAGCCTGATACCTTGCATTCTATAACAACATTCTATAAAGTTTCTAACCACCAAAAAAAATTTGCAGAGTCTATACCAGTTTAAAAAATGGCATTTAATGTGCTTGATACATGTATTACACCTCTATTAAGCACTCTCCAGCTTCAGTCTATGGAAATGAAACAGTTTTCTCATCAGAGCTGGGCCTAATAGGAATGCACTGTAATGTTAGACATCATAACAGAGGGAGTCTGTATCCTGTGTGCTCACATTCCTCCTGCTGGCTCTGAGAAAACATGAAGGAAGAAGCTTAAACTCGAGTGGCCAAAAAAAGGACACACCAGAGAAGAACATGGAATAATTTGAGTCAATATTACAAAACCCAGAATGCTTATTTTCACATTCTTTTGACAGATATCCAATATGAAGCCCCACATTCAACAGTGCCTCTCAACCCCTGGACTGTAATTATTTACTCAGACCTGAGAGGTTGTGTGTGCATTTATCACAGTTTTTTGCTGCACACATCTCCAATTAAAAAAAAAAAAAAAACCAAACTAACTGCATGGAAAGAGAACAATTTGCCTAATATAAGCATTACCATAAATTTTGGAAGGCTAACTGGAATATATGTTATATGAAATGGAAGAGATCAAAGTCAGGAACATTCCCCCTTCACTCCACCAAAAAAAAACCCCACCATCCAAATGCAAAGTGGAAAAACTATAGAAAAGGCAGTAAACAGGGGTAAACTTCTCTTTTTAAATACTTGCTTCCTGACATGTAAACAGTTTTACCAATTCTCTAAAACCAAAACAAAGAAAAGGAGCAAGTAAAACCAACTTGATCTGAAGCAGATAATGACTAATTTTATCTTTATTTTATTTATTTCATTCATCTCAGTATTTTTTGGTCTTCTATCAGGAGTGGGAGAAAGCTCTGTGATTCCAATGCACCCCTAAAGAATATTGTCTCTGGATAAAGCCCAGAGGTAATTTGGGCCAAGAATAGCTATATGATCCCAAACTGAAACATTTCAACACCATCCAAAGGTCTAAGTAGTTTATCAGGAAGTGAAGCAGAGAGATCTGTAGAAAAAAAATGGCTCTGCTAAACTCAGCAATGCCTTATTCATTGATTCAGATAGAGTTAAGAAATTGCCTCAGCTTGCTTTCTGATTTATATGCCTGTACCTGGGCTCTAAGTCAGCTTTTCCAGAATTCTGAATTTACTTCCCATCATACCTCTCATCATGACAGCTCAAAACTGAGTTGCCAGTCTTCTACTACCCTTGGGGAAAAAAGCATCGCTTTTCCGCTGCTTTATCTGGAACAAATCAAGGTGCTGAGGGGAACAACTTGCTGTTCAAATGGCTGTACTTTGAGAATTTTTGAGGGGCTAGAACACAATTCAACCATGCTTCCATGGACAGCAGCAGCAGGAGACTCTGTTCTCCCAAGTCCCACTGCCGGTAAACCTCCCAGAGACTTTTAGAAGCCACCTGGATAATCTCTTAACTATGACCTGAGATAGGAAGGAAAGCCAGAAACAAATGTCCAGTTGTTACCAAAAAAAGGAAAACCTCCCAAACAGAGACTTTTAGAAGCCACCTGGATAATCTTTTAACTATGACCTGAGATAGGAAGGAAAGAGCCAGAAACAAATGTCCAGTTGTTACCAAAAAATGCAGCCTATGCACTAAGCACACACTACACAGAATTCTAGTTAGAATTATGCTCCTACAATGCCAGCTTTGTGACCCACAAAGTGGTAAGACTTACTGGGAGATTAATTTTGTTGTTCTAATAACTGGTCTTGGAAATGGCCAAGTTTTAAGTAAGTGTCTTTTCCCTTCTTCACCCTCTCCTTTGTAAATGCTAGTTAATTTTAAAACAAACAAAAACATCACCTCGCTGCCTAAACAGATGACACACACATGTGAGCAGTGTAATAAACTACCACATAAAAATCATCTGATCTGCAAACGAAACGTGAATTTGGAGATACAATGAGAAACATTCTCCACAAACACGTAAGTTCCATTTCTTAGAGTAGAGAAAAAGAATTCTAAGCATCAGAAAAGACTGAGGAAAATGAGTGGTAATAAATGTTAATAAATCTTCATGCTTTCTGGTCATTTGGTGAAAAGAAATTCTATGAAAACTCCTCCTTTGCTTGAAAAGCAAGCTTCTTTGTTTCATCCTTTTATCTGCTGTCCATTTTACTACTCAGGGCTCCACAAGAATAGACTGTGACCTATCCTTTTATTTCTGAATAGATACAACACAAAATAAAATACCAGTGAAACAACTTTCTTTCACATCCCAGAAGCAGCAGTAAATCAGGCCTCATGCCAGGTCAGAATTTGTTCAAGCTCGTCCTACAAAGAATGGCCATTGCCATTTCTATTCAGTAGCCTACTGCACTGAAAAAGAAGTTGTAGTCTCTGCAAGAAAGGCACAGAGCTTAAAAAAATTAGCCAATAAATAAGTCAGCATTTCATTTATCTTGGAGCTGTCATTGCTAGACAGCTCGTTTCCTTAACTGGTAAAGACTGAAGAGCAACAAATTCAGTCCTATGACATCACAGGAAATACAATGTCAAGTCTCACCACATAGAGATCACCTTCCCAAAATTTGAAAAAAAACACCTCAACAAGGAGTATCAGGACAATAAACACACTTTTCAGTAAAAGAGGTAAGTACCTCTGTGAGGAGCACAAATGATGAAATCCTTGGAAGTTTTGTCTTATGACTGGATTACCTGGCAACTTTGAGTTGGATGTTTATCCTCTGCCAAATTTCACTGAAATAAGCTATTTCAAGCTATTTCAAAGATACAAAGGATGAATACTTCAGGCTGACAAAGTTGAGGCTGTTCAGCCTGGAGAAGAGAAGGTTGCATGGAGATCTCCCAGCACCCTTCCAGTATCTGAAAGGGGCCTACAGAAAAGCCAGGGAGGGATTCCATCAGGAGCTGTAGTGACAGGACAGGGGAAAATGGCTTCAAACTGAGAGAGAGCAGGTTTAGAATAGATATTTGGAAGAAATTCTTTACTGTAGGGTGGTGAGGCACTGGAACAGGTTGCCCAGAAAAGCTGGAAGCGTTCAAGGCCACAGTGGATGAGGCCCTGAACAACCTGATCTAGTGGAAGTTGTTCCTGCCCATGGCAGGGGGGGTGGAACTAGAACATTAAGATTCCTTCCAACCCAAACCATTCTATGACTTTATGAATGATTGCATGACAGAAAGGAATTTGAAGTAAACTACAATGTGTGCACACATACACTACTTGTACATATATAAATTTGTCTACATTTACACTGAGGTCATAATTCAATAGAAGGTTATATCCCAAATAAATTACCCTAGAGAAGTACATCCAAAAAGGCCAGAGACTTCAGAGACAACCTGGAAAACAGACATCTGTGGTAAGGGAACAAAAATTCTTCACCAAGTCCAGATACAATTATAGAATCATAGAATTTTTAAGGCTGGGAAAGAATTTTAAGATCATCAAGTCCAACAAAGTTTAGCACTACCACCACATCCACCATTAAACCATGTCCTCAGGTACCCTAACCAAATGTTTTTTGAACACTTCCAGGGATGATGACTACACTGCTTCCCTGGGCAGCCTGTTCCGATGCTTTACAACCCTCTCCATGAAAATATTTTTCCTAATATCCAATCTAAACCTCTCCAGGGGTATCTTGAGACCATCTCCTCTCACCCTATTGCTGGCTGCCTGGAAGAACAGGTGGACCCTGACCCAGCTACCACCTCCTTACAGGCTGTTGTAGAGAGCAGTCAGGTCTCTCCTGAGCCTCCTTTTCTCCAGGCTGAACACCTCCAGCTCCCTCAGCTGCTCCTCACAGGATTTGTTCACCACACCCTTCCCAAGCTCTGTTCTCTGGACACACTCCAGCCCCACAGTGTCCTTCCTGAACAGAGAGGCCCAGAACTGGACACAGCACTCGAGGTGTGGCCTCGCCAGTGCTGAGTACCGGGGCCACCATCCCTGCCCTGGTCCTGCTGGCCACACTATTGCTGATCCAGGCCAGGATGCCATTGGACTTCTTGGCCACCTGGGCACTGCTGGCTCATGTTCAGCACCTGTCAACCAGCACTTCCAGGTCCTTTTCTGACAGACACTTTTCCAGCCACTCTCTCAGCCTGTAGTGCTGCAGAGGGTTGTTGTGACCTGACAGGACAATGTCTTTTATTAGAATTTAACAGGAAAATAAAATAGGAAACAGGAAATTATTTATTCAAGACTTTTTGTCTTGTATCATAAACTTTAGGGATATATTTATGCTTTAGCTTCTTGAGAGGTCTATGATTTCAAGAATCAGTGCAAGTTCAGGACTAAAGCTTCAATCATGAAAGACGTTCAGAGGAAACTCAACTTGAGAGTTCACAAAAATTAGTTGGTTAAGACTAGAAAAAGCTACTTATAAAAGAAATGCTGAATCAAACAAGTTCAATTAATTTCGCATCAGTGAAAAAAAATCTATATTGGTGCTTGAAAACACTGATGTAGAAACTTCAAACTTACTAACACCATAAGACTGAGTCACATTACCATGTTTAAACAATGTTGACTCCCACTTTCGCACTGAAAAAGTTTTAATTAATTGCCTCAGGCCACAGAAAGTGAGCTACTGCTTTTCCAACTAGAAAATGCAGTCTTTCAGTGTGTATAAATGGTTATTAAAAATTATTACAACTGCTTAAACAAAGACATTCTGTACAGTTCACATCAGTTATCAAACGAGTCAGAATATTAACCAATATGATTTAAATGTCAAAATGCAAAAGCTCTTATTTAACTTCATTTATTTTTGATTATATTTTTGACACTGGCAATTTTACTAATATAAAAAGTTGTGTAGCTGCCTTGAAGTTACGAGACTTCAATGTGAAATACAGGGAACTTTACAATATTTAGACATCAAAATGGTTCAGTCATTAAATAAACAGATCTGAAAATAGGGTGGGGAAAACAGGTATCTTCTGTGAATGTTGGACGTTCTAATTTTCTTTTTTTCTTTTTATAAAATTTTACAATTTTGGGGCATAAGGATTTTTTTTTAATTTAAGCTTCGAAGTAAATGTCGTAACAATCATTATCCAGTAACTAGCACAGCAGAATGCAGCAATTCTTCAGTCAAATAAAACCAATAAAGCTACACAAAGCACTTCCAAGAAGCTGTGGAATGAATGGTATTATCATCTCAGTATTCCTAATTTTCATATTGAAAATTTGAAACATTTTGAATACTTAGTTGAAATTTTCTGACAAAATATTGTCTCCTAAAAGTACTGTCTTCAAGCATTTTGTCCAAATAAGAATCCTTTACAAGTATTCCAAGAAAAGAGAGACTAAAACTCTCTTTTACATAATGAAACCTAAAAAACACAAATCTGTGATAGCGTTTTTTAACATTTTAACAAAGCAACAAAAATCTGTAACCTTATTGTGAATCAAGCTATATATTAATACCAAAAGTTATATTAATACCAAATACCAAAGCAAACACTTAAGAGATTCTGAAATCACTTCTGTTTGATGCTTGTTTCTGACCAATAGATAAAAGGGTGACCTTTACTTTTCCTCGACTCACACAGGGCTGTAACAAGCTAATTAATTAATTAAAATCTGCACAGAGAACATTTGCATTGGGAACAAAGCCTGTAATATATAAGAAAGACAGCTTTTTCACTGGAGACCCCCAGACAGTGAGGTTTAAAAAATAAAGCAGGGAAGTCAGATTAGAATTGCCTGGTCTGGCCTGGGGTTATATCCCTGATGGCACTGACCATTTACAGGAAACTTTGGCTAAATTCACAGAGCATTCAACTTCTGACAGTTCGTCAGACACAACAAGGAGTTTTGGCAAAATATTTAAAATCTTGTGGGCTACTTTTCCAAATATTTAATTTTTTAAAAAAATTAATGGCAGAACAGAATTCAGCACAAAATATCCACCCATGCTCACCCAATTTCCTGAGTAGGTTTCACAGTACCACTGTACCATTGGCAACATTACCTACGTCTGGTTTAGGGCCACCACAAAGAGGAGTCACTGTGGCCCTTTCCTTGAGATATTATAGGATCATTTATACCTCTTTACAGTCATTAGAGTGGATGACTGCTAAGAGCCACACTCTTCAAAGTGCTTACCAAACTGCCTCGGTCAATGAATAATTCTCCTCAACTATTTCTTACAAAATATTTCTGACCGTGTTTTCAGTTGCAAAGTATCTGTTCTGTTTCAGCTCCTCAGTGTATTTCTGCCAACAAGCCATACTTACTAAAGACCTTAAAGAACACCTCCCTGGCAGTGTTCAAGGCCAGGTTGGATGGGGCTCTGAGCACCCTGGTCTAGTGGGAGGTGGCAGGGCAGGGATAGAACAAGCTGATCTTCCAATCCAGCCATTCCAGGATTCTATGATATTCTGGGAATTCCAGTGACAAAGGACCCTGCACATCCTTCCTACTTCACACCACGCTGTCTGGAACACATTATCGTGTACAATCACTACCAAATAGATAAAGCCCTAAAAATTGCTCATTTGACATTATAAAATTTAAGTGTTCTAACTCCATCTTCTGGCTAGGAATAATTGATATGGAAGATCAAATATGATCAAGTGAATTCAGCTTGGCATTAGGCTTTACTTACAAACTTCAGGCTTCTAAAGTTTCCTCTTTATGTGATTAAATCTTTCTCTCCAGTTTATTTTTCACTTCCCTCTCAGTTCTCCCAGGTTTGAATTTGATCTTAGTCTTCATCTATGTAATCAAGATTTTTGTTAATGTTTTGGTTTAAAAAATGTGAATTTAATCAAGAGCAAATTTCCTCCTTATCTTCCTGAACATTATTTTAAAAGATAATAATAACAATAATTAGGTGATAAGTAACAGTCCTTGTGTTAGGAATGCATCATTAGTTGCACAATGCAAGATTTAATATCTCAGATTTCATAAAGGAATAGAGCTAACAACTCCAAACAGCAGGGCCACAGATGTTTTCACACGATTTTCTCTTTGATCACAAACCTTGAGCACACAGAGAAGAAAACACAAAAAGTTCACAAAAGGAACAGATACCAAAAGTCATTTGTGTCTACTCCTCAGCAGGTGAACTTGTTCAAAAGCTGAAATGAGACACATGGTGCTCCTGCTTCTATCTCCACTCTCAATCCCTTCTGCAAAAAATTATCTTGGTGACTTAATGCCTCTTACACTGTTGATTCTACTGAAGGGGTGACAGAGAGAATAGATAAGCAGATAACTCTACAAAATGAACATACCACAGACTAGGAGTTATTGTAAAAGCAGTGAGTGATACATGATTGGATTGCCCAGTTCCACATTACAGAAAATTGCAAACTGGATGGAGTAAAGGAACTGGCAGGAACAAAGTTATAGGACCTATTTGTCCCATGAAGTTCAGCCTGGGCTTGAAATACTAATGAGAAACTGACATTTTCATCATATTTTCCTATTTCTTGCTGTCACATATGTGAATTTTTGGCAGCACGAAAATTAAGAGCCAAGGAGGATTACTACAAAGAGCTGGATAGAAGCTTCCTGACTGTAGCAATTTACTTATCTGGAACTTCAGGTACCCACAAAAGTCAGAAAAATCATCACATAGAAGCATCAGAGGGACAGAGCTGCCTCAGTATGAGAGGATCTCCACTTCTGCATTCCCAGGTAATAACATTTCTTCACTACCATGTTACACATTTAGTCCTGTAGATGGAAGCATGAAGAATTGAGGAGAGTCCAAGACTTAGAAGGTGACTCACACAGAAGTGTTGTTACAGTTTTATAAAGTTTCTGTTTTATTCCAATCCAAGAATTGTGAAGAATTTTTGCATAAACAGAACAGTATTAAAGCACTTTTTAAAGAGAGTGCCAAATACTCTGGTATGTGGAAGAGCCTAATTCACATGTGCCCTTTACTAGTTCATTCTGTTGTGATGTATGAATGCAGTATGATTCTGTTTGTGACCACATGATCTTAAATTGTTCTTCAAACAAACTCTCTGTTCCCTTTATGTACAACTCTCACTTAAATATCTAAATTGCACCTTTCCATTTAAAGTCTTTGTGAAAACCTTATGTAAAACATTCAATGTTGCAAGCAAGGTACCACATCTGCCTGCAACTGCTTCATTTTAACTACCTGTTTGCCATACTTCAGCCATCAATGCTGAAGCATTTTGTTCCTTTACTTCAAACAGACAATTCAGAATATATGGTTCAGTCAAGACATGGAAAAAGATATAGAGGCTTTTGGGCATGAGGGGATGCTCTTTTGACTGATTTATTAGGAAGTTCTAAACACATCCATTCTCTACATGGCAATGCCATTAGTTCTCTTAAATCAGCACAACTTGGCATGGCCACAATAAAGCTGCAACCCTCCCCTCCCTCTGCTGCTCCTTCCCATCCCTGGGTGACTCCCTCCCTTTTGCAGCAAAAGCCTTTACACAGACACGTGGCAAGGAGCTACAAAAAAGAACTGATTACTTTTAACATGGATTAGTTCCCCAATTTAGTTCACTGTGTAGTCTCATGAATGCTTGTGTCAGCACAATGGGGGATGGTGCCAGGGCAGGAATGAGCAGACAGGGCTGGGAAGGACCACTCCTCTCAGTGTTAGTGCCATAAAGCATTCAGGGAATTGGAATATTTGAGTAGAGGTGTTCAGATTAGAAACCATATGTCCAAAGGTCAAAATAAAAAAAAATTCACTTTCTGTGACTACATAAAAACTAGTCTAAATTGGACATAGTTCTTAGCATCAAAAAATTATGCTCTGACCTCAGAACTCATAATTTTAATCAAGACTTGCACTGCAATTTTACCTCCCAGCCAGCAAAACCTGCTGTTGCACCACACATTTTACTTGGTTCTGCTGCTGGTTTTATGGGCAAAAAAAGAGGCAAAAAAAAAAAGCCCTAAAGAAAAATCCCAATATGTGAAGGAACAGTGAGGAAGACTGGGGGGTGGGGAGGAGATAGAATCTAGCAAAGACAAATACAAGAGGTTTTTAAGAAGTAAATAGATAGAGGGTGGAAAAAAAGGAAGGAGGGATAGAAAAGTTACTGATAGCACTAAATTACTTGATTTTAAAAGTCATTGATGTCCTGGCCTCCAGCATGCATTTTAACAAAAACATTTCCTCTAAATAGGTACAATATACATTTTAAGTCAAAAATGCTTATAAAATTACTATCCCAGAAGGAAACCGTAGTGGGATATGAAGACTGAGAAAAATCATCTGCAACTGTAATCTAGAGCAATGAGAAGGAAAAACGAGCTCTCTGTTCCACAGGATTTTAGCAAACTGTTACATTCTATTGATTAGTTAAGAACTCAAATTCTGTGTGGACACCAAACACATTGAGAGGAAGCCTGACACTGAAGAAACTGGGAACCAGTTAGTTACTTGGACACAGCAAATAAATAAACTGTGAAAATCACAAAATAGTAAAGGAAAACTTGTGACATGCCAGGAAAATTTAGAGATGACTAGGGCATGCCTCTCTGCTATTCCCCCTAGCTTTTATCCTCTGAAAATCCAAAACAAACAAAGAAGCCCAATGACAGGTTTAGCACAGGCCGAAGTTGTGATGTTCTAGGGTGGAGATGTAAAGAAACTTCCTATTCATAAGAAAGAGGAAGATTTTAATATCAGAAGAAAGAGGCTGGTGAACAGAAGTAAGCCTGCATAATTTCCTCTGTTGATCTTAATGGTTACATGGAAATCAAAAAACATTCCTGGCAAAGATAGTTTGAAAATAAAAAGACCTGGAAGAAAGTTATTCAAATTAGACAATAGGAATAATAGCAATAATTTTTAAAATGCTGCCTATTTTGGGGATTCTAATGATCATTTAGGAATGTGATGAGGACACAAAACAAAGAAAACACCCCTTTGTGCTGCTCAGAAAAGCATGGAAACATTCCTGATGCACAAAACTTTCCATGCAAGGTGATCTGACTGCTGGCCATTTTAGCTACACACATTTAAAAAAAAAAAGATTGTGAGACACTTTCTTTATGTTTTCAGTGGAATTTTCTACAAAATATTCCATAAGAGTTGCAAAAATATTTTGGTAATTTGTAAAAATCACAATCAGAAGGAGATGGAAGAGACCTTAATCCTTTTTCTTTCATAGCACCTACCTATTTGACTGGTTCTGTTACAGAAAAAACAGTATGAGACAAGTTGACTTGTCATGACATTGACAGATATAAACCAAATGTTTCCCCACGAATTGGACAAAACATCACTGATTTTGCTGAAAAACATGCAGTCCCTTACTGTAACGCCTAAAAGATGAAATAGCCAAGTAGCATCCAGTTCCATCTGTTATTACCGACTTATCTTTTGAAACATGCATGTATACCAAACAGTCTGGCTGAGAATCCAGAAAACAACAACTGAGTATTGTCAGCTCATACAAGCACTTTAAAAATAGTTAACAAGTGCCAGAATGAAGATCAAATTTGGACAATTAAATAATACTAAAAGTTATGCAGAAATATAAGTATGCAATCAGGTAACTCCCATTTCCTTCATTGAAGGAAAACTGACAAGGCTTACAGGGCTAAAATACTAAACAAGGATAAAACAAAATATTCAATGTGCCTGATGTATAACTCCTGCATAACTTGCAGGAATTGCCCTAAAAAATTGGCAGAGTTACAGGAGATAATGGAGCGCAACAGTGACCTGATGACACCACAGCCTCCATTTTATTGTCCAGAATTGAAGCGGCAAAGAAAATGAAGGACTAAATTCAGAAGTGTGATTTCCACATCTTGCTTTGTTAACATCTACACTAGCTGTTTATTGATCCCACAGATTTAAGTCCCAATAGCCATTGACTTCAACAGTAAAACTTCCTATCTTGCAGCTGAGCCAATACAAACACACACCAAATACAGCCCTTACCAAGCAGAGGCCACAGGCAACGTCTTAGTGAGGCTGGGCAAGGCAGCCAAACTACTCTGAAATATCAGAAAAACCTGCTGCTCTTCCTTTTTAATGGCCAATAAACCCCTGGTGTTTTGGCCGCCTCCACGCAATTTTTTCTTTTTTTTTAATTTAAGTAAAATACAATGGAAGAGAAAACTGTACAAAGATCCCAGGCCACACAGACAGTGATCACCATTTGGAATGCAACCCCGGTGACCAGCTAACCATAAATGACACTGGCCTACAGTCCAAAAAATGCCCTAAGAATATGGGCTGCCAGACTCTTACAGCCAAGCCAATTTATCATAAGTGTGCAGAAATGAAGATAGTCAATCTTTCTAAGCCTTGTATTCAAGGGTTTGGGGGTGAAGAGGAGGGGAAAGTAGCGTTCAAAATTGGGAAGATTCGGCAATTTGTTTGGTTGTCTTTTCTCCTTTATGCTTTTAAAATGAATTAAATTCTTCTAAAATAATTTAAAAATCCTAGTATTCAAACATTTAAATTATACTGACTTTTTAAGCTTCACACAAACTGAGGAACATGTATTCTGTATTAACCTTGACATTTTAACAAGTCTGGCCTTCAGCTATGTACTATAATTCTAGTTTGTTAAAATCTAAGTTTATTCATGTGTTTGCCTATGTAACAAACCCACGGAAAAATAAAAACACAAACATTTCTGGTTTAACCTGTTGGTCACAGTGTGATTTTTCCCTAAAGAAAACCCAGCCATAGCTAGCCATGAGGCAATACCCATACTAACAACACACATCAATATTAAGCCAGTTAGTGTAAATTCGCTTACAGTTTTTAAGCGAAATCCAGAAGATATGATGATTTTCTGAGATAAGACACACACTGCTTTCAACACTAACTGGTTTATATTAGCAGCTAGGTAACCACTGGAAGTAACTGAATTTTAATGAACACAGAAAAAAAGGATTTAGGAAAAAAATCCCTTGCTTTAGAGGTTAAGCCTCAGGTAACATTAATTTTGAAAACTATGTTTTAATATGTAACATACGAAAATACTTCAGATTAATTGCTGGAAAGGGTGGTGATACCCAAACTGTTGGTGAAACTTGCAGAGCAGTTAATTTTGGCAACTAGGGAACGTCATTTTCATACAGATCACAAAAATGTGATTGTACATTTTTGAGAACCAAGCACAGCTACAATGTTCTTCACAGAAGCAGCGTGGAAAGTTTAAATAAATTGAAAAATTATCCCAAGCAGCGCTTCGCAAATTCTCTTGAGCGCCGTGGCCGCAGTCGCAAGCGAAGGGCTTGAGATGGAGCCAGTCTTTCCCTTTGTAGCTGGCGAGTTCAGCTTGCAACACTATCAAAAATAAAAGAACTGTAAGCTAATTGCTGGCAAGTATGACGCAAGCGGTTTCCTAGGTAACAGCCCAAGTTGCTGAAGTGCCTGATCCAGCATTTCCTCATCTGTTTGCACTCACACCAGCAGTCTGACAATGTAGTCACTGCATCCTGTTTCACTCAGCAGCCAGCGAAACGCTCGGCTTAACCCTTGAGTTACATCTTTCCAGTTAGCCCAGCTTAGCTCAAACTTAACTTTTTACAGCCAGGCTTTGCGCAGGCGTTTGCATTTTCTCACACCTCGGCAGCAGCTGTCTACACTGCCTTTTCTATTTTTAATTGAGAAGGAAAGGATGAGAAAGAAAACTATTTTTAAATTAAAAATTTAAAAAATATCTGTATCTTTTAATTTGTATTTGCACTACTGTAAATACCATTTCGGCCACAAATTAAATTTTAAAAGATTGGTTGCCTGCAAACTTTACATAAAACAATGATTTAAATGTATTTCTGATCTTAACTTTATAGCTACAGAATTTTCCTGATTTTATACTATTCTTAAAGTAAATTAAATACAAATATCATCTATCAAACAGTTTCTCATTCAATTCAAACAGATGCAGACTCATTTATAAGTAGCTGTAGACTCATTTATAAGCTGCAAACATATTTTAAAAATTTATCAGAAAATGGTGAAGACACCAAGGAATAAAAATTAAAAATAAAAAAAAACACATTTTGATCTAAAAAAATGTAGAGAGCATGGATCTCATCAGCGAGCAGGGAAATTGCAGATTCCAGAGAAAAAAAATTACAAAGAAGAACAAATGCTGATCTTTCTGACGATATACTGAACACATGAAAAATAGATTATTTTACAGTTTACTTCTTAAATGTGAATTTGGTCATTTCAGGACATGAATAAACATGAAACAAACTATTTTCAGCACAGAGCTTTTCTGTGCTGACATCAGTGCTTATCCGGTGTAACACACAACTGTTTTTCTGTACTATGGGAATAGTTGTGGGCCACAAAGAAAGCAAAAAGGTGAGATAAAACTAACTTCGTGTTGTTGTTGTTAAAAATTCTGGGCAATTCTTCACCAAGGGAAAATGCACGAGAAGTTTACTGGTGAAAAAGCCTCCCACCTTTACAGATTGATCCCCTCAGTGCACTTTCAAATGGGAAATCCCCCTCAAGCACTCAGAAATAGACAATGGCCAGCCAGAACAACCTGTCACAGCAGCTTCCTGACCACCAAAGAGAACTGGGTATCGAAAATGTGAAGGTGCAGGCAGGAGGCAATGGCAGGGACTTTTCAGAATCCCCTTCCCCAAAGCTTAATCACTCCGGGGCCAGTCCACATCACGCCAGAGCTGCTCTGCAAGGAGATCGAAAACATCCCGATTTTCCACTAACTGGCACTCTCATTCTTTCTAATACACTGCGTTTCTCCACTTTCTTGAGAAGCCCTCCTGCTCAAATCTACTATCATAATGTAATGACATTCCAAAATATAAAATACCAAGTCTCAGGCTAAAAAGCCCAGGGGTACAGAGAAAGGAGCAGCCTGAAATAAAACTCCTGAGAACAGTATGCAGGTATGCACTGTCACCTGTACTTCTGTAGAAAATAAGAAACCAAAAAGTTAACACAGCATGATCAATGCTCTGGCTTAGTCAGCAATTAACTATTTGCTAGCATCTCCGTGGCATTTTTCTCAAAATACAGATGTTTCCATCAGCAGGCTTTTCTACTCTATTAATATAGATTTTTCTCTGCATCACTTCTTAGCTTCTTCCCATCCACCTGCATTCCTCTTATGTTATTCCCCTATGTTACGGTACCCACATAGTTTGTAGGAAGGCAGAAGAAAAACAGAAATAAATATTTTCTTCACCCATAGACAATTTTCCCCAGCTGAATGGAAAGCCAGCCCAGGAAAAAAATAAAGGAAGTCTGGTATGTGATTATGGAAATTCCAGAATGAGATCAAGAATTTTCAGGGATGAGGAGACCATAATAGGGAAAAAACCTGGGATAGCACAGGCATGTCGAGGAACCCCAATACCCCTGTAGGGAAGAGAAGCAAACCAGCACAGGCTAGCAAGATACAAAAGATTCCCACCCTAACTCTATTCAGCAGTGGATTAGGGAGCCCTGAGAAAAGTCACGAGCCACATGATGGCTTTAGCTTATGGGATTCAAGGTTCAGACAAGTTCTCCAAAACTAAAACATAAAATGGTTGCCAAGGACATCTTTGATAAAATGAGATTTTAGGTGACTGGATTAGAAGCAGGTGGAAGAACATCCACAAACAAGTTCCGTCAGAGGACACCAAAAGATATTTATATATAAATATGAACAAAAGCCTCCACAAGGCTTAGAAATCTATCCACATACTACTGACTTAGTACTTTTACAATACTCAGAATTGTTGTCTGCCTTATAACAATCCAGTGATTATGGAATCTACCATCATAATATAGTTTTCTCCAGCTCTGTCTCCAGCTACGCTCTGGGACACAAGAAGAAAAATACAGCTCTGGCCACCAAGCCAGGTGACATCTCAAAAGATGCTCATGACAAGAGAGAGGCAGGGAACTCACCATTCTTTTTAACTCTGGCTTTTCTTGGCTTACCTTTCTTACTGAAATCTGCAGGGGTACCACTGCAGAACATCTCAGAGAGTGAATCAGAGCTGGGAAGAACAGGACAGACCTGGGACACAGCAGGGAATCTAACAGATATGCTGAACCAAAGCATTAACTCAGATATAGAAATAAATTCAACATTTCCTTAAAAAGAAAAAAAAAGTTCTGCAGAAGTCCAGTTAAATGTGCTTGCCTTATGGAGGTAAATAAAGCTCAAGGTATAAGGACAAAATATTCCTCTGCTCCTAATGATCCTGTTACAAGCCAAGCTGTACTCAGAATGAAGTACCTCGATTACATTCAACATCAGTATTATAAAGATCAGGCAAAGCTTTCCTGTAGCTCTCAAACATTGCAGGAAGGTACAATGACAAATACAAATCCTCTGATTCTTTCCCTCCATTTTTAACGCTGAAGTGAAGGGAGGAAGATGTTCAGTATTTATTTTCTGAGGCACAGCTCATTCCATATTATCATTAGTGAGCCAGCTCCTCTTGCTGCAACTGCAGTCCTTGAGTCAATACTACTCCTATTTCTCCCTCCTCACTTGCTTACAATAGAAGAGAGCAAGGCAAAACAAACAAGATATCTAAAGGTTTAGTATTCTTAAAAAAACACACACACACAAAAACACCAAACCCCAAACCAATCTAGAAAACCTCTGTCCCCTCCATCCAGGAAATAAACAAACAGGGGATTTTTTTGAGTTTTGAAACTCCTGAAGACATGCAGATTCTCTTTGGGCAGCAAAGAATAAGCTCCTAGCTACCAAAGCCCACATCTTAAGATCTCAGATCTCACAAACAAATTTGCAGCTGCGCTTAAGGAGAATGAAGCAGATCAGTGAGCACCTTGCATCTAACCTGCAGAGCTAAAAAAGCAAAATGAACAAAGAACTTTACCATATAATGTAGTATCAAGTTAAAAGAAGGTCTGTGTGACTGTAAAAAATAAGTGTATGCACCATCTTGAATGTAGCTGAATTCTGTATAACTTTTCAACAATGGACAGTTACAAGTAACATATTCTAGAAACATTTTAATGCTGTAAGTGGAAAAAAAATTTAACTCTTCTGTGATACAAGTTGTACGTTAGCAAATGTTCTGTAATTTTTTGAACAATAATTTGATTGCTATGTTTCTAAAAAGATAAAGTATTTTGAGTCAGAACATTTTCATATCTCTGCTGAAGCAGACAATTGTAATTTTGGACCAAATTATGGTACTGATCTTGTAACAAAGAAAGAGAAAGATCACTCTGGTAGAAAGAAGTACTAAAATTATTGTAAATAAAGAAAAGGTAAAGACAAAGAAAAAGAAAGAAAAATTATATTTCAAAAAAAAGACCATAAAATAAGCAATTTACTTTTGAACATTAATTTCCTGGAAAATTATTTTTCTTGTACTTTCAAGGCCCAAATAATTAAAAATAAAGATGTGGCTTCTAAAGGCACACCAAACATATCCATCACCAGACAGGTGAAAGAAACATAGCTCTAGGAATGCATTCAAGACTGTTAACACTTGCTAAAGTTATAAATTACATTAAGGTCTGTGAATTTTTAAACAAGTAAGGACTATAATCTCAATCCTTAAACACTGCAAAACACATGTTCTTTTCCACTTGAAAGCTTAAGTGCTCTGCTGACTCTAGGGAGCTTCCTACTAGAACAAGTGTTAAGGCAAGCATGGAAGACTTACAAATCTTTAGCAAGGAGATTTTAACAGTCTCATAAAAGACAAATTACATGAGACTAAATATACCTTTAGAGGTCCATTATTGAAACTGTACTGACTTGTGCAGATACATGAAATGGCATCTCTTTATTACACGAAACACAGTTTAAATATTTTCTGAAGTTGTAAGACACTTTCCTAAACAAGACATCAATTTCATGTTTAGAGGTGTAATATCAGATTCTAAATTAATTTGTCCTGAAATTTTGTGCTGAATAATGAGTTGTGAAAATCTTACATGGAAGCACTGAGTTTTACTCAGTTTTAACAACACAGTTTGAAGCTTAGGGTCTCTCATCTAGTTTTGATTTTTACTCTTCATAAAAAATTCTCACCCATCACACATGGAATAAAGTACTGGTTTTTTCATCAGACCATTCTGCAGATGTGTCTGACATGACAGTCATTGTCTCAGAGGATTTGAAAACACAGACCACACTTAAAGCTATAGCCAGCATTGCATCTGCCTCTTCTCATCTACTCCCATTTTCTTATTTTCATCTTGACATCACAGACAATCAATTGCAAACTTATTATTTTCAAACTTTTTGGAAATTCTTTGACATCTAATGAACAGGCTGCCAGTAATGAAAAATAAATTAATTAACAGCAGTGACAAAAAAAGACTGGTCATTAACACAAAAGCTGTTCCAAACTCTTCTTTCTTAATCAAACTTGTTCAAGCAGAGACTCCAAATAGAAGGAAAAATTAGCCTTTCAATAGTATCAGGCTATGGAAATATTCTGCTTTGCTGAATAAAAACTAGCAAGAAAAGCTGATATAAATTCTAATTAACGCTTTCTACAACTGCCTAAAAATAAGTTAACAGATACTTATAATCAAAATACTTTCAAGTGTGCTTTGCTGTAACAGCAAAAAGCTGTTCTTCAAATCACAGTAATAACTAATTTTAACTTCAGACAGACCTACTACATTTCTTTAATCATTGGAAAGATCCTAAGTAACAAGTCACAGCTTTTTTACTATCTAAACAAAAAAAAAAAAAGAAGAAAGAAAAACTAGAAGATGCCTAAACATCTGTGTGAATAATCTATGGAAATTCTCTCATTGCAACGTTTGTTTGAAATTTGCTTTGTAAGTGTGCTCCAGTCATCCCCAGAAGGATACTCTGCTGCGCCAAAAATGCAGTTAGCTGAAACAAGGACAGAAGGAGGATGCATGCAAGGTGGACAAGACAAGCCTGTGTATTTTAGTTAAAATATGCGATCTAATGCTCTATCCTATACTAACATGTTAGGAATAATCATATCATCGTTAACAATTGATTTACATCTGTGTCTCAGTGCCCTTTTGTATGGACAATCTCAATGGAAACAGGAAAACCTGGACCAATATTCATCTTTCCCTGAGCAAAATAAAGTCTGCTTCTTGCAGATCCAACTGGCCAAGAGGAAAACTGTGCTAGCGTGCCTTTACTCCTTCCAACCTGAGCCAATTCCTTCAGGGCAGTCACTGCCAGAGCAGATGGTGTTTCACAGGCACAGCAGGATCTAAACTTTTTCAGCCTGCTAATCACACCTTCAGGTTTCAACACAAATTTCCCTCCCTGTCTACTCACACATCTGAACGTAACAGCTTTTATCTACAGAAATGCAGTTTAAATTAATTGAAATTTAATTTCATACTATGTAATGAGGCTAATTCCAAGGGAGGGAGAATGTGCAGGAAACTACAGAATTGCAGGAGCAGGTATGGAAGAGCCTATGAGTGTATTTACACATTACACTGTCCAGGTGGCAAATCAAATGAAATGAAGGCCACTGTGAACACTAATCAACACAAGAATCACTTAGGGTTCTCTCAAAACACATTCCTTTTTATTTTTTTAAGTTAGCATCATTAAACCACACATGACACTGGCTTTTCTTAACTACTAACGATGTCCTATGAATACAGAGACCTATCCCTGCCTCGGAGAAGGCTCACAAAAAGTCAGCTCACTTTCGGAGGTACAAGCCCAGCTAGGAGGCCACCCATGCCTGTAGAGCACACACGATGTGAGGCTCCTTGGCCACCACACAGCCCTCACACAGTAGATAATGAGGTGTCTGAGGGTCACTGTTTAGCAGTCATCAAGTGTTGAAAAACAGGAGGTGTATCAGCAACTTCTGTGAAAGGATGGAAACTATTCGGGACAGCCAGAAAGTACTAGAAAACCTCACTGATACTTGTCCTTTATGAATCCTGTACTTCTTAAATTAGTAACTTTAGAGTACTTAGAAATTCAGAATTCTTTTAAGAAACTCTACTAGGCAGAAAGAACAAAATTATATTCCTGGAGTGGCAAACAGGTATCACACAACAATACTTAGGAGGAAAAAATAAATAAAGTCAACCCCCCTAAAAATATGTTGTGATTGAACATGTAATATCAGCTGGCTCTAAGAAAAATAAAAAGACCCTAAGTGAAAACACTGGCCTTTAGTTTTAGGTCACAGCAGAAAAAAAGTCATGCAGACATTAAATCTAGTATAAGAATGTCTTTTTTACCCTTTGATTTAGATCCTATCTTGTTAAAGGGGGTTAATTAATCAAAAACAAATGAAGTGTGACCAGTAATGAAGGTTAAAGAGACACCCCTATACCATAGTGACTATGCAGGGGGTCATAACTAAGTTGTTATTTCAATAAAACTGATAAAATTTCCCTCTGGTAACTTCAACTTTCACACACTCTTAGAAAAGTTCATTCTGTATTAAGTGCTTTGCTGACATAACTGTCTTGACAATAGCCATTAACAGGCAGGTGTGACACAGGCTTTCTGTATCACCACCCCTCAGAGGTACAGTTCCTTTGGGGTAGGGGAGCAGCATATGCTTTGGGCATAATGAATGAACTCTCCCCAAATTAAACCCCATTCATATTTCCCACTTACCATCATCAGCATGGATATAGCTAAACCAACATACCTGTAACTCTAATTCACACCAAAAAACCTGGGATGTTCCTCATAAAAAGAGG
Source organism: Corvus brachyrhynchos (assembly GCF_000691975.1). NCBI lineage: Eukaryota > Metazoa > Chordata > Aves > Passeriformes > Corvidae > Corvus > Corvus brachyrhynchos. The sequence continues at coordinate 176,089 of NW_008236766.1, forward strand.
GAAGATCTCTCAAAATCAAATCCAAAGCACTCAAATACAGTCTCATATGGTACATTTTCTATGGTATCTTGAATAACTTAAAAATAGTAAATTATTTAAGGAAAATACCATTTTCATATCCCATAAAAAAACCTTTTATCAATCAGATGAACAACAAACTAAACATTTGCTGCAATGTCAAACCCTTTGCCACCTGGTGTTCTTCAGTTCATGGTTTGGTCCTTCTTTCACCCAGGGAACAGACGGCAAACGTACCTTTAACTTAGTGAAGGTATTTGGGTTTTCATAAAGGGACACTAGGGTTGGCAATTCAATACTGGGTAACAAAACTTGTCAACATTATCATTTCATCAGTCACTGAATTGAAAATATGCCAGGTTTTTTCACTGCCTCCTGTACAAAGTGAAGTGAACACTGGTGGTCACAAATGTTCTGCATAACAGCACTGCTTTTCATAAATATTGAACTATCAAACAAATAGAGGGATATAAAAAAGCTACTTGGGTATCTGTGCCCTGGTCTGTCCCTCTCCCAATAAATTTGCACTTGTTTCAAAGGAACATGCTACATACAAAAGCTCTGTGTGAAAAACTAAGCCCATCAAAACTTACTCCTGGTCACCAGCTGCCTGTATTTATATGAATGATGCCCTTCCTCCCAGCTGTATGATCCATTTTCAAACATAAAACTGCTCTGGAAGCTGACATTTTGTTTCAGCAGTCATGCCTTGTTATGGCCCTTCTAGTTCCTAGAACAGTTTGTTTTGCCACACTCATCAATAAGGCCATTCACTTAACTGGTCTTCCGTAAGCACAGAGTTCCCTGACCTATTTCTCTCACACTTCCCTTCCCCACATATCATCATCTGCCAGTTTACTTGTTACCCTGTGAACTCTCATTTATTAACATCCATGGCTCCTGTCTGTTTTGAAGGCTCTGGTACAATTTTACTGCCACTGGATCCTTAACGTTATTGATCCTTTTCATGCTTCAGTAACAATCACTCAGACATTGCACAGTCTGCCCTGACCAATCCAAGCCCTAGCTTTAACCTTAAATTTTCGTTTCTGCTATTGAGTTGCAGGAAAGTCCCCTTTTCTTTCTTCTCACCATTACAGTTTATTCTGTTGTGTCGTTGCATCTTGTTAAGCATTGTTTTAAGCCGCTGGAAAAGAAATGTTGAAATTCAACATTTCTTTTCACTCTCTTTTATTCTCATCTTCAACTATTCTTTCAGCTTGCTCTCCACATAGTTTTATCCTGGAAAAATCAGTGAGATTCCAGCAAAATATTCTATGTCTGTAGCCTCCTGTGGTCTGCCCGCTCTTGTCACTTGGCAGACAAAAGTTTCTCATCTCTTTTCCTCCAGAATTTTTTACACCAACAACAGAACGGACTACATCCCCTGATTTCTCTGCCTGTAATC
>NW_008236766.1:177526-183545 GCF_000691975.1 Corvus brachyrhynchos
CATCTTCAGCAACTGGTATCATCTAATAGTTGTATTTGGCTTTGTTCAGTGATTTATTCTGAGGGTGGTAAGGCTGCATGAAGTTTTCATTTTAAAGTATCAGAAAAGCAAAACAGGAATAAAAAAGCTTTTTTAGAAATATAACTTTCCAATCAAATGTCACACAGGGCCCAGGCTGTAACAGACTCCTCGCCCCACCTGCATGCATCATTCTGGCATTCACTTGTGACGTGAGACACTGTCATGGGGATTCTGAGAGTTCAGCTCACACTGCAGACTTGCCCTGTGTCAAGGCATATTCCACAGGCTTTCTTCACTTCCCATTCATGTTCTTTTCATAAAATTTGCTGCGATTTCATCTTCTAAGGCCAATATACTACAACCGGTTCCATTGCTCAAGTTCAACTATTAGAAGAGTACTATCAGACATATACCTGCACAGATATACATTGTGTGAAAAGATGAGACCTTTTCTCAGGAAAATATACCAAATTTCTTGCAATTCTCTTTCCTTTCATATTTAACCTCCCAGAATACACTGTTCACAAACCCCAGCATGGAAGCTGCCCCCTCTTTTTCATTCTAGAGACTCTCCTGGGCACCTTTTGTTTCTCATCGCTGCAAGTTTCTTTCATAAATTTAAAACATCTTCCTGGTCCAAACTGAATATTAGTACTTCATGCTATTTATTCTGCTATTTTTCTTCAATACAGTCAATTATGCACTTGTTGGAACCATCTCTCACAGTTTCTTTCTTTTCTTTCCTACTGGTGCTCTGTGACATGCTGCCCTCACCTTCCAACAAATTTCTCCAACATTTCCACAGCAGAGGTCTTTGATCTCCTTCCTTTCTCCATTTATATTTTCTTTCCAGGAAAACACACCTGAAGCAACAGTCAACCTCCTTTGCTACACAGACAACTCAGAGACTTGCCTGCTTTTACTTATGCAGAATATAAACTGCCACCAAGCCTTGGGTATCTAAAAGCCAGCTTAAGGTAAACTTAGCTAACAGAGCTCTTGAGTGCACTCAGTCTCCCTAAAACCCTTCTTTGTCATTCTCGATGATGGTCCTAGGAGTAACTTTGCCAGAGGACACCATCTTAAACTCTGACCCCTCTATGGGCAAACCATGCTTCAATCATCCTTTCCTTGTGGCATAACACTACAAGAGAGAAAGAGCGAGAGAGTGAAAGAGAGAAAGACCAAGAGCCTTCTCATTTCAAATTTCAACTAGCTCAAAATATTTTGTCAGAGAGAACCAGCCAGAAACAAGAGAATCCTACCCATCCAAAATATGGTTGCAGAAACAGTTTTCTAAGTCTGTTGCTTTCACCACGTAATCCTTCCCTTTGCACATTCCTCATATTCAGCTGCATCCCATTCGAATTGATTCCATTCACAGCTCAACACACACTGCTACCTTGATTTTTTTTCCCCATAGGACAAACCCCAGAGACAGGAAGACTCTGTGAACAACAGAAACACATCTTGCCATGCAGGTACAGCTGTGGTAACAGTCACTGGAATCGTGAGGGGGAAACTTCAAATAGCAAAGAGCTGGTTTGTCAAATACACAGCAAGGAGAATTATATTTTGTTACTGGCTGCACTCAAGAGGTAAATGTTCACATATTTCTGGGCTGCAAACAGTGTCTGAGCATACCAATTTTAAGACACTCTAAAATACACATTAACAGACAGCTTCTGCACTAGGAAGTTTATACCCTGAAAACTTAAGGACAAAGTGTAATTTGTTTCACAAATAGGTAACAGACACAGATGTCAATTTCATGAGTAAATAAGGAACTGCATTAATTTCAAGTTACACAAATATTTTAGACTCTTGAAATCAAGTCCTGATCTTCCTAAGGTAATACATCAAAGGTATGAGATATCTTGGAACAGCAACTGGGGAGAGGTGGTGGTCAATCCAACCCTAACCACAAGACAATTCTTCCTGTAATTAACAGAGTGCAACATGAAAGCAGTCTTTGTCCATGAAATAACCCAGCTTTCCTACATGTTTGAACTTAGTCAGATAACCAAAAAAAGTCTGTTTGCAGACTTTTTTGGACATGTATCATGTGTATTTAATTAGGAAGGCCTATTCTTTACTCAAGGAAAAATATGAATATTCTTTCTGGGCTCTGAGAAGCTCCTATGTATGATTTCCTACACAGAGCTGTTTGCTCTCATATACGTGTCCACTATTAAGTTAAAGAATAAACAAGTCTTACAACCGTATGTTTCAGGACATAGTGTTTACAAGATCTGCAATACTGATAAACACCTTTTAGATTCCCTGATTCGGCTTTCAGACAAAAAAGAAATTATAAATTAAGTGCTAAACGTGCAACAGTCAATAAAGATAAACCCTTTGATATTAGTAGCAATAGGTAGAGCTAACAGATTAGCAACTAATTAATACATGCAGTCAAAATATGACCTACACAAAATTTGACAAACCAGTCAATACTGCAGTCTTACTGCAACTCCTCTCTAGGTGCAAGATGAATATTGAAGTAAGAATACAAACAGCCTGTTTACTGCTAAAATCATATCCATTTCTGTTGGCAGAAGTGTTAATATAGTAGAGTTCAGAAAAGGCATTACCTTTGCAAAATTTTTACCTGTAATTTTAGTCATACTGTTTTCCTCTATGTGTATTTACATATTTTGATATTGGCATTTAAGTATACTTAGATAAAAACATAAAGATATATTCTGTTGAAATTTCTTTCCTCCTACCTCAAACTATGTTGCTAAACATGTACTGCAGAGGAGACACACACAGCATGAATTTAGATATTTTGATGGCTAACGTAAATATAGGTATTCGTATAAAAAGTAAGAATAATCTAATTTTATCAACCTTCCAGCCTCGTAATTGCTGCACCTGTTGAAGTACAGAAAGCAATATCTAAATATTTGTAATGAGGATTGCTCAAATTTGCAAGCTGCTACAGGATCATGCTTAGAGGGCCTCTTTCCACGTGTACCCCAGAAAGCAATGATAGTTCCATCCAATTTCTGTGTGTATGTGCTGCTGGTTGCACATTCCCCCGTGTGTTAGTATTCCATCCTGCTCCCCCTCTAACCATTCACACAGACCCCTTAGAATTGTTGGCTGAAAAAAAAACCCAAACAATCAAATAAATGTAATTATTTCCTTAAGTACTTACCTAAGTACACAGAGAACACATATAACTTCAAATCAACACATTACTGAAAATTTAAGTTCAACACTAACATTTTCTATTTTCATCAAATAATAACAAAAATCTACACAAAAGGAGGTTTTTTTACAATGAGAACAATCAGCCACTGGAATAATCTCCCCAGAGAAGTGGTGGATTCCCCAACATTGAACAAGTTTAAGGTTTAGATGGATAGTGTGCTGGGCCAGCTTGTCTAGACAGTGGTTTTGCCAAGAAAGGTAGGACCAGATGATCCTTGGGATACCCTTCTGACCTGCTATTCTATATTTGACATAAATTTCTTCCACATATAAGAGATCTGTGATAGTCACACAACATACATCTAATAGAATCACAGTAATATCTCTCATTCATCAAAGTATTTTTGTCATGGTGGACTAGCAGCACCTTCCTTGTACTGATCTTCCTAACACTGTTCATTAAACTCCTTGAAATATTAATATTGGAAAAAAACACTGTACTGCTTCATAAAGATTTGCAAAATGTGTAATCATCCCTTAAAGAAAAGTCACATAATAGATGCTCTCTGAAAAGCATAAAGCACATACATTCCTTCAGTTTCAAGGAAGCAATATAAAAACCTTGTACTGTTTATTCAAATAAAGTCACACATTATGGGCTTACTTTTCCCTAGCCCTGCCCAAACAATTGATGTTTTATCAGCTCTGCAATGTCTGATCGCTCTTCAAGTCAGACAGGAGATCAGAGGATTTAACCTGTGTTATCCTTGTAAAACTGCATATAAAAGACATCAGAGAGAATCTCTCTTAAACTGTGCTTAGCAAAGCACAAATATTTATTGTAAAGCATAATAGATTATTAGGAAAATTAAGAACTTCATATCTCTTTGTTGTTCACATCTAGTGATAACAAAGATATCAAATTCTGGAAGTCTACCAAAAAGTTACATTTTATTATGAACACGTATGATTTAAGCACTGCCAATAAATTCTACGTGTTTAGTTATAGTTGACATTTATGATGTTACTTGAAGAATAATGAATGCCCTAACCTGAAATATGCACGTGCCTTTAAGAAGTGAGCTGAACGTCAAAGAAAGCTTTTAGTAACTTGCATATGAACAAATATCTTCTATCATTAGGAAGGTTAATGAAATCGCATTTTCTGAGGTTTCTGTGCTACAGACAAATGTGACAGAAAAAGAGAATATTTACTATCCAGAAGGGAACAGAGAAAGTAAATTATTATATGATAGTCCCTACATATCTTAACTACTAGTACAATATTTTAATGTTTCTTTCATTGTATGCATTAGATAATCAGCAACTTACTGAATGAGTTATTTCTGAAGACTGTCACAGCACACTTGCATTTTAACATTTTATGCAGAAACAATTACTGTATTAATCACTGTAAACAATTACTGTATTAATTCTCTTGTGCAAACTGAGGGAGGAAAATGCTCAAAAACTACTCCACCGCTTCAGATTCACCTCGTACCTCCTCAGACCTAACTCACAGTCAATCACAAGACCTGCATTATAGAATAAATGTCAAAGAAAAAATAGAAAATTTCATTTGGCACCGATGAGTTTCAGCCACGACAGTAACAGACGGGGGATTCTGAAGCAACAATCACTTCGCAGAAACTGCTCACTTGCAGGTTTATTAAATACACTCCCCTCACTCTCCCCCCTACCACGGGCTGATAATCCACTTGCAGCAGTCTCGGGCCAGTTCCAACACAACTCGATGTTCCTACAGTTGACGTGCAAGTGCCCAAATAAAAACAAACTCCCCCACACGCACGGGGGTTTACGCTACAAAAAACAAGACTCATTGAAAAGTTTTCCGGGAGGTAGAAACCAACAGAGTTCCATTCAAGAAAACTGAGCGTTTCGGGCATCCCTCCAGCCCCTACTGAACAGCTCTCTCTTCAGTAAAAAGAAGTTTCTTAAAACCCATCAACCCAAAACTAACGTTAACTTAGGTGGAGCGAGGAGCAGGGGGTGAGAGAGAGGGAGAGAGAGGAGCAAACGACAGTCATCTGCAGGGCAGAAGGACAGCTGCCACTCAAACAACGCCAGCATTCGATAAATAATATCCCTCAAAACCTGGTATTTCTTAAGCACTTGGCAATGGTTTTGTCGATAGAAAGCGGGAAGAACCAGAAGTGCCGAGCAGCTTAGAAAGCTGTGGTTTCTTTCTCTCGGAAAGGCTGCCAGACGCGGAGGAGGCGGGGGGCTTCGCGAAAGAAACAAAATAACAAGGTAACTGATAGCTGAAGCTGTCTGGTTTGAGGTTTCGCTCGAATCAATAAGAACTGCTGTTTAATAATTGAGACTGCTTAAAAAGCGAGCGAGCCTTGTGTTCTACGGCAAATACATTATTATGATTTAGCACCCATCAGAAATAAAGGGTTATATCGATTCTGCAGAACCGAGCTGAGAAACCCGCTAAGGGACTAACATTCTCCTCCATTCCTCTAGCAGGAGTTTGTTAGTGAGCAGACATCCAGCACAGACAGACACAGCAGTCAGGAAAAGCTATGGAGCGGCGCTCATTCCTCCAAAAGTTTCTCCTTCAAGTTTCGGAGAAACCTACCTGCTCTCTGGAAATGCAAGGCAACGAGGGTCTCCTAAACATTTTGCAGCTGCCGTAGTAGCTGGCCGACGTTTCCCCTAAGGACACGCAGCTAGATCTCCTCCTGGGTCTGATCACAGGCACTTTTTCCTCCACACTGGGGAGCCGTGGGTGGCGGTGATGCTGGTGGTGCGCTCCTCGGCTCTGCGCCGAGAAGATGCCGTGCTCCCCGCCACAGAGTGGCAGCAGGCAGCC
>NW_008236766.1:184536-207145 GCF_000691975.1 Corvus brachyrhynchos
CCCTCCCTGCCTCCCGCCTTCTCGCCCGCCTTCCCTGCCTCCCCCGGGCCCTGGGATCCGCACTTCCCGCGATCTTTTTTAAAATATAAATCTGTGTGTCTGTATCTGCCCAGCCGCCCCCCGGGGCAGCGTGCGGGGAGCGGGCCGGCCCCCGCCAGGCGCTGCAGGCGCGGCAAGGGACGCGTGGGGAAGCGATGGAGGGACAGGAACGCTGAGCTGGCGCGACTTTGTGCTTTATCTTGTCAATTAGCTTCGAGATGCCGCGGAAAAGTTGCTCGTACGGGCTGTAATCTGTGTGTCTGTATCTGCCCAGCCGCCCCCCGGGGCAGCGTGCGGGGAGCGGGCCGGCCCCCGCCAGGCGCTGCAGGCGCGGCAAGGGACGCGTGGGGAAGCGATGGAGGGACAGGAACGCTGAGCTGGCGCGACTTTGTGCTTTATCTTGTCAATTAGCTTCGAGATGCCGCGGAAAAGTTGCTCGTACGGGCTGTAAAGCACACGCAGAGTATCGAAGTGTTTTCCCTCCGAGGAGCATCACTTTTTCCGTTTTTGGTTTTCTTTTTTTTTTTAGCACCCGAGAAGTAAGTATGGATTAGAGAAATTTTCTACCTTTTTTTTTTTTTTCCAACCCTCGTTAAGTTGCAGACTAGACCGCATTGCACGACCAGGTTTATTTGCACAACTAATCCCTTTGGAATGGATCAAAATAATAATTTTGGAACGGACCGTTGAAGTGTTTAGACTGCTGTAAGGGAAAATAGGCAGCTAATGGCATATTGAGTAATGCCTTTGCTCATTCATTCTGTTTGTTTGCTTCTGGAAAAGTAACTGCTAAGCACTTCTGAAATTTATTATAATTGTGCATGTTTACCTTGTTACTTAGAACAAAGGTCCTTTGAGCCACGTTTCCACATAATATTGTACTGCTTTACTTACACTGGTTCAGAAATAAGTTCGGGTACGTCCGTGGTTGCACTTTTTGCTTTTTTATTGAAACAAGGAACTCTTGAAATTAGTTGGTGCCATGGCTTGTGATTCCCTCCCTTTGAGCAGCCCCCGAGCAGCAGCTGGTTTGGGGAAGCTGTGGGGTGGCAGGAAGTGCTGCTTCAAGACACGGGCCTGAAAGTTGGCCATGAACAGAAACCATCAAGCATGATTCCTGACAGAAAATGCAGTATGCAAATAGAATAACTCCTGTACACAGGAGGGAAATAAGTAATGATTTATTTTTTAAAAGGCAGATCAATCTGGTGGATTTTAATACCATGGTATAGCTTCCTCTGTTAGAAATACCCCTACACTCTTTTCCCAAAAAAAGGAAAAAAATTCTGTCCTGACTTGGTACACTTAACAAAGAGTCTGTGCCAACACATTGGTTCTAAAAAGTTTTTTGGAAAGGGAAAATGTTAAGTTCCTTTGGGATCATATTCTTACATTTATTTGTATTCATATGTTAGTGATATCAACTGGACCACAATCAAGCGTACTTGTAAATGCTTTCAAGGCTGAGATACACCTTGCTATTATGCATATTCTTTATTATTCAGCTATAAATAAATGCATTCCAGAAATAATTAGCTGGTGTAGTTGTCAATAAAACACGTTTGAGTATATTCATCTGTAGCAGTGGAGACTAGAAAGTGCCTAAGGAAGACTACGGAGATAGGACGTCATATGATCCCTAAATACCATGAATGCAACCATCTGTGGCTTCAGCACTTTCTGAATCAGAAGTGGTGTCTTATTCTTGACAGTTCTTAGTAGGTTTTTAATCCACAAATTTGCTCAGTCTTTTTTTTTTTTTAAGTCCACATAGGGTTTTTAGCATCTGCAGAGTAGTACAAGAAAAGGTCCTTACTCAATGCAACTTGACTATGCACTTTGTGAAATATGGTTGTTTTTTTAAAGTTTCCTATCTGTCTTAATGGATATTCTTCTCCTCTCTTCAACCCATGATTTTATGTCTTTCCTCAGTCTTGTATTTATTTTCTAAGCTGGAGAGTTTGGGCATATTTTTTTCAGATTCTTTTCATGTTACTGGGGATTTTTTTCTTTTTTTGAGCACCACTATATGCTTTTGGAGCAGAGGAGACCAGGAGTTACACCCAGTATTCAAGACACGAGCACAGTCCAAATAATGGTTTCTTTCCTTCTCTCATTTGTTTTGCTTTGCTAGGGAAGTGAGACTTCCCTAGCAAAGACAGATAAACTAAGCATTGTTGAAAGTTGTTCTGTTGAACACTGTTTTCACAGCGTTAAGTATATAGATCCCAGGCTCTACCTTCTGATTGTTAACATCTACATCCAGTCGATAGTTTTATAGGTAAGATTAGGATTTTTTTCTGTGTTTACATTTCAGTTATCTACAGTAAATTTCACCTGCCTATGAACTCAGGATGTGAAGCTGTAAGCACATTCCCTCAGTCAGTTCTATCTTTACTACCCTCATAACTTTGTACTAACAGTGTACTTTACCACCTTCCTATCATTTTTCAGATTATTTATCATTAATTAATTAGCTTTAATTTCAGTGATATGTGTGCTGAAGAAATGTATACATTCCAAAATGCAACGGGAGTATAGTTGGTCTTTAGTAATGTCTCTGTTGCCTAACAACACTCTTCCTACTACATTACAGGACCCTGTCTTGAGGAGTTTCCAATCTAATAATGAAGAATTTCAGTATAAAGAAAACTTGGTTGAGTACTTTAGTGTCCCTTGTAAACTACAAGAGCATTAACTAAATTGCTCCTTGCAACAGAATACTTTTTAGAATAAAGAAATAACTTTTCACTGGCTATTTCTTAAACAAATACAGAAAAACATACTGTTTCATTAAAATTGGAGTGAATAAATTTATTTCAGGTGAATTTATTTTTTTTTTTCATACTCCAGTTTCACTACCAAAACAAGGTGGGTAGCTTAGTGATTGGAATCAGATTGGCTGTCTGACTACGTAACAATAATAAATACTAATATAATTAAATATTCATTTTAAATAGTGATAATTAAGATTTTCCAGGTTAAGTCTGTTTCATCAGTGACCTCCCTGTCTTTATGCTGAGGCAGCTTTCTTGTTCCTGCTTTTTTTATTTTCTCCCCTGTGCTTCTGAGAGGAGGGAATGAGCCAATGCCTGGGTGGAAGTTTGGCTGCCAGCAAGGGCCAGGCCACCACAATAACAATGTATACTCAACCTGGGAGATCTGATCAAGAATCTACTGTTAGTTCTTAGTTTTTCATTGCAAAGACTGACCCTGCTGCCAATCACTGTGTTTTAATAGAGAATTTTCATTTGTTTTGTCAAACTCAAAACCAGACCTAATTTTAAAGTGGAATTCTTCGTGGATGAGACTATGAAGAACATGGTGTTTATATCCAGAGCATACTGACAGTAAAGTAGAACAACTCGTAACTGATTTGGCAATAAAGACATTTTTTTCTTCACTAAATCTATACTAGCAAAATTCATAAGCTGGTGATATCTATCTCTACAGTGGAAAATATTTATTAACTTTATTGACAATTTAATATATTTTGTCAAGTTTTGTTGGTTAGTTTCTATTGATCCTGAGACACATGGGGGTTCCTTTTGCTTCCTAAGTGATGAAACTTGAAAACACTTGAAATCAGATTTTGAGAAGATGGGTGTATATGACTTCGTAATTCACTTCTGAAAAACATAATGATGATGAATATTTCAGATAGAAATTATATTTAACGTAAGAATATGAACCAAATGCAGTCATAAAACAGTTAAGTTCTCCTAATTCAGAGGATAACTATTTTTATAGCTTTGTTTTCAGGGGGTTTTTTTCTGACTGAGGGAATGGCAAGTATTTATTTATCCAGCTACCTCCACATTTTCCACCGTCGTTATTCCCAGTGATCCTTACAGTGATAAGTGGTCAATGACCCTCACATAGGACGAACTACAGAAGTCTTACAGACTTGCCTGTTATTCATCACAGTGGTAGGACAACTGCAACAGCACAGTGACATTTTGCTAAAAGCTCACATTTTTCCCAATAGGCTCTTACACACACAGAATAAAATGTTTCTTAAAAACCAACCACGTGTTTTCTCCACCTAATAAGTCACTTTTGTTTGGTTTTTTCTTAATTTGGTGAAAGATGAAAAATAAAAAGGAAACTCAGAGGCAATGCCAAAACTACCAACTGGTAGTGCTTCTGTGTGAATGTCCCCATTTACACACTCAAACTTGCTCCTAGAGACCTTAAAACTAGATTTAAAACGTAGTTTAGCCGGTGGTCTCAACTACTGATTATCTTCTTCCATTTGTTTTCTGTGCTGGTTTGGTATCCCTTCAGAACCTTACCAACAATGAAATTGAGGTGTAAGAGTTGAGGGAGTAGCCTTTGAATTTGTAAAGCTGATCTGTAGTCTTTATTCCTATTTGATTTGTAAGGATGGGTAAGCCATCAAATTTAGCATTCCACAGAAAACAGCAAGATATTCCTGCTTCCAATGAAGGACCTTTATTTTCACAGAGGTGCTTGATGGTAGTGTAAAGGAGCAAAATGCAGAATGAATCAGAGGGAAGTCATTTAATCAGCGAGTACACATGGTTAATTCCTACAATCACAGTAAGTCAGGGGTTTTTTTGAAGGAAAATTATTTCTAATGCCATTCTGAAGGTCAACATGATAAACAGAAAGAAATAAATACAAAGAAAATACAAATATATGAAAAAGAACGGGTCCTCGCTGCCCTGCTCCCTGGCAGAGGTGGAGAAGCCCCTGGATGCATTTGGCTGCCTGACTGCAGTCCTTGCCTCGGCCCCAGGGATGGGCCCAATGTGTGATTCCCACAGCATCCCAGGGATGCTCCTGCCCTTTTCCTGGTGCCCAAGGGTCCTGCAAGCAACTTCTGTGGCCACCCATACATCTCCCTGTGCCTTTGGGGGCTCCTTGGCACAGTGCAGAGAGGGATCCAAGCAAAGCTTCCTTGGAAGACGGAGGCAGGAGAATATTGACCACCATCTTCTTTCCAGCTGCCCTCAATACTCTCTCAAACCTTGCTGTTACACTCAGGCTCTCCATTCCACCTGGGCTGGAGCTCCTGTGAGAACCCATCAATCGCTGTGTCCCCCCTTGGAATATAAAAAAAATAGCACAGCAATGTGTAGAAAATGTGAACTTTATTCAACTGGACTACTCAAAAAATCCAAAACTAGGGGGTGAGAAGACTACAGGGGGAGAATCTTATGCCTAAGAACTGTAAACTTTCTGGAACTTGAATGGCATGAAAAACTTTATCTTCTTGGGAAAAAGTTTTCTGGGAACCTATGGCTGAACTATGGGAAGCTATGGCTATCAAATGGGACCTTCACTAAAACCTATGGTGGGGGATGTCGCAGAGCCCAGGCTGAGCAGCGGTCACACGTCCGCTTGCACTGCTCTGACAGCTGCTCGGCGAGCTGGAGCTGGGCACTTCAGAGCTGAGGGGAGAAGTGCAATCTCCTCCTCTTCCAAATGCCCCATTTTGCTGGCGTCTTCTGCCTGCGCCTCTGCACGGAGCTGTAGCACAGGCACAGCAGCATCAGGGCACGGTTGTGCCTCAGCAGCTGCAGCAGCTCCTCGCAGCAGCCACGTCCCCGGCTGCAGCACGGCCCTGCAGAGACCGAGGGACCCTGGTGCTTCTGCAAGACACAGCACAGGGAGAGGATAGGGCTGAGCCCTCTTGGGATGCCTTTGGACAACCCGGGAGAGACTCTGGCCTGGTTGGGCTGCCCCAGGCAGAGGCTGCAGGAAGAGGGCTTCCATCCAGCTCAGTCTGGTGTGACCAGGGCTCAATTCCCATCCAGGCTCTGATCCCACCTCTGCCTTGGGGCCTTGGGCAAAGAGATGGCAAAGAGTCCCAGGACCCTTTGGAATCTGCCCAGCTTTTCTCCCCTGCAAGGGCTCTCATGCCTTGCCTGACATAGGCAAGCCCCAAGGCCTTGCTTCCTCCCAGCCCCCGGGCCGCGGTGCCGCCCGGCTAGCAGGCTGTCCCGGGCACCCTCTGCCTGCTCCGAAGGGCCGGACGGAAGCGAAATCGCGGCACAGGAGGGCAGGCGAAGGTTTGGGTTGGGTTTGCCTTGCCCACCGGTGGCAAATGTGCAAGAAGGAGGTAGGAAAAAAAGCGGAGGGACTTCTTTGTGGGGGTGGACGACTTAAAAGGGAGAAAAATCCACGGAGAAAGCCGAAGCCACGCGGCTTGTAGGGGGTCTTGTACTTCCACAATGTGGGCGTGGGAAACACACAGTGACCAATGGAACATCAGCTAGGGGGTGTTACCGAGGCAGGGAGAAAGAATTACAGCAAATGGAAGAAGTAACGAGGGCCAATTAACTACCGAAGAACATAGAACTTTCTGGAAATACAACCAAATATGAGAAATAAGGGCGGGGAGCGCTGCGGCCAATGGTAAGGCACAGATTTATGTATTTTTCACAGCCTTGTGAATGCTCAGGGCTTTTGGGCTGGGGCAGCATCAAACCCATGGACCTTTGGGTCCGCTTGATCCAGCTGACCCTGGCTTTGGCCATGGTTCACCGCAACACCCCTGCCCCCATCCCACCTGCCTGACACTCCTCCCTCAGCTCTCCACAGCGTTTCCAGAGCCTTCTGCCAAGGCACCATCTGAGCACAATTCCCGTCAGCAGCAGCTCCAGGAGTAAGCCAGCCAACGAAACCGCCACCATGACCCACAAGGGGAGTGTCGCAGGGCCCATGTCCTGGTGCTCCACGTCCTCAGGAATCTCGCCTGTGGTGCCCATGTCCCGCTCAGGACGGCTGGAAGGGCTGAGGGGATGGGCCAGCATCAGGAGCACATAGACTTGCAGAAGCCATGAGGATCCGTGGCCAGCCATGGTGCTGCTGTGGGTCGAGCTGCCAGCTCAGCACACGCTCCAGCCGTCTCTCCGTGACGACTTCTGCTCATGCTCTGGGCACGGTAACGGGCTGGGGACAGTTCGCAGCCACCACACTAGCCCAAGGGGCTGTGATGTCACAGAATCTAAGGTGTTTGTGTGTCTGCAGTGCTGAAGACTGAGAGGGAGCTGTGGTGGTTTGTAGACAACCGGATATAATGGAAACAAGCTCCTGAAGTAGACGGCAAAATGCCGTTACTGGGGGAATTAAAAATAGACTGGTGAAAGAGGCTTCTTGTGCAAGTGTATTCACTATGCATGGTGTCAGTACTCTTGCAATTAGGTGGTGTTAATCTGTTTGTCATGTCTAAGAGTGGCAAAGAGAGATTCAGCTGCACTCCACATTAAGCAGAGCAGTTGCTTTCAAAGTAATACAACGTTTTGATCTTCATCATGTGCTAGTAATGACCAAGTTCCTACAAATTACATCTTCTGGTTGAATTTGTCAAAAACCAGGACCATGGGAAAGAAAACTGGAAAGGACTAACGAAAAGTAAGTTGTTTCTTGCATGAAAAGGTGTCTTTAATGGATGTAGTTCTCATCAGTTTAAAAAGCATGGGCAATAGCACTGGAAAGATGGAGTTGCTGTGGAATGCCATTGTTAGATGAGATTTCCCATTTCTAGTGAAGGAAAATATGCATGCCATGATCTTTGACAAACTATCAGTGAATAGCAGAAATATTGTATCAAGTTAATTAAACACTAACTCTCTTAAGAAATTAGAAGGGCAAAGATCTTTCCTGTGCCCATATTTTTATTTTTATGAAAAGAAGCAGCAGTATGTTGATTTTTGGTACTATATCCAAATGCTTCCACTATTTTATTTTTTAAATCTAAGAGATCATCTTCCTCATCTGAACAAACTGTGACTCTTTGGAAATGGACCAATATGTGCAACTCCAGATAAGCACATGATGATGTGCACCTCTACAGCTGAAATGTGTTTTGATCATACCCAGGCTCTCACTTTGAAGGTGAAAGTGTCAACAATTATTTTTTAATGTTTTACAGACAGAATCTATCGATGCTGATGTGATTTTAGCAGTTAAACCACATATAATCTGCATGTTCCTTCATATAAAATTAATAGTCTAACACTTCATATTGACTTTCTGGAAAGTTTTCATGGAATTGTGTAACTTTTTAAAACATCATTTTTATGCAATATACAATGTATAAATTTTAAAAAAGTATTGAAAAGGCCACATTTAAATAAATTCTGATCTCTTTGGCCGTTTCTTTTTCCAAGGCATCATGAATTTGGATGTTTATATCCTAGCAAAAAATAAAGATAATGGGCTACCACGTTCAACAGATATCTGTCAAAGTTCTGGCTTCAAGATACTTGAGAATTGTGTAATTAGATATGATACTAATTTTTCTACATGAGCCTATTTAAAGCATAGTGGTATTGTTTGAGGGGGAGTTTACCAATAAAATGTAGGAATTCATCAAATATTACCAGATTTTAATTTTCACCTGATTATTCAAGTACAATTTGTCATCCTATATTATAAGTGAAATTGGAGGTTAATAATAAAACAGAAGGTAAGTGACTTTCTTCATATGTAGCATTTCTATAAAAAGTTTATTTTATGCTGAATCATGTTTTGTTATAAAATCTGCACCTTTAGTGAGATAGCATTAAACTTAAGAACACATACTAATATTTCAATGTCAATTCAGTCCTTAACTTGCTAATTGAAATTTCTATCTTGAATTGAAATAGAGGCATTTTATGGACTCTGCTTATTCATAGAGCTACAGATTAAATCTAACTAGGGAGCTGGTTTGATTTTTCAGATAAGCCTGACTTAACGCATGAGCATCAGATGCATAAATATATTCTGAAAAATATCAAAATCAGTGTGAATCAGGTCATTTATTGGGAGGGACAGGGGAGAAAAAAAATGACCTGAGTCTTTCAGTGAGCTTCCCTCATTTCCAGGTCTTTCAGATACCCATTTTATTGACTTTAAATCATTAAGACAGGTCCTTGTTAATTAACATCCGTTTATATTCTGTTAAATTGCTAAAATTACATTATACTGTCAGCAGGCATAAAATAACCCAGTAAAGAAATTTGCTGAATTATACCTCTTCAGGGTCTGGCCTGTTTCAGCACATGCTTGAGTATAGTCTCAACTGTTTTGCTTGGCTGTATTATTCCATTCAGTTTTGTGCATGAAAATCTTACAGGCCTTAATTTATTTAGAAATTCATCAGACTTTAATGCTTTCTTATGATAAGTACTGGAAAAGCTTGGACCTTGAAGAAAATAGCATAAATGTAGTCACTAATTGTTTTGTTCATAGTTCAATAAAACTGGAACCTTCAACTTGAAGTATCAGGCTGCAGATGTCTGAATAATAGTGGAAATATGTACAGTATCTTACCTCTTGAATAATAAAATCTGGACTCTTAAACCTTCTGGTCTTCTCTATTGTTTGGAGATTAATTTTTTCTTCAGCATTCAAAGCAACAAAGGTCTAACAAGACAGTCTATGTAAGCAAATCTCCAGAACAAAACATGTTCCAAAGAAGGAGAAATGTAACAGAATCCTGTAATTGTGACTTAGTAATTATATCTGCTAGAGATTCCACATGAGATTAAAAAAACAGCAAAATTATGCAATTAAGCTAATTAGTTAATTAATGTGGAAGTATTTTGTCATTCCAATCACAGAAGGAATTCATCTGAGTAAAAAAGCAGACAGGAATAAATTGTGGTAGGAGACAGAAATTGTCTGGTTTTAAAATGATAAATTTATGTGGTTTATGTCTGTTCTCTAAAACCTAAGCACGGCACCTGCATTTCTTAGGTTAATTTTATTTTTATTACTTGCTGAGACCAAGTTGTTCATCACACATAACCTGAGCCTTCTGTGTTGTTCAGGAAGCCATCACACGCAGTGAAAGTGCTCTAGTTTCAAACAACTTGGCTCAATAATCTTTCCTATTTGAGTCTACTATTGTAGCTAAAAGTCACTTTTGTTCCTCATAAAATGCAATAGGATTTCTTAGCATTGGTAATCAATACTGTGTACAATTGCAGTAATTTGTCAGCCTGCTCTGAGCATCTTAGCTAAAGCTCTGTTGGCCATTCATGCATGAAGCTGTGCCAGGGCAGGTTTAGGTTGGATATCTGGAAAAGGCTCTTCACCCAGAGGGTGCTTGGGCACTGGAACAGGTCCCCCAGGGCAGTGGTCACAGCACCAAGCCTGGTGGAGTTCAAGAAGCATTTGGACAGTGCTCTCAGGCCCATGGTGTGACTCTTGGGGTATCCTCTGCAGGGCCAGGAGCTGGACATTGATCCTTGTGGACATTGATCCCTTCCAATTCTGTGAACCACAGTTTACTGAAAGCAGTACCCATTAAGACAACTCAGAATTTACCACATGAGAAGCTGCACACCAAGTGAAGTGAAATATTTTAGTCATTCTGATGGGGTTGCTGCTTTTGTCACCTCTGTACAGCACAATGATACAACCCTCAATGTTTGTATATAATCCCAGTGTATTTAGTTGTCAAAGGCAAACAAATGGAGGTAAAGCAGTGTCACAAGACAAAGTAACAGGTAAGTGAGTGGATCATTTAACTCAGCTATTTTTGTGCTCAAAACTAGTGCTTATCACCCCAATGCATGATGTTACAGTAAGAGGAGGAGGAAGACTTGGATGTGGAAATCCAAGTCCAATGTGTTTAAATATTTCCAAGATGTATATTTTTGTCAGTCGATATTTTTAATAAGTAGGATCCTTTAGAAAATTGTTAACAACATGTCTGAACTGACTACATAAGTAAAAATGAGGGTATGCTATGAAAATTTTACAATTCCAAATCTAGGTAATTGTAATTCTGTTGATTAAATTTTATGTGCTTATTTATAGCTAAAATGAGCCCAGCATGCTGGTGTACAACATAATGATGTAGAAGCAATCAGCCATGTGCACCTGTTGGATCTTTCTTGCAATTAAAAAACAATTGACCTGCAATAGCAAAAGCAACACATTTAGAAGGGTTCTTCCGTTGCTTTGGAGCTTTTGTGTTTGAATTTACAACAACCTTTGAGGAAAGGACCTTGAAAGGAAGCAAACTAGACACAGCAATAGGTTTTTACCAGAGCTGATTAGGGAAACCCAGAAGTTGACATTATGATATCTTTGCACTTATGCTCAATTAGTAGTAACGAGCTAGCAATGACTGATGCTTAATATAAGAAACTCAAACACTGTATGAGCCAAGAACTGTGTTTCAGTTTACATCATTAACTGAGTTCCTATTTGTCATGTGCTTGCAGTATCATTTATGCCATTCCATAATGTTTCCTGTTGTTAAATTAGGAGTGACCTAATCGCTCTCTGCAACTCCCTGAAAGGAGGTTGTAGCCAGGTGGGGGTCAGCCTCTTCTCCCAGGCAACCGGTGACAGGGTGAGAGGACACAGTCTTAAACTGTACCAGAGGAGGGTCAGGTTGGACATCAGGAAGAATTTCTTCACTGAAAGGGCTGTTAAACATTGCAACAGGCTGTCCAGGGAGGTGGTGGAGTCACCATCCCTGGAGGTGTCCAAGAAAGGACTGGATGCGGCACTTAGTGCCACAGTCTAGTTGACACAGTGGTGATCAGTCAAAGGCTGGACTTCAAGGTCTCAGAGGTCCTTTCCAATCTAAATGATTCTGTGATTACGTAAGATTTTATGAAAGCGTGGAAAAAACTGTCTCAAGGGTTTTTTGTAACCTGAAAATCTGTCTACTTCAAACTTGATGGAATTTTATTTACATTTGGAAAAAATACTATATCAATTGCAAGTTACATGAAACACATATGTCTTATTTTCTTATAACTACTACTAGTGTAACACTGGCCATGAAATGAGTTACAGACGTTTTTATTTAGTCAACATTCAAGTCTTTTTTCCAGAGCAATAGATACCTCATAGTAAATTTCACTGACACAGTATTCACTAGCACTGACCTCCAACAAACTGCAGCTATGTTTATTCGATTATTTTTACTACTACATTAAAAATGTCATATTTACTACAATTAGAATGCTTATTAAACACTAATATTGTATTTTGCCAATATATTGCTAGAGAGAAAAGCGGAGTGAACAAACAATACAATTAGTAAATGAAGTGAACACGTACCTGTATTACCCTTTATTATTATTTACTTACTGATTTGTAAAAGCTCTTGGTTTGTAATCTGTTTCTCTGTCACTGCTGTTAAATACAAAGATGCCAAAATTTGTAGTAATAACTGCTTAGTACCAATATGTGCTTGGTAACAGTTTGAAAATTTGTGATTCCTGGCCACTTTGGTATTTAGTACTTAATCATTGTAGGGCTTATTGAAATGTAGCACCTTTCTAAATGGAGGTGTCCTAGATGTATACAATCTTTGGGATTTTAAATACTACACAACACTTTCATTATTTGATGTCTGAAAATTACCAAAAAGCTATGTACCGGGAGATTACCCAGATACCAAAGAAGCTGAGTGACACACTTTAGTTGAAGTTGCTTACATCATATATTCAAATTGCAGCTGTTAATTCTGAGGCACTGTTATGTTAAAAAGTGAACATCACATGTCAGGTGGTACTGTTAAAGTTTGGGTCTAAACAAGATTTTATTGATCTTCAGTTTTGGTCTTGGATTCTTACTGTGAAGTTGTTTAAGTAGTTCTGATCATTAAAATATTACATACTTGGCATATTTGCTTTCTTTAATTCTGAAAGTGAGGAATACATCAGCTACACATAAATTTAGTTTTGCTTTTATTTATTACCATGTCCCCTTTACATGATTGATGCATTTTTTATGTGAGTTCTGAAAGGAGTGGAGGGAAGAAGGAAAACAGCATTCTGGTTTCAAGTAAAAGTTTCGTTAAATTTCCAATGCTTTCTGATATATTAAATGAAAAAAGGTAACAATTTTCCAGACTCAATGGTTTACGAGTTGTTAAAAGGTACACGAGACAGTTATGGTGTTAATTGAAATCCTGAGATGTATCCTATTTAGTTACCTCCCCAGTCAGGTCTCCTACACAAATAGGTCTGTACCAAATCTAAAGGTGAAATTATCATATTTCTGAACAGAAAAACGTTGAATTGCTGTAAAACATATTAGTCTGGCATCTAAATTAAAATAACTAGGTAATTTTTGGCTTTTGAGTAAAGAGGCCTGATTCCTTACTGCCTAGCAAAGTAAAAAGGCCTTAGAGAGGATAGGCAGGATTACTGCTTAATTATGTATTTTTTATACTCAGGCTTCAGACAATAATTATCTATAAACATGCTTCTGAGACGTCTAGCTAAAAGCCTTCGTTTTTATAGTAGATACAGGAACATATTGACTTGGGACATAAGTGAAATGAGTATATAATAGATTGCTATGTGTAAGGTAACAAGGTTCCAGTTGCCACAGCAGTATCCACAAGCGCATTTGGTTTTGGTTTATATTAACCTGAAACATGGATAAACTATTTTTATAAATGGACATGATGGTTTAGAAGATGTTTGTGAAGTCAGGCCAAGCTTTTCAAGTTACTTGAAAAGTTTGTATTAAGTGACAAAATGATCTGCAGAAGTTTAACTCATGTGAACCTTAACCAGTAGAATGGGGTACTTCCCATGTATTGTTGATTGCTTAATCACCAGGAATACACAAATGCAAATGTAAAATTTTTAGATATGGAATGCAAACAATATGTTCCAAGAGTCAAAAGCTCTTGCTTCCGATAAGATATCTGCCATCTGTTTTTCCTCCTTCCCCACCTTTTTCCCCCTGCTTTTCACCTCATTTTTCCACACAGACAGGCTATAGGACTCTAAGAGCTCACTTCTTAAAAAGCTTTCTTGATGATTAAGAGTAAGCTAAAGATACTTTGTTTGAATAAGGCAAAGATTCCATATACTTTTTATCAGCTGATCTGTTTCTGTTCACCCTGAGGGCCTTATCTGTACCAGTGCTCCAGGCCAGATTATCGTAGTGATGGCAGCAGGAGAGGACACAAGCAGCAGCCCCCTGCATAATGACAATGGGACAATAAGCACAAACCTATTCCCACAAATTGCTCTTAAATGTCCACTGAATCAAAATGATTCCTCATTTCATACATTGTGGAATGTTGGCTCCCCACCTGGAAACTTCTTCAGTTTTCTTACAGAAAAAAGGGGTTTGGCTCCTGCTGGCATTTTTAAGTCTACTTTGTTTGGGTTCTGCTCTGGGGTCTTGAGAGGTGTATTGATCTTGGCAATTGTTTCCTAATCTCAGATAATCATTCCCTGATAGCCAATATTCCTTGGCAGTTTTCTCTTTATACCCACTGAGATCATTAGCACTAGCGTCAGGAGCATTTGTTAATTAGGTTTTTGGGTTCTTCAGGACCAAATAACAAAATACCTTATTATCCCACTAAAACAACTAGAGAATTGCTTCTGAGCATTCTGTTTCAATCAGAACAGGAAAGAGCAGTATTCCAAAGACAAAACCCCATAGCTGGGACCCTCTGATTCCTGAACGAGACCTTAGTAGTATGTCAGCTTCATGACCATTGTGGTAATTGGAGAAGCTTGTCAGACCTGCAACATCACACAACCTGTTTTCCAGACAGCCCTAACACAGGTTATTGCCATGTTATCATGGACTTTTAAGGAAAAGACCTCCCTGTGATCAACATCTTCAGCTCCCCTCAGTGCATCATAAGTACTTTCCAAGGCTACTTCTCCAAAAACTCAGGAGTTATTTGTGCTTCATAAAAGACTGGACTCTTCAGCTTCATTTTAGTTCCACATTTGGAACTACCTTGTGTGCTTCTCAAACTATATCCACGTGATCTTTGACCATCTGGTGACCTTTATCAGATTACTGCCCAAAGATTTTTGCCAGAAGTTTGACACTCCAATTATTGAGGGTCATATATCATCTAGAACAATCCTGCAAGCCTCACTTGACACAGCAGGGACAGCAGTCTGTGCTTTCACCTCCCCCTTATTTCTTAGGCAATTTTCTTGTCTTCTGTGTTTCAAGGGAGAATAAAACCATTATAAAGAAAGATGCTTGAGTATCCTTTCCAAAGGATGCTCATGTTCTGGAACATCATACCAGAAATAAGCAGAAGTGGTAGGAAATTAACTCTTCTACTGGTTGTTTAGTTAAGTTTTGTCTTTTTTTTTTTGAAGTATAGACTTTTCCATGGATGAGTCTGAGGACCTTTATTATTAGAATGCTCTTCTAACTACCCATTCTCCCTGGTCTTTGTAGAAGACCCTTGCTTCCTTGGCTAGAAGTTGTGCCTGAGACACTTGCAATGGGAAGGAGGTATGCTGTTCTCTCCAGAAGTAAATATATCAGGTATCAGACACATTTGCTAGCAGTCTGCCTGGGTTCTTGAATGAGCTGGAAAACAGATTAGATCAGTCAAGCATCCATATGACATGCAGGAAATCCACGCCAATGTTCTTGAGACTTTTCTACAGGAATGTGATTAACCAAGACCTATTCTTCCCATGGATGTGAATAGGAAATGCCAGTCTTTTTACTCCAGAGTGGCTTCCAGACTCTTTTGTAATCAATTGTTAAAGGAGACAAATGCATTTGTGTCTTTTTTTTTTTTTTTTACTGCCCAGAGGGTTTTTTTCTCCTTTCAGAGAAATACTGTAATTAATAGAAGAACAAGTAAAATCCAAATGTATTTGGCCAAGTAGACTTAATTTTCCATGTGACACACAGGAGAGACTATTTTCTTTTCCTTGTCCTCGTTGTCAGGAATTGTGCTTTATTTCCTGGATGTGCTGGATTCTTCTATCAGCTCACTCTATTTGGCTGCTCCTACAGCTCTGCACTTCCAGGCTAGTTCCTTCCTTGGTTTTGTTGCTACAATAGTAATTGTATCTTGAAGGGTTTGTTAATATATTTTTCTCCTTTATCTGCTAGCTTTCAAGTAGGTTCTGAATATCATAGTTGTTTCCTCTGTCTCTCAACTTTGGAGTGGTCAGAAATGTCACTTGAGCTTTGAAGTACTTGTGAATGCTCATCACAGATCCTTCATAACCCAACCTAATCTTGGAAGAGTATGCATTAAAACAGAAAAATTATGGAAGAACACATGCAAAGACAGATATACATTAAAAAAGTTATCAACTGTTTCAAGGAAAGACCTTAAAACAGTGATAATGCTTATGCAGCAGTGCAGATTAAGAAATGGCATTTCCTGAGCTGAGAAACATTCTCTGAAATTCACATTCGCTTCACTTTGCAGAAGTGAGTGTATAATGAGTCCATCCCTGCCTAGAAACCAGAGAAAGTTGGTCAATTTTTAACCAATGCTCAGAAGTCTCCTAAAGGAGAGGTAAACCCCTCCTAAGAATGAAGTACTGCAGTCATTTTACTGGTATACTACATTTGCACAATGCTGTATTAGTAAAAACTTTAAAAATACAAATGTGCATCATGAAGTTGTTATAGTGTCAATTCCTGACATATTTTTAAATTTCTTTCCTTCTTTGTGGCTAATCAGATTTAGGCCAAAACCCAGAAGACCATTGACAAATATGTTGCTGGAGGGTGATACTCAGTATCTACATTAATCCTTTAAACTCACTAGGCAGAGGATATGACACTGAATTTGGAGATTTAATCTTCAAACTGTCACCTATCAATAAAAGCAGAAATAAAATATTTTTTATATACTTTTAAATCAACCTAATTTGATTTAAATTTGGCAGTACCAACTACATGTTCGAGACCCAAGTTAAACTGTGGCTATACTGAAGTTGGTCAAAAAAATCATTGGCAATGCTGTAAAGAGCATAAACTCAGAAACTGCATTTTAAGACTCAGGTTGAATATGTTCTGAAGAAATGTTTAATGAGTCTGATTTGCATTAGAAATACATATTGATGTCACTTCAGGAGAAAGCTATAATATGAAAGGGCAAGCTGCATACCCAGGTGAAGCTTGGTAATTACTGATAGGGAAGCAGCACCAGGGAATACTTCAAATTCCATTGTATAAGTGATTTTCTGGATAAGATCCTAAACAAATTAACTTAATGTTTTGCTTTAGTGGTAAGAAGAGTATTTTTGTCTGAAACTAATCTAAATAACATGTACTGAGAATTGTGTAAAGGTAATATTGAGAATACAGAATTTGATAAAAGGAGCATTCTGTTTGAGAGGAGATTATTTTGTAAGTTTCACCCATGTGATTCTGTGCAATACAAAAGGAAATACAAATCCATTCATATTTGCTACTCACTGTGAGGCAAGAAGGTGTCCAGGGCTTTCTGGTAATTGTATTGCCATAATGCATTTCAAACTGCTTAATAAAAAATTGAGAGCCCCTGTCACTGGTCCCTTCAAAATCCTAAGGCACATATTCAATCTCCAACCTGGAAAACATCTTCTTGTGCTTATTAATTATTATAACACAGTTGAAAGGGTCTATATAAATGCAGGAATAATCTTCTGATTTCACAGTCTATTATTTTTTCTTATTTTTTCTTTTTAGTTTCCCTATTCTAAGTATGAAACCTTCCATTTGGCAACAACTTTTGTCTGAATAATTATTATTCCTGTTCACTTAATGATGTGATAAACACAGCTTAAAAATATTTTCGTGCCATGGAATCTGTTGTGAATGAGACATCTGTAGTCACAAATTTATTTGATATATACTTCTTAAAACCAAAACCAGACGTGCAGATGTGTGACTCCACAGTGTGACTCTATATAGTGATATGTTAATAACTAATGCAGAGGTTTTTAGATACTCACTCACTACATTCAAGACAGGGTTATATCAAGGTGGTCTGGAATTTATTTAGAGCCCTTTTGGCCCATCACTGAATCCTTCCATGGACCAGGCATAGGAGCCAAAGACTGTGCCAAATACTCTGGATTTAGAATTATCCTTACATCAATGGAATTTTTTCATAATTTAAGCTTGTATGATGCAGTGTCTGAGCTCCGTGATCCATCAGAATTATCGCAGGCAACGGACACAGCAGTGCCAGAAGCTCTCTCACATCTGTCAGGACAGCCTTAGATTTCTGCTTGCATTGTTGTTAGTTTAGGAATACATGCAATATGGATGACAGTGCCAAACAAAATTTGTTCTATGAAAACTGGAATATGCATGACAGCAAAGCTGTTAAAATCCATGTAGCAAAATTAGGAGCTTGGCAAACAGTTAAAAAAAATGACAGCAGGATTTTTAAGACTAAAGCCTACTCAAACGTCTATTTTTCCTGCGTACTAATTCTCTCTATTGTAGTCTTTCCTAAAAAAAAACTGAATCCAGAGTAAGAATAGGCTGAGTCACTTTTTTAAAAATGTGGTCTACAAATACCAGAACCACTGCCTAAACAGTAACTGACTATTACAATGTTTAACTCTCCCACAGAACTTGAAAATGCCTGCAAAGAGAAGTGTCACATAAATCCTTAATGTTTTGCCATGGGTAGTACGTCATTCCTAGGGCCTTTTCTCCCCCCTCCCTTTTTTTTTTTTTTTTTAGTTTAATATCCTCTGGAAAATTTGTTTCTGTATGTGAATGCCTTTCCATTTTTCAAGCAGAAATTTTAGGCAAAAGAAGATGTGGCAAAAATATTGTGAACATTTTATTGTGTGATCTACATATAAGTACTCATTGTAAAATATTTATGGCATATAAATGCATAAGTAAGAAGGTAATACTTTGTCTAGTCATTAATTTAATATGACAACAATATCAGTGGTAAGGAAATGGGATCCATTAGAGGTCTCATGGCTTTATTTCTGTGCCACTCTGTTATTTCCTATCTGTGATGACAATTACACTTACTTCTTTCATAGGGAGAAATTTTGAACATAACTGAGATAGTGTTTATTGGTGAATCTGTTCCCCATTCATAGATATCTATCTCAAAATGTTATATATCCACTACTGAAGGTTTGATGATGCTTTGGTTTTGATTCAGGTATACTCAAAAATAGTTCCAACAATATGAATCAACAGAGGAGTTAATATATTTGAAAGATCTTATGCAGCTATATGCCCACTGAAATGGATCTTTTATCCACAGAAACTTAATAACTGCCATTCTTTTCCATTGAAATGAAAAGCTTAGCAGATTTCCTGATAACTGCAATAATGTCTTTCATAATTCTCCAAAAATTATGGTAATAATTCTTCAGTTGTATTTTGATGACTCAGACAATTCTATGTATGCTGCTTAAATCATAACTTCTAGGCTAGCAAGCAATTTATGGCTCAAAATAAATTTTTCTTGTACAATAAAAGCATATAATACAGAAACCCCTCCTCACTCAGAGTGAAGAAATAAATTTCAGTTCCAAGAAATAACTAGCAATAATATCCATGTAAATTTATCTCTAAATATAATTTTGTTCTATTCAGACAAGAACCTACAAATAAAAACTATTTCCATGACCAGGATATGCTACAACAGTTTTGCTGTGTTGAACCTTGTGCCCTTGTTTGTTCCAGAACTGGACAGAGAGAGCCAGACTCTTTCCTGCAGTTCTCTTTCCACAGGGATTATTTAAGCCTGCTTTCAGCATTGCCTGGTCTTTCCTAGCCAGCTTTGATGATCAAGCAAGGTTAGTTGCCCTGTAGGCCTGTCCTGAAAAGGTCGACTGACGTCAGTCCACAAAAGCTATGGATTAAAAAAAGTTAGGAGTAGACTTTAAAATGCACGTAGTCAACATCTTTCATGGCAAAATATTCCAGTGATTTAAATTGGTCAGTAGTTCAAAAATGGTAAAAAAGTCTTTTTGGCAACATGAATGCAAATTTGTCATAGAGACTGAAATGTCTGCACCTCTACTAAGGTGCCAGCAAATGAATAGGAAAGAAATCTGGCAACATTTATATAGAGAGGTTAATTTTTCCTATTTACAGTATTAATACAAAATTATAGACTTTTTTCTTTGTAAGGACTTCTGAGTTTTTCTTTAAATGATTCTAAAGACAAGTATGTACATTTATAGCAGCTGTCAAATTTTTATTTTTAGCCTTAACATACTTGATGAAAATGTCATCAAATCTTACCTATGTCATACACCAAGGCTTATAATTAAGTAGTCTTGATCTATTAATGAAGTCAATCTCTTACCTGTATTAAATCCAGATATGGACTGTTCACATTGTCAAGGCAGTAAGACAGTTCTCAAAATAACTTAGTCAAAATGCTCAGTCCTGAATGCATTATGACAGCACTGCTATTTGTGGGCAACCACTTGTCCATCTGACAGGAGTGGCTCTGTGATCTCTCTGGGATCTATCCTTCCTCTTCTCCAAGGGGATGGAGGCGCTGCCTTCATTCAGTCTCTCTCTTATTCTGGCACAACAAGTTTTCTTTCTCCTTCTTTGGCAGTCTGCTGTGCCTAAGTAGCACAACGTGCAGCCCCTGGGACTGCTACCAGAGTGTTACCATTGACCTCAGAGGAGCCAATCTTTTGCCAAAAAACTCCATATAACTACAGGAGCATGGCACGCAGGGGTTAATGTAGGCTGATGGTGAGTGGTATCCCAAAAGGGGACTTGCAGGAATGTTGTTTCCTCTCGTGAATCAGCAGAAGCGGAGGCATAATGGCCTTGCCTTTCAGTTGCTGTACATTAATCTCTGCAGAGCAATGCCTGTCATCGCTCAGATGTCAGATGCTGTTTATAACTCTGCTGGAAACAGAGCATAGAATAAAACAGCCTCATTAGTTTCTCTTGAGACTGTATATGCATGTTTTAGGTTAGCTATGCTTTCACTGCTGCACTTAGTTCAAACATCGTATCAGCAGCATTGGTGGCTCGGAAAGTTGTTTAGTCTGTGAATTTGTCCAGTTGCTCTCTCAATATATGACCAAAAGACCATGATGTGTTCTGGAGCAGAGGTTTCCACAGCACTGGTATGACATGACTCAGAAGTACCTCCTTGTCTTGCCTTGGCTCGAACCTGCTGGTTTTAATGACCCCCTGTGCCAGAGCTGCAGGATAGAGAGAAGCATTGGATCTATTCAGCATCTCTGTGCCAGCTGTGATTTGGCAAGCATTCAAAGCCTTTCCTCGTTTATCTGTTATTCAGACTGAAGACTTCTACTCCTTACTGGCATCCTCTGTATGAAGCTATTCCGTAATTTGAATCCTTCTTTCTACTTTGCCAGTGCCACATCATTTCAAGGTGGGAAACAAGTCATGGCCAGTGTTCGATGGTTTCAGATGCAATATGGATTTATACAGTGGCATAGCAATGATTTATCGTTTGTTCTCCTTCCTAATCATTCCTTACACTTAATTTGGCCATTACTGAGCACTGAACTTATTTTCATAGAGCTATGAAGGGTGTATGAAGTGGTCCCGGTTATCAGGTTGCCAACTGTGAAACTAAAAGTGAGCAAATACTACTTTCTCCTAACTTAGATTTTTTAATAAGTACTTCATTTAAATGTGAGGATAGTTTAACTTTCCAGTCCTATACTCTTTTATATTGTAGTTTCTTGATGTAATACGTTGATTGCTGCTCGTCATTAACTTTTTTTCTCTACAATTAAATTTGTAATATATGCAAAATTCTTCCTTTCTATTTTGGTACCTTTGTTATCTGAAAAAGAGCTATTTGATTTTGCCTTGTTGATTTTGCTTTTGTCACCTTCTGAATTGACCCATTACACCCTCAGTTCAAATACTTTGATGAGGAATAGGCTGAGTGCTCTTTAACACCAGCACACTGAGATGAAATCACAAATGTATTTCCAACCTTCTGGCTTTAGCCCTGCCTGTAGAGGTCTCGTACTGAGCCTAAAGGGCAAGAAGGAGCATCCAGAAGGAAGTGAATGACTTCCTTCCACGGTTAGCATTTCCCCGTTCTCGAGATTATTCCTGCCTCCGGCATCCTCTCGTACGGCTGCCTTGGGAATACAGGAACAGTTGCGCTGCCTACAGCCCTGGAGCAGCTGGAACTCCGTCCCATGCCGCCCTTCCCGCTGCCATGTGATCCGAATCCGTTTGCGTTAGAATAAATTTTTAATAGCTGGACATCTGGTGAGTTTGGGTTTGACTATATTTTGTTCTATCCGTCTAATAAAGGGGAAACATTTACTCGGGGACATACTTCAGTTATTATTTAATAAACCCACATAAGCCTGTTCATACAGCTTCCAAAAGTTCTTCATTTATGCAGCTATTACCAACTTTCTCCATGAAGTTTTACAGCCCTGCCTTTTTGTCGCTGAAGTCGCGGCTGCTGACGGTACTCGCTGTACAAATACAGAACAATGGGGAGCCTTGGCGTGGTTCAGCGCTCTATCAAAACTAAAGCGGCTTTGCCAAAATGAGAGGAAATGTCTGTGTGTTGTTCTGCTACCGTAGGCGGAGTAAACGGGGCTTTAGGGAGTCCCTTATTGCCGTAGGAAGTTATTGGGAATGGCATAACAGGAGAGGCTGCGGGAATATTTACTCGAAGCCCTGCGAAACTTGGAAAGCTGTTCGGCTCGCTTAATAAAATGTTTATATATCCTGTCCCCACACAAAAATGGTGAGGAAAGGAAGTTGTTTCCGACCAAATAAACTTTTTTGTTCATCAGAAAGTTTAAAAATAGCAAACCAAATTAGGTCATTTTAATCGGTGCTTAAGGAGACGGCCGCCCCCTCAGAGCCACTGCGCACGCGCGCCCCA
>NW_008236766.1:207262-208086 GCF_000691975.1 Corvus brachyrhynchos
GGGGGGCGGGAGGCAGCGGGCCCGTGAGTAAGCAGTTCCCGGGCCACGCGGGGCCGCGGGCGGGACTGGGCCTCGCTGCCGGCGTGAAAATAAATGGGAGCGGGGAGCGGGCCCTGCTTGGGTCCTGGAGAAATACTTCCGAGGTCCTGTGAGGATCCGTGTAAATATCTCTCCAGGGGTCTGGAGCATCTCTGTTACGAGGAGACTGCGGGAGCTGGGCCTGTTCAGGCTGGAGGGCAGAAGACTCAGAGGGGATCTCGTCAATACATACAAATATTTCAGAGGCGGGCTAAGAGGATGGTGCGAGACTCTTTTCAGTGGTGCCCAGTGGCAGGATGAGGAACAGTGTCCATAAACTGACACAAAAGAAGTTTCACCTCCACATGAGGAAAAACTTCTTAGCACTGAGGGTGGCAGAGCACTGGAACAGGCTGCCCAGGGAGGTCGTGGAGTTTCCTTGTCTGGCGACATTCAAACCCACCTGAATTTGTTCCCGTGTCACCTGGTCCAAGCTCGCCTTCCTTGGGGAAGGGGGGTTGGCCTGGATGATCTCCAGAGGTCCCTTTCAACTAACAGCTTGACAAAAGGAACTTAACAAAGCAAGAACTTATTCACAGAAAGGATGATTATTGGAATGGGCTGCCCAGGGCGGTGGTGGAGTAACCATTCCTGAAGGTGTTTAGGGAATGACTGGATGTGGCACTCAGTGCCATGGTCTGGTTGACAAGGTGGTGTTCCGTCATAGACTGGACTCGATGTATCAGAGATCTTTTCCAGCCTTATTGATTCTGGGATTCTGTGGAAAGAAACAGGATTTCCTTTGG
>NW_008236766.1:208103-214111 GCF_000691975.1 Corvus brachyrhynchos
TAGCTTATTAGGGATACTAATGAGTTTTATTTTGTTCGTTCCAGTTTCGCAACCAGTATGACAATGATGTCACCGTTTGGAGCCCTCAGGTAAAACCTTTATACACTTGCTCACTGGGTTTTCAACTTGCTTTCTGGGTTTTCTCCACCTCACAGCAGTGGTATTGCAGTCACAAAGGTTGTGCTCAGGTGCCTGAAGCTCCCTGCAGGCTGCCCCCCTCTCCCTTTGTAGGCTGTAGGTGTCCAGAAAGCCCTCAGCACATCCCTGTCTGCTGGTGCATGAACATGAGTGGTGCTTACCTGGGCCTTGTCACCTCCAAGTGCTTAAGGGAGTTGCTTGCTGAATGTACCTGTGAGGTACAAAGAGATGCTGTCATCTTTGGGAGGTTGGACTAGACAGTCTGTAAAGGTCCCTTCCAGCCCAAACCATTCCATGATTCTGTGGTCCATTTACAGACCTCTAGTAAGTTGGTAAGTAAGGTACAAAAGGCATGAAACAGTTTCAGTCTCCCCAATGTTAGGCCACTGCTAGGTCTTTCTCTCTTCTGCCCACTAGATAGTATTGGAAAGGAGCTATTTAGTTTATAATTGGGAGATTCAAGTGAGATTTGCATTTGAATTGGAAATTTTATTACCTCTGAATGCGTTTCACACTGTGTATTGTTGCTAAAAACATACGTGGTATGTTGTGAAACACAGGTTGTGTTGAAAATAAATATGCTGGAATTTTAAAAGCCAGTGTCAGCTGAGGTATTTAATATTGCCTCTTCTCTCACTATGGATATCTTAGGACAGAATACTTACAGAAAACCAGAGCCTTGGAAAAAGACTCATTTATATATTCAGCAAAACTAGAGATTTATTTAAAATGCAAGTAGCAAATTGTATTGGTGTAAAGCTAATGTATCATTAGTTTGTGGGTTTGTATTGCTACTGAAGTTCTTAATCATCTGGTACTATTGTATGTGAGACACATTTC
Organism: Corvus brachyrhynchos; assembly: GCF_000691975.1. Taxonomy (NCBI): domain Eukaryota; kingdom Metazoa; phylum Chordata; class Aves; order Passeriformes; family Corvidae; genus Corvus; species Corvus brachyrhynchos. The sequence continues at coordinate 209,082 of NW_008236766.1, forward strand.
CATACAGTGCAACAGAGAGTGTTCTATCCTTCCCATTCTCTATGAAGACAACCTTGAATATTTCTGGGTTTTTTCAGTCAATACCATGATAGATGTGGGTGCCTTTGAACTGTTTTCATCCTTCTTAATGATTGTGTTTCTCTGGCAGGTTCTGTATCAGAAACTTTCAATTTTTTTATCTTACCTGTTACTTTGAAAATTACTTTTAAAACTATAACATTCTCATGAGACTTTTACTAGATATTGCGAAATCATCAACAGGACAAGTTTCTATGTTTTTCTAAAATTGCCTTGACAATATTAATAGTGTTAGTTTTTCTAAAAAAAGACATTTAAAATTGCTACTGTGCTGCAATTGCTACTCCATCCATTCTTGTAGGTGAGGCAGTGATGTGATCCCATAATAATTCTTGGCACTGCTAATACAGGAGAAAATCATACTTTATTAGGAGATGTTTTCAAATATGATAGTAAAGAAAAGGAAATAGGAGATTTAAAAACTCAAAGTGGTTTCACATTTTTACAGTCTTGCATGTCATTCCTGACAGTTGACAAATTCAGGTCACAGCGATTCAGTGCTGCTCTTGGGCAGGAAATATCCTATGTTATTAAATTCCAGGTATAACAATGGATGAAATAGGACATTAGGGTCCTTCTAGTAGACTTAAATAAAGAACCCTATGCCCAAAAAACCCCAACAACTTATGGGAAGGTGATTTTCTGTAGATCATCTCCTGCACATTCACCGTAACAGCTACTGCCTTCCACTCCATCCCAGCTGGTGGGATGCAGCTCCATAGTGTCCATGCTTGCAGGATAGGAGTGCCCACGTTAGGTGTCTGACATGGGCTGGAGTGCTGAAAGTGGGAAAACCTTAAGTGGTTCTGTTGAATGGACATTAAAGCTCCTGGCCACCTCTGCAGAACTTGTAGGGACTTCATTTTCTTTGAGACCTCTAGTCCTGTTTCAGACTTGACTGCAGTTGGCCAATAACTCGTTCAGAAGTTATTGGGGGATGGCTGGTGAGGCACAACAATTGCATAAGACTCATTTCTTCAACAAATTCGATTAAAAGTTAAGTGTCCAACTTCAGCTGGAAGTTCTGTCTTTGAATCACATTGGGTCAAACACTGATTCCTCTGAAGACAGTGACAAAAGTCTTCTGATTCTTGTAGTGTCAAGAGGATTCAGCCTTCCTTTTTGGTTTTCCTGTTCCTTTGTGTGCAGTAGTGGGTGGTTCAGAGATGGCCAGATTTTTATGGGTTAATGCTGAGGCATCACAGAAGATAACTGAGGAGATGTACTGGTTTAACCTGTTATGCAGTAGGTGTCCCTGTTGGGGTGAGAATCAAAGGTCTGAAAATGCAAACCCATTGGAAACTGATTCAGAGGATTAACTAGAGAATGATTGATGACCTTTGACTTGGTTTTACAGGGCCGAATTCATCAAATAGAATATGCCATGGAAGCTGTGAAACAAGGCTCAGCTACTGTGGGGCTGAAGTCGAAAACACACGCTGTCCTGGTGGCTCTCAAGGTGACTTCTAAACTCTGCTCTCAGTGGGGACAATAATGTTCATAGAAAAGTTTTGGTTTGGCAAATTAGTTTTGTACGGTCTGTAGTTCTATGTGAAATGTAAATGCAATTACAGATTCCCTTTTCTTGAGTGCTGAAATATTTCCAGTACCTATGCAAAGCAGATCTTCACAAAATGGTGAAGGAAATGAGTGAAAGATTTTTTTTTCCTTTAGAAGATGTCTTCCTCTTTTTTTTCTTTTCTCAAAACTTGAGTGAGTGTCTGTTGTTTCTTTTGTTCTGAAAGAACTGAAGTGGAATTAAGTTTTTCTTGTCTTCTGTTGCAAGTGTATAAATTTAATTTTTTTTTTTTATTGTTTCACGAACATATTCAGTTCTTGCTATAAATGTTAGCAGATTTCTCCACAGTGCTTGGCAGACTGTTCAGTTTGCCACATAGCTTTCTCCTTTTACGCATAGAGAGCACAGTCTGAGCTGGCAGCTCATCAGAAAAAAATCCTGTACGTTGACAACCATATTGGTATCTCAATTGCTGGACTTACTGCCGATGCAAGACTCTTGTGGTGAGTATCCTGGTTGTTGACATACACAGTGCTGCAATAACGAGGGAAAGTTCATTCAGACTATTGCAAATGACATTTGCTGCTTGGCTAAGGATTAGTCTTGAGTTGCTGCTTTGTTGTATTATGCCAAAGACCTCAGCATGAATTTCAGGCAGGTTTTTAACTAGTTGGCAGGAATCTCATTGTTTGGCCCAAAATATAGCTCTTTGGTTTTGTTACAAGTAAAACAGTCCTGTCTGGTTTCCTCGGTGTGACAGGGTTTCCAAGCAGTCTGAGACACTCCATCACTTCTTTCCCTCTGGCAGCTGCTTCTGTGTACACACATTTGAGAAAGTTATTAAACACATACAGTGCTCTTTGTGTGGGCTGCAGGGGGGCTTGCTTTTAGCAAGTTTAATCAGAAGGGGTAGGAAGGATTTCTGAAATTACTTTTAATTGCTGCAGTGTTATAAAGCACTGTTACCATTTAACCATTACCATTTTTCCAGAATATCCATCTGTTGCCTGCATGAACTTCTACCTTCTTTGCATTTGTTTGGCTGAAATACCTTTATGCTTTATCAAACCTGTGGTCAACTTTCTCAATAACAATGATAGGTCATGTTGAAATGAAATCACGGCTTATACTTTATCAAACCTGTGGTCAACTTTCTCAATAAACAATGATAGGTCATGTTGAAATGAAATCACGGAAAGCCTTTGACCCTTTTTCTCAATGAGCAGAGCTGAAACAAAAATGCCTACCTTAACAGACAAGCCTTGAGACAAAACCTCATTATGTCTTTGATCTATGCATTGATTTGATTTTTTTAAAAAAATTTTTGTATTTTTGCTCCTAGCAATTTCATGCGTCAAGAGTGTTTGGATTCTAGATTTGTGTTTGATAGACCTCTTCCAGTTTCTCGCCTAGTGTCACTAATTGGAAGCAGTATCCTTTTTTTATACACTTGTTATACTTCTATAGCTTTCTACTCCTTCATAAAATGAATTTCATCTATCACAGCTTAAAAGTCATATTAAGTTAAAAAAGTGTGTTGCACAATTCTTTTTGTTCACACTGCTTGTGTATACTTTTGGAGAACATTGCATTTTGGTGCATCTCTGCTTGGTTTGGGAAATATCTTGGGTAATTATCATGTAATGTTGAGATTGTTTCCTTAGCTTTCTTAAGAAACGCAGATTCCAACTCAGCGCTACGGCAGAAGGCCCTATGGAGTAGGACTGCTCATCGCAGGCTATGATGTGAGTAAGCTGCTCTGGCTGCTACTGATCTGCAAGAAAATGTGCTTAGTGGAGCTTTATGCAACAAATAGATGTTGAGAGGGAAAGATAGAAGAGGCAGAGTCACCAAAATTCTCTGAATAAGGAAATAATTTTCTCTATCTTACTTAAAGTGCTAATTAATAGCTGATCCTACCTACACTTACTAAGTATTTTAAGGCGCAAAAATGAGATTTGTTTATGTAAATATTTTGCTGTTGATTTTGGATGCTTACAAACTATTGTTTTAAATACTTTCAATAAAAAAATGGATGTGGAAATCGCCACTGGCCTCTCTCTTACTTGTTTAGCAACAACATTTGCTTCATGCAACACACACAGAATCTCTGCCCTCAAGATTGTTGACATGAGGAGGAAATTATGGTATTGCCTGAAATTTTGGATGGCATGGTTTAGTCTACAGCAAGTTTTTACTTTTGTGTAGATAAGACAGAATGTGTGTAAAATAGGTGCTGCAAGCCATGACATAGGGAGCATACATAAGCACAGTGGAGTAGAACAGAGAAACACTTTTTTTTGTGCTAGCCATCCTGTCCACATAAAAACTGTATTTTAATGAAGAAAGTGTAAAGAAAGAGTTTATCCTTTTTTTTTTTTATTATTATTACTGGGTTTTTTGTTTTGAAGGATTTGCATAAGAAGAGTTATGGGATCAGCAATATAAAATGTATTTCTGTGCATACATGTAGGTGGGATGTACCATAAAGCAAAATTCTTTTAGAAAATGTCATATTCCAGCAGGAGACTTGGTATGAATTTATACATTTGTTTAACATTCTGTGGGGTTTTTTTTTTCCTCTTTGTAGGATATGGGTCCTCACATCTTCCAGACTTGTCCCTCTGCAAACTATTTTGACTGCAAAGCAATGTCCATTGGTGCTCGTTCACAGTCAGCACGAACTTACTTGGAGAGGCACATGACTGAGTTCACTGACTGTGAGTAATGGAACCCTCTTTACCTACTGGTATTCATCAATTCTGCAATTTATTTCGGGCTGCCACTCCATTCTTTTGCATTTAGGGAGATGAAGATAAATTTTGGGAGCCAGGTTCGGCATAACTGTAAATCTAACGCAAAGACAAAATCGTAGAGAATATGGTTGAGATTTTCATGTCTTAACATGTGGATGTTTATTACATCTAATGGAAAGAGAAGCTGTGCTCAGAAAAGCTGTGAAAAACCTAAAAAGCCTCTGCCCTTTTTAACCCAGGAGAAGTGTAATTGTTTCCATAGCGGAGCAGGGGTAGAATGTCAGGGCGAGTATTTAGTGCTGCATTTAAAGTGGTGAATTTATTTTTGTATGGAATAATGATGAGGAACCATTGAATACCTGCTTGGGGGAAAAAAACTTGAATATCACCGAAGGCAAGGCAGGTGTCAAAACCAGATGCAGTTGACCTCAAATACAGGGGGAGGCTGGTATCTGAAGGAAAACTTTTATAACCAACTCTGCTCAGTACCAGAAAGGAGAGGAGCTCTGGGAGTCAAGCTCACCAAGCTGATTTCATAGTTGTCAACTAGGAATAGGAAGAAGGGGAAGGAGTGTCTGGAGGTAATACCATTTAGTTTTGTCAATGTCTTTCTGATCCCATTTGAAGGTAATCTAAATGAGCTAGTTAAGCATGGACTGCGAGCCCTGAGAGAGACA
>NW_008236766.1:214265-217592 GCF_000691975.1 Corvus brachyrhynchos
GAACAGGATCTGACCACCAAGGTAAGGAAGAGGTTTCACTAAGGAACTTTACTGCCATTGTTTCTTGGAGGTACTGTGACAGAATTCTTGTGAAGTGTGGCTGGCACTGAAGCTTGCAAGCTGAATACTGATGGATAATACCATCTTTATTTCATGTCACTACTTTATCTACTGTTCCCAGATCATCTCAGATTTAAGCCTCTTCACAGAAGTGATGCTTTCACTAAATAAGACATTGTTTCCCCGGTGGCGTTACTCTTATTTTAAGCTTTGATGAGTGCTTAAGATGCATTACATGCAGCTGTAGCATCACAGCTTTGCATTGTGAGCATAGTCAGTAATTCACCTGGGCGGTAAGTGAAGGTAATGCACCAACAGTTTAGAGAGTATCCAGCATCACAAAGCTGCACAAACTTTTGACAAGGAATTGAGGAACTGTTGAAGAAGAAAATTCTAAGGATATCCATTGGTTGGTGTTCTGGCTGTGGCTGATCAACCATTTTCCATGTTTTTTTATTCTTAGCTCACCATGTTTTTTAGAAGTCTTAAAATATTGAAAATCAAAATGAGATTAAAATAGGCGATTTTGAGAAATTGTGTGTGTGTTATTAAAAAGAAAACAAAGAAATTGAAACCCTCGAATGGCTTTACTTAGAATATTTTGAAACATGATAGCTTTTTTAAGTGAAAGCTGTGAAGCCAAAGTTAATTGCAGGAAAATTCTTCTCATTGCTTTCAACACTTTGCTTGACAGAATGTTTCAATTGGAATCGTGGGCAAAGACATGGAGTTTACCATCTATGATGATGATGATGTAGCACCATTCCTAGAAGGTCTTGAGGAGAGACCACAGAGAAAGGTGAGTGGTTCAGATATGAATAAATAGGCTTAGTTGAAAGACAGTAATTAGATATGATCTATTATGTTTAAAATAAATTTAACTCTACTACTGTGGTAGAGTTTTAGAAAGGCAAGTTTTAAAATACGAAGTTACTATATGAACTCTGTATAATGTTAACTGGTAACTCAGCTGCTTATTAAATCAATTTATGCTGAATTTATGCCAGGCTGTTTCAATGTCGTCTTCTTTCATCATCTCTGATCAAGTACAAGTTTTCACTGTTTTGCAACAGAAGTGGCTGCATATGTTTCTCATGCCCTTTGCAAGATGCCTCCGTTGTCTCCTAATTACCGAGTCCTGCTCATGTTTAGTTTCAATAACAGTAATTTGTGAGTTGTTGGCTGACATGAGCTGCATTTACCACTCGTGGTGCTCCAATGGCAATAAAGCTGATATGTCAAATGTTGTCTTCTGCCCTCCTAAAATATTTCTTTTCCCTCTCTCTAAGGCGGTTCCGCCTGTTGAAGAAACCGTGGAAAAGGCAGAGGAGCCGATGGAGCACTAGTTGGTGGATGAGTTCCTCTGTTAATGTATAATTATCCAGGAACATTTATCCATTTGCTGGTAACTTTATCCTCACCTATTTTCGTTTTCTGACGCTACATTGTGAGGATTGCTCGTAAAGAAAGAAACCAATCCACCTATCCTTAAAAGGCAGGAGGTCATAACTGGGTGTAACTGCTTGGACAAGAAAGGTGTAATCATTTTCTAAATAGTACATGATACTGTTTTTTAAAGAAAAGATACTGTCTTTAACTCATCAGGACAAGTGGAAATAAATCACTTTCTTGGACTCTGCTGTGAGTTTGGTTTTTTTAGTCTGAAAAAACAACTATTCACAACTACTTGTGTCATATCAAGGTGCCATTGTTTGTTTGACTGTTTGTCAGAGTGAGTGTTTGCTTGCTGTAGAGAAATGTGGTGCTCTTGGAAACTGTTGAACTGGGAGGACCTTAAAATGCTTATGAAACCATAAAATAGTCATGGAACAAACAGGGTCCAGCATTTCCCTGTGTCAACTTGTCTCCACCTGAAAAGGCATTTGTGGTTATGAGGCTGAAGAAGCGTGACGCTGACAACCAGCTTGTGTTTGGTTTTTTGGGGGGATTTAGTCAACCCCAGCTCTTTTAGAACTGTGTCAGTGTTTCTTCAGAGCCATCAGCTAGCCTTGGGGCAGTACTGGGTATTTAGCTCGCTGAGGGCCGAATTAGAGTAACAAAAGAGCACCTGAAGTCCGTCCCCCTTGCAGGTCTCCTGAGATGAACTGTGGAGTCTCTGCATTGCTGCTGAATGAACACGGTCTCCAGGGCTTTGTCCGTTCAGCTTGTTCTGCACCTGGTGCTCTTTGGATTTAAGCTAAATGCCACAAAATTTGGGACTAACAGTGACTTCCTCAGGGTCCTCTGCCCGGGAAGCCCAGTGAATTGGTTTCCTGGGTGCAATGCTGTATTTTAAGGAAAATGAGTTCAGTCTTTTCCATTTTTTATGTTGGATCATTCTAATGTAATAATTCTCCCTAAGATTGTATTGAAAATGATAAGAAACAGCTTTATGGGGTGGGCCCACATAGGGACCTGATAGCCTGCTCACTATGCTTAAAAAAAAAAAAAAAATAGGCCTGAAACTTGCACCTTGTTTAATTACTAAATATTAATAAATTAATAAAAACTAGTAAATCATGGTGCTGTTTTGAACAGGCTTTAAATACTGTCTTGAATCCATACAAATAGTTCAGTCATGAAAATAGCAAAACAGTAATGTCAGGGCTGCTTTTATTTTTCCTAAATTTATTTTATTCTAGTTTTTCCCTTTTATTTTTCTATTTATTTCCTCCCTTTATTCATTTTCCCCCTTACTTACTTTTTCACCGTTATTTATGTTTTCCCCTAAATTATTTATTTTTCCCCTTGTTTTTTTCCCTCCTTTCCTTCCCCTTGTTCTCCTGCTCCTTGTTTTTCCATCTCCCATTGTTTTTTTCCCTCCCCTTGTTCCCCTCCCCTTATTTTCCCTCCCTTTATTTTTCCCTTCTGTATTTACGTTCCCTCTTCTTTATTCATTTCCTGTAATCTCATTTCCAGTTCCATACTAATTTTCCCCAATTACTTTTTTTTTTTCGCCCAGTTCTTTATTTTTTATTTATTTTTCTCTTTGTTATTTCCCACTCCACTTTTTTGTCCTTTTTTTTGTTGTTGTTGTTACTTATTATCTGTCTGTCTATCTGTCTGTCTATCTATCTGTCTGTGCGGGGTTTTTAAGCTTAGTTTCGGCCACTTTTCCCGGTGTTTTCCTGCATCCCGAGGGTCCCCGGTCTCCCCCTCCCCGCTGCCCCCTCAGGCCCGTGACGTCACAGGGCGGCCCCTCCTCGCGCGGGGAGGCACCGCCCCTTCCCCCTTTCGCGCTGGCGGGAGGCGTGTCCCGCTGCGGCC
>NW_008236766.1:217660-221968 GCF_000691975.1 Corvus brachyrhynchos
GGGGCCCCGGGCCGGAGCCCTCGGGGCCCCGCCGGCATCTTCCCGGTGGCCCCCGGCAGGGCCCCGGGGTCGCGGGGCGGCTGTGGGAGGGTTTGTGGCGCGGAGAGGGCTGAGGGGCTGTGGGGTCTCGGGGTTTGCTCAGGGGAGTGGACGCGCTCATTGAGGCAAGTTTTGCCTCGTAGCTTTAAATGCCCGGGTTTGGGCTAGGAGTAGGAACTCGGACATTAAGGGAGAAATACCCCTCAGCTGGCTCTAAATTTGTCGGGATTTTTTAGTAAACGTCTTTAACACTCTATATTATAGTTGTGCATCAGTAAAACGGTGTATTCTTAGGGTTTTGGTTCATAAGGTGCCTCCGTTCCTAAGGCTCCCCAGGGATGTAGGTGGCGAGCAGGCGTGGCTTTTTGTCTTCCTGGCTCTACAAACTCTGTAACTTTCGATTTCCTTGGGTGCCGAGGCTCTGGCACAGGTTGCCAAGAGAAGTTGTGGATGCCTCTGGATCCCTGGAAGTGTTGGATGGGGCTCTGAGCAGCCTGGTCTGGCGGAAGGTGTCCCTGCTCATGGCACGAGGTTGGAATTAATTCATCTTTAAGGTCCCTTCCAACCCAAACCATTCTATGACTCACCGCAGGTGACAGAAATACTACTGCTGGAGAGTTAAAACAGCACCTACATCTGTGTCCATGTGGATTCTGAAAGATCAAATTGATTTCAAGTCTTGGTGCCTTGCAAGGAGGAAAACTTGGTGATGGTTCTCCCTGCCAAGTCTCCCAGCTGTGCCTTTTGGGAGGGTTGTTTTTCATTGCTGCTTTTCAGAGCCCAAAGTGCACTCATTTATCACATTTCAGAGACATGTTTGACTGTGATTTTGGAAATTTCTGCAGCCGAGGTCTTTGTATGAGTAAAGATATGTGCCCTGCTTTTGCAAGGATATACTTTATGGTCTGTGTGAATTGTTCTTGTAGGTGAAGGTGCTGGTTGCAGGGCTTTGAGGTGGGAGTTCTGGGTAACAACATTGGAAAAATAAGCAAAAAAGCTGCTGTTGAGGCAAGAAAACAGTTGGGAAAGACCTCTGAGTTCATCAAATCCAACCTTTGACTGATCACCACCTTGTCACCTAGGGCATGGTGCTAAGTACCACATCCAGTCATTTCTTGAAGGAGTGGTTTATGTAGATATTTGTAAACAGCAAGCTTGAGTGATCTAGTCCTTAAAATACAGAATTCATAATGGAAAGAGGAGTGTTTCCTTGAAAATTTGTATTGCAGTTATTTTTTGGGGTAGTTGTGGTGCTGAATGAGGTGAGTTGTTTTCTTGTGTGGAAAGAGGCAGCAGCCCAGGTTAACACAACTTCCCTGCTCCCCGTTCTGGGTGAGGTTCTCTGGGTGCCCATTTGATGGGAAAAGGGAGTCTAAGACTTGTAGACAATTAATATCAATAAAAGCTAATTTATTTTGACACAATTTCTGTAGAAAGTACAAAATTGCTCACGTAATAAACAGTAGCAGTTTTCTTTGCTGTGCTGGTCAGTGTAGTATCATAGCATTAGCCAAGCAAGCTCAAGCTTGAGCTTTTTGCATTGCTTAAAAGATAGAGTAAAAAGGTTGATTTGATCCTAGATGTCTATTATATAAAGAATAAACAAACATGAGAATGAGGATTGATGCAACAAAAAGGTTTATTTCATCCTAGATACCTATTGTATAAGGAAAAAACAAACATGAGGATGAGAATTGAACTTAATAGCAAATTTTATTACCTGGACTACCATGCACACAGCAGCTTTGATAGATCTGTAGCCTTCTTGTCCTTTTTCACCATAAAAAGACTTGGTTTCCTCATTAGTGCGTAGTGGAGACAGTAGAGTTTAGCTGATCTGATGATCCCTGGCAGGTTAAATGCTCCTCTCTCCATCACATTGTCTTTTCTCCCATCCTTGGTCTCTGCTCTGTTGGATCACATGCTCATCTTCAAAGCTTCCTTCACAGACTGATTCAACTTGTTGATCAAGTCAAGAACTTTATCTTTTCTTTTTTTCTTTTTTCTGTGAAGTTTTTCAGCTGATTTTGCAATTTGGATCAGTCCACCTGGTAAGGCACACGAGCTGGGAAGGTAATAGGATTATACAGCCAGGATCAGGGGATGATTCTGTGAGGGAGAAGCTGCTGCATCCATTCACTTTCAGTCAGGTGCCCTGTACACTTCTGTTATTCCTGACTGTGCCCAAAATGTTTGAAAGGTTTTATTCTTTTTTTGATTGTCTCTGAAAAATGTCATGCTCTTCATCGTTGTGGTGCTAACGGGAATATTTTAGGGTAACAGCAAAGTGAGAAGGCTTTTGAATGTGGCTTCTCAAGAAACCCAGCAATGCCTTCAAGCCATTAAGTCAGTTATAATAATGTTTTTGTGTTTATTAATAAAATCTTTTAACTTTGGGATGGCTGTGTTTGCTTGGTTTTTAGGTTGTCTGACATTTGTGTGAACGTAATTCTTCCCTTGAGAGAACTCCTGTAACCAAGAGCCATGACTGCTGCAGAGAACGTGTGTTACACGTTAATCAACGTTCCCATGGATTCAGAGCCACCTTCTGAAATCAGCTTAAAAAATGATCTAGGCAAGTATTGACAGTGACTGAAGGATACTCCTTCTTACCTGAATTATTCTCTCATTGTGCCTTTCCTAGAATTTTGTTTACGTTCTATAAACTCAAGTCTGTTTGATGTTTATTTTCTGTTGATTTCTGAAAGCTCTATGTTCCTCTCTTTGCTGTGTTTTGAGAAACTTTGTGATATTATCTTCTGTGCATTGGTGCCCTCCTCAGTCTGTGCAAAATCTGAAATCTTTTTTTTTGAGAGTTTTAAGTAATACCTGTTTGGGCTGAGGCAGATTTGAGCAGATTTTTTGGAATAAGCAACAAATTGTATTGTCATTTGTTCAATGCACTGTGGAATGTGCTGGCCAAAACAGCAGTGTTAGTATCTGGTATATGTGTGACATCAGAGCATATTGTAGTATCCTGGTATAAATTTAAGCATTGAAACAGCCTTGGAATTTGAGCTCTTTCAATTCCAATGTATTGATCTCGGACTAAGTTGGAATTCTGTGCTTATTTTTAAGTATCTCTTTCTTCCTCTTTATCCTTTAATAGAATAAGGTCATGAGTTTTATTGATATGGTCTATTTCGCTCCTTCAGAGGGGTTTGTGTCTTCTGACACTGAAGATCAATATTCCTGTTAAACTAACTGTGACATGTCAGCCTTCCTCACTTCATTTCCTCCTCCTCTAGAAAAAGGAGATGTCAAGTTGAAGACGGAGGCCTTGAAGAAAGTAATCATTATGATTCTGAATGGTGAGAAACTGCCTGGGCTCCTGATGACCATCATACGTTTTGTGCTGCCTCTCCAAGACCATACTATCAAAAAGCTGCTGCTTGTCTTTTGGGAGATCGTGCCAAAGACCACTCCAGATGGCAGGCTCCTGCAGGAAATGATCCTCGTGTGCGATGCATACAGAAAGGTAGCCTCTTGTTTATTTCATTGCTTGTGTTCCTGTGCTGAATCTTTATAGAAGGGGTATCATTTTGTGTTATTGAATAAATATAAACAGGGTTTATGCTCAGCATTTCCTTCCTAACAGTTGTGTTTCAGTGCTTCAGAGCTGGATGACTGCAGATAGGCAGCAGACCTACTACCAAGGAGTTTTGTGTTCTTTTACTGTTACGACTTAACAAAAATTTAGTGCTCCTTGTTTCCATGTCAGTGAACATTAAAGGTGAGGGGTAACTTAATTATCATCTTCAGGGTGTCTTGGGACAAGCCATGGATCATAAAAGGACACGATTGTGGTATATTTGGGAAACTCTTTCATAAAGATATTAAAGACCTTCGACTTTGGGAATGGGTTGGAAACAGATGAGCTAATATATACAAGAAGTTAGTATAAAAGGAATGCCCACAGGCTGAGCTTTCACAGCTGTGGTAATCGGAGAAAACAAATACAATCCAGAAAAAAATCCTACAGGCTTTGTAAGTTTTACTGCTCAGAAACACATGTTTCTAAATATTGTGTAAATGTTTTCTTTAGGAAAACATTTCTTGAGAAGACAATGAGGTGTCTTCATGGATGTTGGGAACTTGTACCATGGGAAAGCTGCGCATGGGAGAGGGTTGCAAGTGCATTCATCTGGAGAGTCTAATTTCAAATATGTTTCTTGTTGCTTTTAGGATCTTCAGCACCCAAATGAGTTTATCCGAGGCTCCACTCTCCGTTTTCTCTGCAAGCTGAAGGAAGCAGAGCTGCTGGAGCTG
>NW_008236766.1:222401-229731 GCF_000691975.1 Corvus brachyrhynchos
AAGTGCAGAAACAATTCACAATCCTGCATGCACAAGACCAAGGCTACCTTTAGTTTTGGAGAACTCAAATATTTATCAATCCTTGGTGTGGTGTTTAGAATTTTTATGTTTGTTTGCCTTTTCTCCTCTATCTGTGGGCATCCTGGGGTTCTACTCCTTACCAGTAGCTCTTTTAATTAGGATTTTTTCTTGTAAAGGAACTTTGAACATCTTATACCCAATCCTGCATGCACAAGACCAAGGCTACCTTTAGTTTTGGAGAACTCAAATATTTATCAATCCTTGGTGTGGTGTTTAGAATTTTTATGTTTGTTTGCCTTTTCTCCTCTATCTGTGGGCATCCTGGGGTTCTACTCCTTACCAGTAGCTCTTTTAATTAGGATTTTTTCTTGTAAAGGAACTTTGAACATCTTATACCTGATGCTCCTGAACTGATCCATGATTTCTTGGTGAATGAGAAAGATGCAAGCTGCAAAAGAAATGCATTTATGATGCTAATTCATGCAGATCAGGTAAGGATACCTGCCCTCAAAATCATTTGGTTTAATAATTGTAAATATGCTGGGTAACTAGCCAGTAGTTTGTTGGTAGTATAAACTGCTTGTATTCATAAAAAACCCATGTATGATAGTGTTAATGCTTTTGTGGGATATTTGGTACTCATAATGTAGGTTTTTAGTGCTCCCTTTATTTTAAAGGAGAACTATGTTTGGTGAAGGTGCTGAAAAATGTGAGCATAACGACATTGAGAAATGCCTCATTATCTACTGTTCTAAAGCTTTTATAGTTGCATGAGAAAGAAATGGCAGTTTCTGTCTAGTGTTTTGGATTATTTGCTTTACAGGCAATTGTCTTTTGTGCCTAATTACCGTTAGTTTGTCTCTCTTTTTGTCCTCTCTAGACGGGATGGATTATTTTGCTCTTCAGGTCTACAGTGTTTTCCTAAATTGTTGAAGTGTTGCATAAAGGCTGTTTCACGTTTTCATTTTTAGAATGTGTTTTGATTTAAAATTCAACCGAGTGAGCAGACTCTGAATAACATAAAATAATTTATCTTCTATTTGTGTAGGATCGAGCTTTGGATTATTTGAGTACCTGTATTGACCAAGTGCAGACCTTTGGTGACATCCTGCAGTTGGTTATTGTTGAACTAATTTACAAGGTAAAAGGGAAATATTGTGGCACATTTAAAATAAATGCACATGTTGGATTATATTAGACTGTTTCTTAAAAGGGATAGACTGTTGCCAGAAAAGGCATCATAGCTGCCTTTTAGTCCATGTCAGGAATATGTCATTGCTTAATACAGCTGAATAAGGTTTGTCTCTTGAAATGATAAAGTGCTCAAGTGTGCACAGTATAGAGCAATATGTCTCACATGATTTGCTGTGATGGGGACTGCGTTATTAGACTGAACTTTGTGGGCATGAGCAGGGTATCTCTTACAGAAGCTGGTAGAGGCTCTGCCTTTCCTTTTGATGGGAGATTTTAAGATGCTGCAGCATAGCGCAGAGTTGTTGAGAACAGCTTTTGAAGAGCTGTTGTAATTAGATTTTTACAGCTGTGAATGATACTTCCTGTCACCATGTGCTGGTTTGGCCAAATTTAGAAATACATCCTCTGAGAGAGGGCAGGTTACAAACCACCCCTCCCCCACCAGGTTCGGGAAAAAAGAAACTTTCTCCTCAAAGGAAAGTGAAGGAGGTAACAACTATTTATTTAACAAACACACGGGAAAAGGACAATAATGCTAAATAATAAAATCCCTCGCTGTGGAGAAAAACCTGGGAAAGCGTTGGAGTCCTCCCTTTGGTCTCCTCGGAGCTGGGGCTTGGCCCAGGGCCAGGCCCTCTGCCCGGTGGAAAGTCCTCCCGATGTGTTCTGATATTGAAGCAGTCCAGCAGAAAAAGGGAAAAAAATCCAGAATTCCAGGAAAAAACAAAAGTTCAACTCTCAGTCTCTCTCTGGAGAAAAAGAAGCTGAAAAGCTGGCCAAAAGCTGTCTGGAAAGCAGCAAGCCAGGTGCTTCCCTCCGCTCTCGCTCTCCTGCCGCAGCTGAAAAAAAGGCCCTATCTCTGTGTGACCCTGAACAAGCTGCAGCCTGCTTTGAAGAAGTTTTGCTCAGGTTTTCCTCCCCCCTCTCAGGCTCAGTTGAAAGACATGGAAAGGCACAAAATTAGTTCCTGGGCATAGGGCAGCAATATGGGATACACATCATAAAGTCATCCCAAGACACACCAGAAAAGGTTGTCACCTTTTGCTTAATTTCTCCTCTCTGTAAGATAGTGGAGCAGGTAAGCTGTAGGATTGCTCTTTTCTTTATGTGCCAACTGTGGATCATTCTTTTATCGAGGTCTGTCATGCAAATCCATCGGAGAGAGCTCGGTTCATTCGCTGCATCTACAACCTGCTGCAGTCCTCAAGTCCTGCGGTGAAGTATGAGGCTGCAGGTACTCTGGTCACACTCTCCAGTGCACCCACAGCAATCAAGGTATGCAAGTGTGGGTTTCAGCTCTTCAGTAGCTTCTAATGCACTGAAATGAACACTGTGCCGCATGTTGGTACTTTGAAGGAGTGAAGGCTTTAGTAATAGAGGCTGTGCAACACTTTTCATGTGAAACACTATCTTAAAGTATCTCTTAGAACTGGTCACAGAAAAAGACTGTGCAGGCCTGGAGCTAGTGGACATCATGTCGCTTTGGTAGGGGACAGGCTTGCATACTCTCCAGAGTGTTGGACCACCCTACAGTCTGCTTGGCCTAGTTAGCAAAGCAGATTACAGCTGAAGATTTCAGAGGTTGGATTAAATTTTTTCCTTGTGAATATGACTCATTTCAGACCAGGGTAGAAGCATAAAACAGTGAAGATTCATGTTGATTACTTTACTGATTGACCTGGGGTTCTTAGTTTTATGTTTGTACAGCTGATTATTTAAGATCACTCAGAAATTTTGAACTTGTATGGAAATTTCAAAGATAGGTTATGCATAGATTTAAAGCGCTGTAAAATAGTAGTTTCCAAAGGTCAGGGGAAGTATGAATTCCAACCTTCTTGGTTTGGCATCCCCATTTTTGTTGAGTAGACACACTGTACATAAAAGCTGTCATTAAAACCGTATCTAGCTAGGCTAACACTGCCAACTCTTTTAAGTTGGTTTTCATGCCCTGTTGCATATTTCAGCTGACCCAAAGCATGTCAGATAATCTATCTTGCGTCTTTCTTTGAATTTGAAATCAAGTCTGTGCATTGTAAATTGATGTCATTGTGAACCTTCATATGTGATTTTTGTAACGTGGTGGTAGACTCAGTTTATGATGGACCAAAAAACTTTAAAGTCTGTGTATCAGGTTAGTTTCTATGCCAACTTTGAGCAGCTGCTTTAATAGTAAAATAGAAGGAGTCTTTTCCTTGATTTTGGAAATTTTCCAGTTTCTGCTCTTCATTACTTAAAAAATGGCTTTGATCCTTTTAATTTTAGGCTGCTGCCCAATGCTACATAGATTTGATTATTAAAGAAAGTGATAATAATGTGAAACTGATTGTCTTGGACCGGTTGATTGAGTTAAAGGAGCATCCTTCCCATGAACGAGTGTTGCAGGTATGTGAGCTGTCTCTTTTCCTGCAAGCCTTAGGAAGGAAAAGCCTTCAATAACAGAGCTTTCAGGTTTTTGCAATGTATGGAGAAAAATACTTCTGAAGTTTCAATTTTCTGTTGGTATGTTTTTGGTCAAAACATATTGGATGCACTTTTATGTTTACGACTTGGTGCTTTTATTGTCTGCATAAGAATTAGCGAGACTTCTGTGTAAATGTAGAATGTATTAAATGAGCACTGGGAAATTCTAATGCCTGTTGTTTGCTTGTCAGTAGATCATATATTATGTATCCAGAAAGGCTTTGAAAATCACTGAGGACTGAAAAATAGAACTGTATGAAAAGGAAGTAATTTAAAACAGCAAAGTACTTCTTTTGTTACTGTTTCAGGATCTAGTTATGGACATCCTCAGGGTGTTGAGCACCCCAGATCTAGAAGTGCGCAAAAAGACCCTTCAGCTGGCTCTGGATCTTGTGTCTTCAAGAAATGTGGAGGAGGTAAATTACATGTACTTTTGATTCATTACACTATTATTTTTCTTTTGAAAAATGTCACTTTTTAAAAATTTGGTTTGATCTTTTCTGCAGCTTGTGATTGTTCTGAAGAAGGAAGTGATTAAAACTAATAATGTGACGGAGCATGAAGATACAGACAAGTACCGGCAGCTCCTGGTTCGGACACTGCATTCCGGCAGTGTTCGCTTCCCAGACATGGCTGCAAACGTTATTCCAGTGGTATGCAAATGTTTCATTACGTTGTCATTAAGTGTGTTATACCTATACTCAACACCTGCAGAATTGCTAAAGCTGAGGTGTTCCTAATAGTGGCTTCACAGAAGCAATGCTATTTTTAATTCCTAAAGAAACATAGGACTTTTGATGCTGTAATTATTTGTCCTCTGAGACTATTTTAAAATATTTTTGAAGAACATGAGCTGAAGAGGACTTTTAAAAGTGCAATAATTTGTATCACTAGAAAAACAATTTGGGATTATGATTATTGATGCTTGTCTGGAATGTACTTAAGGTTGTTTGACTTCAGTTTTGTTTCATGGGAGAACATAAGCAATTTTATTTTTCTAAACATAGAAGGGAAGTATTGTACAAACTTATCTGTGCTGCTGTTTGTGATGACGTTCACCCTTCTGTGGCAGCTGATGGAGTTCCTTAGTGATAACAATGAAGCAGCAGCCGCCGATGTCCTGGAGTTTGTGCGGGAAGCGATCCAGAGATTTGATAACCTCAGACCTCTTATTGTTGAGAAGATGCTCGAAGTCTTTCACGCTATTAAATCTGTCAAGTGAGTCCAAAATATGATATCAAACAGACTTTGGAGCACCTGGTGGCTCACTTGCATTGAATGTATTTTGTCATGAAATATGTACCAAAATCCATGTGACCCACACAGAGAGTGACTGAATCTGAGACATTTTGAGGTAGAGGATTTCTAGGTACAGCTTCCTTCTTGTCTGCTTGTACAAGAGATAAATTGGGTGTTTGTTGCGTTGAATAAAGAAAATAAATTCAATTTTAATTTCTATAATGCAGTTGATAATTGTGATTCCACTTGCTAGGAAATAGCATTGTTGATGAAGGCCAGCCATAAAGTAATATATTGGTTAAAACAGAATTCCTAAAGAATTTACGCTTATAGGCAGCTGGAAATACTGCACATTTATTAGAAAACCCAATCTAACATAGGCTGAGCTTTGCAAACAATAAAGCTGTTTTAGTACCTTTCAGGGCTCTAAACACTTGGTTTGCTGATGGATCTGTAAAAGTGAAGTCAAATGAGAATTTCTCTGTATCAGAAGAGCACTCTGTCATTCTAATACAGAGAAAACTCTGAATCTCATCTCCACTGTAATCTCATTAAATGGGAAAAAAAACCCCTCTGAAGCTTTGCTATTTTTTTCCTAATTTTCATTCTTGTTCTGGTTTTTCATTTTCTTCTGTATAATGGAAAAATTAGTTTGTCTCAGTTAAATGGAGAATTTAGAGCTGACTTTATTCACATGCAGTAGAGTATTTCATTATGATCACAATGAAATTTAATTTTGTGTATGTCAGGATTAACACAGATGGAAATAAATTTGTAGCAGAGAATACATCTAATTTGATGTACTTGTTCGTGAGTTTACTGAGGCCAGAAGGATAATTGCTTTTGATTTAACCTGCTTTTGTCAGTTGTGTCCTTTTGAATTTGTCAAGACTGGCCTTTACCAACTGACCATAAATCAGTTTTCTTGGTGCTAGTTTGAGTATATCATGAAAGCATGATTTAAATTAGTGTTCTTGTTTCAGGATTTATCGAGGAGCGTTATGGATCCTGGGAGAATATTGCAGCACAAAGGAGGATATACAGAGTGTAATGACAGAGGTTCGCAGATCACTCGGAGAGGTGTGTGTACTTTGGGGTTTTTGTGTTTACTGGCTCTTTGTGGTTTGTCCTGCCATTATTTTAAAGTACCTTTTTCTTAGAAAACCACTGGGTTTTCTAAGAAAAAGGTATTTTAGAAAGATCAAGTAAGATGCAGCAGTGTTTTGAGGACTTCTGATGTGTAATGGCATGTGCACAGGAAATCTTAAGTAAAAAGCAGTCAGGGTTTTGCATTTGTTATTCATTTTTTTTCAAGTAGCATACTTGAGCTGAGAATAAATGATGTCTATTAAAAGAAGAGTTGAGAAATTCCTTATTTCAGAAAATTATTGCAAATTGGAAAATTATGATTTAATATATCCAGTAGCAAAGAAAGTATGCTAAGTCTGGGTTGTTCTGAGGAAAAGACTTCTCTGACAAAACCTAATTCATTAATGAGAGTTTTATTGCATGTGTAGGAAGCATCTGTATGTATTTCAACATCTGCTTATCCCCTCAAATTCTCCCCAGAGTGTTGCACTGTAGCTGACCTTTTGCTTATAAAAACTTAAGTAATGCAGGTAATTTTTATTAAAACCTTCTGCAGAAGAAAACTGCATCTTTTATTTTAATTGTAACAATTGCTTCCTGCTCATTTCTAGATCCCAATAGTGGAATCTGAAATCAAGAAAGAAGCTGGTGAGCTCAAACCTGAAGAAGAGGTGTCTGTGGGTCCAGCCCAAAAATTAGTGACAGAAATGGGCACTTACGCAACACAAAGTGCTCTTAGCAGTTCCCGACCTGCCAAAAAGGAAGAAGACAGGTATTTGTGATTTCATGCTTGGCCAGGAATGACTTGGTTAATTTTTATCTTTTTTTATTTGAGTGGTATTATCACTCATACAGAGTTCAGTGGTTGAGGGAATTTCCTGTTTTAAGGTATTATCCCAACTAGATAGTATCCCACAGGAAGTTGCCCAATTGCTTAGGATTTAGTAATCAAAACTTACTGCATAAATAAGAACTTTATTAATTATGATATCCTAAATTCTAGTCGATTTTTCTTAATATGTAAAGCTCTCTCACAATTTTAGTTGGATACAGAGATGTTGTCTTTAGATTAAAACATTTTCTTCCCTTGTTATCACCTTGTACTACTACACCTCTCTCTCCCTAGTCCATGTGGAAATGACTGTGCGACTTGTGAAAATCTTTATATCTGGAAAATTACTTTGAGAAGGAAAAAACCCAACCTTGCGAGGTGTTTCAAGCTTTTTTTGCTTGTACAGTATAAAAGTTAAGGTATCAAGAGAAGTAGGCTGAAGATTGTAATCCAAAAGTAGTTTTCTGAGGATCATTTGTCTTTGCAGACCTCCAT
>NW_008236766.1:229791-265388 GCF_000691975.1 Corvus brachyrhynchos
GCTTTACGTTATGTGTCCCTAGTTCAGGAAAAGAAGAAACAAAATGTGAGTCATCTCTTGTGTTTTCCCATTCAAGGAAGTGCTGCTTATGGGTTCTTTTCTTTTAAACAGATGCAAAACGGGTTAAGTCCAAAGTGAAGTGCCAGTTATGTGATTGGATAATAATGATAGTTTGGGTCACAAACAGGACCTGCTTTCCAGCCACTCTGTCTAGACAGTGTCTAAATCATTCTGCTTGGTTTCAGATAACAAGTACTAAAAAACTAAGTAATCTGCTCAGACATGTTATAATTTGATTAATAGGCACCTTTTTTAAAATAAGTCAGAAATCAACATTTCTTTAAAGCTGTGGAAAATGCAATAACCTTCTTCCATTCTCTTTTCTTTGTCCTCCTTCTCAGTCCTTTAATGCTGAAGCTATGCTGCTGATGGCCACTATTCTCCATTTGGGAAAGTCTTCTCTTCCCAAGAAGCCAATTACAGATGATGATGTGGATCGTATTTCGTTGTGTCTGAAAGTGTTGTCAGAGTGTTCTCCTCTTATGAATGACATTTTCAACAAAGAATGCAGGCAGTCCCTCTCTCATATGCTGTCAGCCAAGCTCGAAGAAGAAAAACTTTCCCAGAAGGTGAGCTATTAAAAGTGTGTAACCATAAACACTTGGAGTTTTCTGTGGATGTTCACATCCAAGCTGGTCCCAGAAATGTCGCCATTTGATTCTGTTAGTCAGCCATTATTTGACTGTTTTTCTGTGCTAAAGAATGGAATTCACTGTGAATTCTTGAATTATTCTCTTCCTGCAGAAAGAATCTGAGAAGAGGAATGTGACGATTCAGCCAGATGACCCCATTTCCTTCATGCAGCTTACTGCTAAAAATGAAACGAGCTCAAAAGAAGACCAGTTCCAGCTTAGCCTTCTTGCAGCAATGGGAAACACACAGAGGAAAGAGGCTGCTGATCCTCTTGCTTCCAAGCTTAATAAGGTAGTGGGAAATCGGTGTTTTAATTATATACATGGGATCACTTTGGGAATTGCAGGCTGGAACTGATGAACCAGACTATGCTGGTTGATTGGGAAGACCCAGGTATATCCTGGTTGGGGTCAGGAGAAAAAGAAAAGCACTTGTGCTTATAGTTGTTACCTTCTCAAATGGGATGGGGACTAACAAGAAGGAGACTTGGGAGAGGGCTGAGCTGGTGGAATATGGAGAAGAAATTAGGATTTAATGGTTTGAAGATCCCAGTAAGGTTCACATGGAAGGGAGCAGGGATGTCACAAGTGATTAAGAACCCCTTTCTTTGGATGCTGTCCTACTGCCAAGTGCAATGCATCCTTATTTAACTCTTTATGCCCTTTTTTTCTGCTGATTACCAGAACCTGCTGAGGAGGTTTAAAGAGAAGAAATCACTTGATTAATTCATTAGTTAAGAGTTAAACCCCCAGACTTTTAAAGACTGGATAAATTCCTTTTGATGTTTAAAATTACCTTTTCATTTTAAGTCAGCATTTCCTTGTCCTACGGATCACCTTAAGGATAAATGGCATTACAGTTCATATTTTAGGAACTTGTCAGTTCAGAATACATTTCATCTGGAGAGGTTTTATAATTGTACTGTGTGTGCAGGGGGACGTGTGAAGGAAAGCTACTTATTTTGGAGGCTCATATTAAAGGAGAATGGATTTAATTGTACTTTATTACTTTTTTCTTATTTTTTGTCATTGTTGGACATGATTCTGTGTTTTAAACTGGTTTCTGAGAAGGCAAATCCCTTGGCTTGTGTCACAGGTTACTCAGCTGACAGGTTTCTCAGACCCTGTGTATGCAGAAGCTTATGTCCACGTCAATCAGTACGACATTGTGCTGGACGTGCTGGTGGTCAACCAGACCAGTGACACTCTGCAGAACTGCACCCTGGAGCTGGCCACGCTGGGTAAGGAGGGCTGAACTGCTACAAACAAAGCAGCTCTGAGGTTTTGGGCATTGGGCTGTAAGGAATTCCTGAAACACCTCCAATGTGATGCCAGTTAGTTGCCATTTTGAAAGTATGTTTTTGAATGCCTTTAAAAATACACTTTTTTTATATTTGGTGGAAGTCTTGTATGTATTGACACTGACGGTGGTATCTGATGATATAAACCATAGTCAGATTTTATCACTAAAAACATAGCATTCATTTCCCCTTCTCATTTTTTTCCTGAAATATAGACAGGTTTTTTTGATGTACTTATTTTCCATTGTGCTGCTACCATAGACAGGAAAATAAAAATAGGTCAAAATCCCAACTGGTATGGAGCAGAAAGCAATCTGCCCTAGGTGGTTTTTGCACTCAGCCTGAAGTACTTAAGTACAGCATTCACCCAGCTGAAACCATTCCCTGTACCAAGAGCTGTACCAGAGTCTTGCTTGAACAATACTGAGGCTTCGTTAACTTCTCTTAGAGGCATCACTGGAGCAGATAATTCAAGAGCAGTAACCAGTTTCTTATTAGTTGTCCTCTGCTTTGGCAGTCAGGAGCTGAAATACATTTACAATATGCTGGGAGAACTCATGTACTTTTCACTATTGTAAATATGACTGGAGGGGGCATAACCTTTCTCCTAAAATTTTGTAAATCATTTGATGGGACTAATGATGGAAATAAATAAAATGGATGTATTATTTAATAGGTTGTATTTTTCTATTTGTCAGCTCAGTAAAGTGGAATTCTGTATTTCCCAGCTAAGGTACTACAAAAGCTGACTTGAGGCATTAGTCCTGTGGATAGAGCTCGTGCTGTTCATGCTGTGTTCTCAAATTGCAGTTTAATAGAACTAAGGAGTCTTACAGTTGCTTGCTGAAGGATTAGTAAAAATGCATCCCTTAGTGTTTCCTTGGAGCAATTATATTCAGGATCAAGGGGATACTTTGACCTGTTTATAAATAGCTTAGTGCCTGCAGTGCTGGACATTGTACTTCGGGTTTGAGGCACTTGACTGTAGGGTTAGGTCTTATGATGTTGTCAGTGATTAAAACACAAGGTAGAATTAACCATTTCCTTGTTAAATAATTAATGCTAAACTTGATCCAAAGCCCATTTCAGTCAGTATTTGCATTTGTTTTCAGTGGGGTTTGGACGAACACAGCAATATTTTAACTGAAATTTGTATGTAATGTAATTTATCTCGCAATTAGAAAACTATAAAGGACAACCAATTGCAAATCAACTAATATCTTTATGGTGGTGTTTAGTGCAGCTCTGTAGATACAAAAATTGAATGGCAAGAAAATAAAAGCTCATTGTGTACTGCTAATGTTCCCTGATCCCCATCTCCAAATTTCTTTACACAGGTGACTTGAAACTTGTGGAAAAACCGTCTCCTCTGACACTCGCTCCACATGATTTTGCAAACATTAAAGCTAATGTCAAAGTCGCTTCAACAGAAAATGGAATAATTTTTGGTAATGTTGGTAAGTAAACAACTCAGTGTGCAAAATTAACATGAATGTGTTGCATTTTTAACTGCTTAATGAGCTCAAAAATAAGTAAACCACTTCATACTGGGACAAAAAATTAAATTACCACGTAAGAATATTTAATGATGGTTTAAAAAAAAAATCTATATCACTGTTACTTAAAACCATCATAGAACGTGCTGCGTTTAGGATGATTGTCAGCATGAGATTGAGCAAGGGTTGACTGTTGTTAGCTGGCAGGTGGTAACTCAGCACCCTTATTAAGTGCAAATTCACTTTTTGGAACCTTCAGGTGGTTTTGTGTGTTCTCTTGCAGTGTATGATGTCTCTGGAGCAGCCAGCGACAGAAACTGTGTGGTTCTCAGTGATATTCACATCGACATAATGGATTACATCCAGCCTGCTTCCTGTACAGATGCTGAGTTCAGACAGATGTGGGCAGAATTTGAGTGGGAAAACAAAGTTAGTTTTGTTTTTTGTATGTTACTTTGTTGATGAGGTACAATTCTTGTTCTACAGCAGCTCATTACAGCAGCATTATCTATTGCCACATAAACCTCATTCAACATCCTCATTGGATGTTTGCCTCAAGTAGCTTATTCTCTTACAGCTATCTTATCAGTTTCACAA
Source organism: Corvus brachyrhynchos (assembly GCF_000691975.1). NCBI lineage: Eukaryota > Metazoa > Chordata > Aves > Passeriformes > Corvidae > Corvus > Corvus brachyrhynchos. The sequence goes on from NW_008236766.1 coordinate 233,878, forward strand.
GCTTAGCAATGCAATAACTTGGTGTTTTGGCTTGCAAAAGAGGTTGCGTGCATTGTGCTTTACCTCCTGTATGGAAGCTGTCCAAACTGGTGATTGCTGTGTATTTTGGCTCAAAGGTGAGAGGCAACAAGTGTAAGTTTATGCTGAGGCTGCAGAATTACTCGTGCTGCTCAGCCTCTCCAGTTCTGAATTACTTGTCTTTTGGGTGGCAAGGGACCTTTTAAAGGTCATGTAGTCCAGCCTTCTGCCAGGGGGACAGGAATATCTTTCTTTCACCTTGCAGTACAGCTGTAACATAAAGTTGTGGGTGCTGTGTGAGACCAACAAGACCGTGGCTACACTTCATCATAATTGAGCGTGCCCAAACCTAAAGAAAGGGTTTAAGGGAGATAATATAAGGATAGAGTAGAAACATTAAACCAGAATGGGAGATGTTTTACATGAACTGCAGCCTTGTTTAGTACATAGGTGTGCTCGCTTGAGGCTAGATTTAAATGTCTTGGGGGAAACTTGTGCATGATAAATTATAATACATGGTATATGAAGCCTTAGCAGTTTGTAAACTCCTTGTAAGAGATGTGTTAAAAACCAATTTAGACAAGATCTATAATATTCAATATGATGAAGCCAAGGCAGCACAGAGAGCCTTGTTGCTAGAAGGGGAAGATGAAAGTAATCTTTATCACAGGTTGAAAGCAAACTTTGGACTAGGTATCTCTATTTCTTGTTCTGGCAATGTGTAAACTGTATTCAGGCAAGGGGTTCACTGTTTGGTGTAGAGAATCTAGATGTTCAACAGACTATCATATCCATCCAATATATTTTAGAAACATGGTAATAACATTAAATTCTCCATCTTAACAAGTGGATGGCAGGAGGGGAAGACTTCCTATGATGCAACCACATAGTGGGAAGTGCATCCAGCTTACTGAGTGTGCTGTTCCTCAAGGAGGAATGCAGAAGTGATCTCCTTTATAGAGCCCTGAAGGAGAGATTTCAGAAATACTTGAGGTGCTAGTGAAAGTAATTGCCTTTTTTTTTTTCCTTCTTAAAGGTAACAGTGAATACAAATATCATTGATTTAAATGAATACTTACAGCACATACTGAAGTCAACCAATATGAAATGCCTGACTCCAGAGAAGGTGAGCTATTTCTTGGAGATTATTGAATACCTTTTTTAGTTCCTATGCTTTATTGTTTAATTTGGTCAGCATTTGTTATTAATGTAGCTGCTTACAGTATGAAATAGTACATATACTTCAAAGTTTTTAAATGAGCGGTCTGAAATGAGTACAAGCAAATAAATACTATCAAAATTCTCCGTTGTCCCAAGCTGGAAAATCAGAATGTCCGTTTTGATTCATAGTAGCTAAGCTGTGGTATATACTTGGTGGGGCCATCTGTTTACATCAAGGATTTTTTTAGTAGCTCCAAATTTCTTCCTTCTCTGACAAAATTTACCTTTCCTTTGCCATTTTAGCCTTTTTATTGTAAAGAAAAATAAATATATAGAACAGCTACTTGCTGTTAAGATATAGTATGTGTGGTAGCTATTAACTAATACATGTATCATAGCCAAATTAAGTATAGTAGCTATTGAGCTTCTTTGCCATTTTGCTGCTGGTTAAAACAAACCATAAAATGCCCTCCTGTCTTGTCTTGATGTATTTTATAGACTGCATAATTTCCAATATTAATTGTAGGAAAAGGCCACCACTTTCCCAGTGCATGATTCCCACACGTTACAAAACATTGCAGGTGAAGAAAGAAGTTTAAACGTGATACATTGACAACTGCCTAGCTAAAGTGGGGTGAACTAAACTGTGTTTAGAGGATTTTGGGTTTTTAAGAGTTCCCCTGTGCTTTCCATAGGCTCTCTCAGGCTATTGTGGCTTTATGGCAGCCAATCTTTACGCCCGTTCCATATTCGGAGAAGATGCCCTGGCCAATGTGAGCATTGAGAAGCCAATTCACCTGGGGCCAGAGGCGCCTGTCACAGGTCACATACGGATCCGGGCCAAGAGTCAGGTAACAGGGCTTGGCATCCTTGGCATTTTTAGGACAATGTACCAAGCACCCTTAAAAATCGATGGATTTTTTGCGGTCTTTTCTCCTGGTGTGTTACCATAAAATAGGCCTTTGCGCCAGGATTTCCCAATTTTGTCCATAGAGCTGCAAATAGGATGGGATATTTTATTTGCTTTTAAATAAAGAGCAAATATGCCCCAGGGTTGCATGATGTTCTTCCTACCAAATTACACTTTCAGTTGTCACACAACAAGGAAATTTTATGCATGTAATTGCTGTTCACTGATTCTTTTTAAAAACAAACCCCAGGTTTTTTAGTAGGAATATTTTCTGTAGGTATATGAGTCTGCTTTGGATTTTAGAATTTCTACCTCCCAATTAAAAAAAAATGAATGGCATTTTGAGTAAATAAAGTAAACCAATGTACAATAGAAGTACTTTAAACAGTGTACAATAAAGGAGTACCTAAGAGTATTCAAGCCATTTTGTTTATGTGATGTCACTGTAAAGATTTTGGACTGGTTTAAATTAAAGTTTCTGATATGTTACAGTGCCATTTTTACATAATCTGCATTCGATTACGTATGCAGCATGGTTTCATCTTGAAGTCATTGTGCTATTGAATATGTGGATTTATTCATGCAGTTTCTTTTGAGAGTTCCTCAGTTTCTATGCAATATTAATATGGCTCTGTGATTAAATTATTTTCCATAGCCTTGGTGCGCTGAGTGTGCTGATATCAGCACTGGGACTTTCAACAGTTGAGTTTCAGTAACTGGACTGGCACTTTTAATTTCTCCCCTGGCAGTCCTCTTTCAATTGATGGGAGGTCAGAAGGTTAAAATTGGTTTTGTTCTTCTGCTTTTCAGGTTGCTAACACTTTTAAAAGTTCCCAGCTCAATTAAGTTTGATTGTTTCAATAATATATGTAGACCTAACCTTTACCGAGTGTTGAGGGAGTGACCACTATGACATGTGCACAGTGAACAGCTAGAAATTTCCATGCCACTGACTTCATAGATTTCTATATATGGAACTTCCATTTTAATGTAGATGGGATAAAGTTATTTTCAAGTGAAGTATTTGTGTCATGATTGTTGTCTTTCTTTTCCTTACAGGGAATGGCCCTGAGTCTTGGAGATAAGATCAATCTGTCTCAGAAGAAGACAAGTTTATAAATTTTACCTAATGTCTTTACAGGTCTTTTACAATTTAACCTTAGGTATGTGGCTTTTGGGATCCAGAACATCTTATATTCTTCAGTGTTCTGTAATTATAGAAGCCAAGCTTTTGAGCTGAAAGCATTCCAGCAGATAATTTATAGGTTCTCCATGATTGATATTGAGCAAACTTTTAAATCTCCAGGGTTTTTTTTCTTTGTCCTGGAAGTCATGTTTTCTTTGTCTCTAATATATACTGATGCTCACAGTACAATAAACAAATTATGCCAGTACTGTTTTGTCTCTAAATTATAATCTCTGTATTCTCTGATCGGTATTGAATATCTGTCCAGGGGTATTTTGATACTCTGAGAAAGTTGGAGTCTGTACTAGCTTGAGTGTTTACAATAATGCCTAGGCCTGAATTTGTGAATGTGTGATCATGATTCTTAAAATACACTGGTATAGCTAGGAGAATATAAATTTGCCAGCTAAATTAAAGGCTCTGTATAATAGCTTGGCACAGACAAGCTTGTAGTACCAGAAAAGAGACTGTCAAAATTCAGCTCTTGCCAGCAAGTTGTAGAACCTTAAACTTTGTTTCTGAAGTGCTTTCCTAGCGTTGTTATCCCGAGTAACATAACATTGCTGGTGGTGTTCTTATTTTTCAGTTAATGTGGAAAAGACAGCCAAGTGCAGTGTTAAAGCTGTAGCAGCATAAGCAGTTTTTCAGTGAATGCAGCCATTAGCCACGTGTGTGAGCTCAGGAAGGAAAGATTCAGACTCATGAGCTTGCAGTGAATTGAGCTAAGTTGAAAATGAAGAGTTGTGACTGAAGGTCAGGTCAGGATGTTGAAGTGAGTTAACACCATTTGACTACTCAATCTTACGCAAATTAGCAGTGGATTAAAACCTATAACCATTAGGTTGCAAATACTGTCAGCTGAATCTATTCAGCCTTAATTCTGAATTTGTTAAATTGTTGCAAGCTTTTACTTCTACAGAAGAGTGTCCAGAGCCAGCAGTACTTTTCCAGTACTCCAGAAGGACAGAAGAGAATATTCCAAGTAGCTGCTTCCCAAAACATTTAATGCCTTAGTGATGAAAATACTTATTTTTCATTCTGCATAAGCACAAGGAGCACATATGTAAATTCTGAAATGAAATAGTCTGGCCGACTGTATTTTATCTGACTAAAGGATGGCCCTAGAAGTGCAATGCAAAACCTCAGCATGGTTTTGCTGAATTAGCCATTTGTTTTGCATGTTTTGAAATCCCTGTTTGATTCTGCCATTTTTTTGGTTTTTAATGAAAGCTTCAGCTCATGCGTAACATGATAGCAGCAAGAGCTGAAGCTGTGAGGATGCAGAGCTGCTTTGATAATGTACTTATGTCTCTGCGTGATCCCACAGCAGTTGTATTCCCTTTCTAGGAAGTTATGCCAGATTCACAAGGATGTAGTAGAGATAATCAAATTGTGATCTTAACTGCTTAAAACTTCCTAATTTGAGGGCGAGAGGTGGTGATGGGAGAAAAGCATTAGGAGTGTGCTCTATGGGAGCTCCTGTGAAATTCCATGGTTATCAGTGTGCTGCTTTGGGGTGAGTGTGGGGGATCTCATTCTGCAATCACTTAAAGCCAAACCAAGATAAAAGAAAATCCTAGGAGTCCAGTGGATGGTTTCATCTCTCCATGAAGATACTATTGTAAGACACTAACAGAGACTGAGTCATAGCTCTTTGTGTACTGACTGGTTTGGATGGGATGGATTTGGTGACCACAGCCAAGGAAGGGATGTTTTTGGAGAAGGATAATGATTTCCAGTATGTGTTATCCAAGCCATGTTTCAGTCACAATCTGCTCTCCTCATTGGAGAATAGCAAAACATCCTGGCACATGCAGACATCCATATTTCAAGTGGCTCTTAGTCAGCGGGGAGGGGAACATAATTTTGTTTAGGATATTTTTTGCTATCAGGATTTTATGGAAGGACATGGAAACACCTGTGCAGCAGAAGCTGCTGTGACTTTAGGATTCATTTTCCACCTGCCATGCTTTTCAGTAGCTGTCCTGCAGATTTTGTAGAGATGTTCTCATTGATGGCATGCATTTTTTTAGTAGCCTGAACACTAAAAAATGTTAGATCTGCGTTTCATGTCTATACTTCAGAGATGAAATTCCCTTCTTTTATATATCCATCCTGTTGTGTTCTGGCTAAGCTTTTGCTCATCAGCTCAGATAAAAAACTGGTTCTGGTCCTGTGCATATAAGGGAATATCTTGATCATTCTTCAGGATCCACTTGCAGCCTTTTCATTGCAGTAAAAGCTGGTGTACATCTGTGGCTCTGAATTGTCCCTGACTTGGTACGAGGAGGTTGCCATAACCTGTTTCCTGCGCAGCAGTGTGTATTGCATGCACTGTGCTTTGGTTAAGAGAGTGTTATTCCACTTCTCTGATTTCAGAAACTTTGATGAGAAGAGGAATAAATTACCAGGAGGAGTAAATGGAGCAAGAAAGCTTGCTGCTTTTCCATTAAAAGTTTTAGAAAGTCATTGCAGGATGCAGTGCTGGCATAGCAGGAAGCCAGTTTCTCCTATGCCCCTGCTCCTGATGTCCCTGCTACTAGGAATCAGGGACAGGTTTCTTTATTCAGGCCCTCGCGAGGATTTATATTTATGTCTTATTTAGATGATAACATGAGAAGCAGGAATTTTTTCTGAGGACAGGCAGATGTGGGAAACTCTCATCTGGGAGTGCAAGGACTCATCCTATGAAAGCATGAATAGGGAAACTGGATTTATAGGAACTTTATAGGTAATGTAAAAAAATCAGTCAAAAATCAGGCCATAGAGGAACTTAATTTGTAGGCTGACATTCAGAAAGATTTATGAGTGGTTCTGTAGAGGCAGCTTTATGCTCCTCTGAGAAATGTGAAGCCTTGTGTGAGGTATTTGCTTTGTATCATGTGCTTTTTGGCACAAAACTGCAGCTGAAAGACTCAGTCACTTAATCCTGTTAGTTAGCAGCACCCCAGCACAAATTTAAGGCATTTTATAAATTCTTCAAAGTTTTCTTGTGCTGTTACACCAGGGGGTGCTGTCTTGCAACTGATAAATTTTGGGAGGTTGTTTTTTTGTTTTCTCTTTTTTAAGTGTTAAGGAAGAAAGTAAAGGATCTGGTGCAGGGATGTGCTGCAAGTTCTGTCATATAAGCAGTAGAAAGTAATTTTGGCCCACTCTTGGGGTCACTTTCCATTGGTTTTTGTATATTTTTAGGTTGCCTAGCTAAGTGTAAGCAGTGCACAGCAATTCACAGCTCAGATTACTAATACAGTACATCTGTTCAAACACTGCCTTTTCTCTAGAGATTTTACTTGTCTAAAGCACAGTGAGATAGATTTGGCTGTATACAGCTGGCCTAGGGAGGATCTCCCATTTGAGAGACATGAAAATGAATTCACGAAGAAAGGGATGTAGGTGTAATATAAGAAATTCTAACTGTAACTTCGCCTGTACATTTGTAATACTAACCTAGGCCATTTTCTGTTTGAGCAAAGCTATAAAACATCCACTGTATTTCACTAGACATTTCTCCTGATTTTTTTGGTGTATATTCTGTAGCTTGTGATTTTAACCTTTTCTAAACTCTGTGTCTAATTTTTTAAATTTTGTCGGTGATCCACAATTGTTAAGAATAGAATGGAGTTGCTACCAAAATGTGATTTCTTTTGTTTTGAAAGATCAGCATAATTCTCCCAGCCATAGACTTTAGGTATTTTATAATTTGATTATAAAGTACAAATATTTTATATATATAAAATGTAGACATTTTATACTTGAGTTATTGGATGCTGTCAAAACCAGTTACATTAGACAGGTATAAGGTCTGCAGTTTCTGTGGCTTCTAAGTGCCTGTTTCACTCTTTATTTCACTGGAATTTCATTTAGGGGAAGCAGAACGTACTAAGCTTATTGTTATCCTGGCCCCAAGACAAAAGCAGTGTTAGTGGGTCTCACTGTTCCTCCATCTTATTCACAGTGGTTTTCAGGTTTGATGTTTCATGTTTTTCCTGTAATAGCTGATCAAAGTTTCTACAGATGATCACGCTACGTCTTTTCACTGAAAACGTGGTCTCTTCTTTTTCTAAGGTCTTACAGCCAGAAAGAGTTGTAAGAATTTTATCATGCTTCTAATTTTAGTTACATCCAAAGTTTGGAGATGAATTTCAAAATGCAGTAACGAGTTCTTAATCTAATCTTTCAGAATAACTTCTGACATGCATGTTTAGACACAAGAATAAACAATTATTTCTGCTGCATTGTTCTTAAGCTATATGTAAATATTTTATTACTTTGTAGAAATGTCACTTAGATGGGATTCCCCATGTCCTTTTGTTTTTTCCTTCCTTGATTTTAAATATTTTTCACTGACAATGATCTGTACATGATCTGTCTGAAACTACCATGATGTGTTGCATAGGCATCCCTACTTGTAATTGTTTTTCAAATGAAATTCTGTCGTCTTTTTTAATATCCATTGAATTCAGTAGCACTAGTGGATCAGTTTCCTCTGAGCTATGACTAAAAGAGGTGAAAGGGCTGTTCATGTGAAGAAGCATGCATCATCTGGCAGGAGATTCTTTTTTGAGGTCAGGAATGGTGGATGACAGGCCTATGTAAGCCCCTTCAAACTTTGGAGGGTAGAATTGTCACTTCAGAGGTGTCCCAACTTGTGGCAGAGCTCTGTGGGCACTGAAAACCCACTGGGTTCATCTTTTCTAATAAGGTAGTGCGTGGTTTTAGGTGTGATTTGCTTTGCATGCACAGTAGTCTTTGGGATATGCTTGAACTCAGCACAGTTTTCCTCCTGGTGGGACCTGTAGTTGTGACCCAGGGCACTACCCCGTGCCTCACTTGCAGCGTGGCTGCCAGGACCTCCAGCAGTTAGGTCTGTCTGTGGGATGTGCACCTGGGACCAGGACCTGGCAACAACTTCATTCCTGGTCAAAATCAAGCCTGGGCATTCCGTACCAGAATGGCAACAGGTCAGACCAGATCAAAGCTGATCTCCAGGCTGGTGTCCAAGCTTCACTTCAGCCATGAACTAACCTCTGTCTTTCCTACTTCATGCAGAGAAGTGGCTGCCTGCTCTAGGCATTACCCCATGTTCTGAGACCTTTCAGGCTCTTCCTGTCAATAAGAGGCTGTTCTATATCATCAGGCATCTTGTCAAGAAACCAAATGTACAGTTCTCTGTACCAGATGGGAGTTATGCTCTGGGCTTCAGTCTATTGGATCTTGAGCACCATCTCTGCTTGTTTACAGCACTCTAGTATTTGAAAACTGCAACTTGAAATGGTTCACTTAATTTCTTGTGTGTTATGCACAGATTTGCTACCAACCTGGAAGGCAAGTGACCCAGTTGATTTGGTTAGTGCAGCTGATGTTTCCACCATTTAGAAAGTGAGGGTGTTCACTGGCTCCTTACAATTACATCCATATTGACATGAATTATTGTTCTAAGGAGAAGGAGTGGGGTTTTGAAGTCTTGTCATCTTTAAGGATTCTGTATCCCTTCAGCCATGCTTGAACTTGAGGAAGAAAAGGCAGCTTGAATCTGTAACTGATAGCACATGCAGCAAAGCACCTGTCACTGGCTGCTTCAGACTGGCTGCAAGGTCCCACACCTGTGCCCAGGGAGAGTCCTGCTGACTGCACTCGCTCCTAAAACCCCTATAAACTTTCCATAAATACACTCCTATGAATAAACCTCTATAAAGTTTCTATAAATCCAGTCTTCCCCAGTTTACCAGGCTGCATTAAGGCAGCTGTTTACCTGCTCAGATAGCACCTAGCTCCAGTAAAAACCCTGGTGCAGGAGCATTCTGCTTTTCTGGTTCATCCAGTGTAGAGCTGGTAGATTGTCTCAGAAGAGAAAATTCACCCTAGATATGGTAGCTTGTTCCCTGTGCCATCCTGTGCTATCCCATGAGACAAGCGTCTGTCTCTTGCCTAAATTTCTGACATGTAGAGACCATCAAGGTGACTGACAAAACTGAAATTTTCTTTCTTATAGTTTACTTATATAAATATTTTATTATGGAAAACCGATTCACCTTTTACTCAGATTATCAGGAATTACCTTGGGTTCCTAAGTGGGGTTTTTGTAATGGCATATCAAACCTTCTTTGAAAGGTGCAAGAAATAAGGTGTTTGACCTGATAGTTTAGTGCTTGTATTTTCAAGCATGTAACACTATGTTAATGCATCTTTACCAAGAGATACAATTACTCCTGATCTATAAGTAAGAACAGGTGTTTTTTTCCTACGCCTGTTCTCACTTGCGCTTTCAGACCACGTCATACTATACCCAGCCTTAATAAATGGGAATGTTACCGTAGAAACGCCGTCAGTCTGGGAGAGGTATGGAACACCACAGAAACCTGCTCTTGCAGCAGGCAGGTGCTAAAAGCACATGAAGACATTTATCAGTTAATCAGTCAAGCTTAATATTTATGGAAAATACGGATCGTGTGAGACTATGGAATGCATTTCTTAATTAAGTGAAAAATCAGGAATTGCATGTGTTCCAGCCAATTCCTCATGTGTTACTGTAAAGCATGAAGATACAAGCCCTAACAAATACATACTTTTATTTCTGGAAGCAAAGTAGTCCCTAACTTCCCAAGCTATGTGTATTAAAACACATAAATAACAAAGCTACAAATCTTGTTTAACCTTTTTCTATTTTCTTACCAATGTATTTTTGCATTGCCAGTTTTCTTGGAAATTATTGGAGTTTGTAATTGTGGCAAGCATGGTTTTGAAAGCTTGTAACTGATTTTTGTAGCAGCATTTAATGGATGGTACCTGGGAGTAGGTCTTGAGAATGAAGCAGATTTCTGTGATTTGTCTCATATATCCAGGAAACCACCTTAGGATGTCAGTTTCATAGCTGTGGAGATAGGCTGCTGCCTTTGTGAAGTGTTCTGAGATCTGCTGGTGAAAAGTTCTGTATGAAAGCTCAGTTGCTGTTGTGCTTCTGAAAACGTCAACAGTCCCCACTTTCTTCCTCATCAGTAAATGGGCAGGTAGTTGAGCTTGGACAGGTTTCAGAGACAGCTCTGGGTGAGTACAAGAAGACAGAGCTGGGAACTGGATGGCTGTGCACGCCTTGCAATGGATCTCTGATGAGCAGCTGGTTGGCTGAAAAACAGAGGCTCTGCCAGCTCCATGATATAATTTACATTTTGCTGTAGTTTTGTGTGAAGACAGTAAGCTCTCAGGACAGCAAGAGTAGTTGTTGACCTGCACAAAAACTAGTAAACAGTCAGGTATATGATGTGCTGTTTAGCAGTGGCAGGACACAGCTGCAACAGAGACAGCCTGGTGTGCTTCAAGTGACCTTTCCCGTGAGCCAAGGAAAGGAAATGGATAGATAATTGAAATCTGGGCTTCTCAGACTTGTCCTGCTGCTCCCATGCCACCTGGAGTGAAAAGACTTGTGCAACACCTTGTTTGTTACAATGAAAGCATATTTTCTAGCTCTGTTTTCCACTTTGTCTTTAACAGAGACAGGCACAGCCTCTTTTGGAGCGCAGATGCAATGGTCCTGTTGACATTTGTAGGCAGTTCTTTGGAAGCTCCTCTTCTTGCTAAAATGTTCCTGTTAAAATATGTGCACATCCCTGGATACAGGGGGCCAAATCCTCTTCCAGAGGGCTGTACCAAATGTCTATTTTGATGCCTTTGAGGCACCCCTGGCCTTCCTGCAATATGCTTGTCACTGTCTTGTCTCAGGGAACCCAGGCACAAGAAGGGGCAGCAGGAGAGCAATCCTCAGGAATGGCCCCCTCCGCTTCCCCCCCCCCCTTTCTTTTAGGCCACAGGCCCCAAACAGCCGTATTTGGCCACATACATCCCATAGGAGTGGTCTCCTGATGTCACAAACCATCTTACTGCCATTTTTGAGGGCTCTAAAAATACAGGAACCCCAGCAGTGAGCTCACAGTTGGCTGAGTCTAAGCCCTCAGGTTCCAAGGATGCCTGAAACCAAGAGGCCCAAGACCAAAATGTCTGATTGCCCATCTTTGTGGGGAGGGACAGAAGACACGTAGCTGTAGGAACTGCAGAGGAAGAAGAGGCCACTTCAGATGGGGTACCATCAGCCCCATGGACCATCTGGCTGAGGAGGGTCCACCTCCAGCACCATTTCCCTGGCACCAATACACCGTGCCAGGGCTCCCTTCTGTGCCACCTTGACACTGGCATCACAGGAGCACCCATCCCAGCCTCTGCCCATGCCTCCAGCTGGGAGTGCCATTCTCTGTGCCTGGCCACCCTGCCAGCTCACCCAGCCCATCTCCCAGCAGCCGCAATCCTTGTGTTCATTGCCCAGGTGGTGTGGGCTGTGTATTGGACTAGATGACTTTTAAAGGTCCCTTCCAGCCCAAACCATTCCATGATTCAGTGCTTCAGTATATTCCACCAATCTTCTGTTGCCTCAGGTTGCAAAGAAACCAAGCTGATCAAGGGAAGCCTAGAGGCCCAGATCTTGCTATTTTAAGGAGAATCTGCAAACTGACATATACTTCACCCAAGGAAAGACGCAAGGGCTTTGTATTCATAGAAAAAGGGAAGAGCAGTGGAGTTGGATCTTCCTCCAAAGAGCTCTTAAATGCCCCTTGAAAGGTTTAGCTGACCCTGCTTAAGTTATGGTAAACTTTTGGGGGGAGGTAATTTCTTCAGCTTTCTGTGATACTATCCTATAGGTACCTTTGTGGAAAAGGTTAGTAACCCTGAATTATTCAGAAATCCTTTAGTGGCACTGTCTCCTGCTGTGGAAGTGCCCAAATCTTAACCAAAGCAAGGGAATATGTACATTGCTGGCCTAAAATATGTTATGTGCAATCACTGTAGTTATTTGAATTACAGGCGGGGCATTTTAACTTTATGTTTTGCAGTATATGATGTATTTTTAAAGTAACCTAAAAATGTGCTTAAATAATGAGGAGCTGTAAGTGCAATGACTTCTAAAGCAATGTTGCTGTCCACTAAACTCCTGACAGTGCTCATTCACAAATGTTTCTGCCCTAAAACTGTACTACATGGAGGGTGTGAATGACAGTGGGAACAGAGGTATGTTGTGGTGTGGGTCTGTATCGCATGCTCAGAGTTTTCCTGGGTGATGTAAGTGATGCAGGTATTACAAGCACTTGTCTCTTCATGTTTTTGATGGCAGCCTTAAATGCCATAGAGCTCTAACATTATAGATTATCACAGAAAGTTCCGTCATCTCAAAAGTATGTTGAATTGGTGCCATTCAAGTAGAGGAGTTCCATGGAACCATTTCAAAATCCAGCTGGGTCATGTAGATCGCCCAGTGGAGATCCAATGCATTTTTGTTTGACTACTTGTATCTATGTTACGTCTGAAGTTAATTTTGGTGCTTGTGACTGAGCAAAAGATACCCGTCTCTCTGAAGTACCACTAAGCCCCAGCTTTCATAACTTAAGCAGCTACTTAGAGAAATGACAGTCTAGTCTTAGCTCTTTCCATGCAGAATTTATGTGATGAAAACAGGATTTAAACTTGGGAATAACTGACTGATGATCACCTCTGCCCTGTTTGGATCCAAGTAAATATCACCTCATGCACAGCCACGCTGCAATGTCAGCACTGCAGTAACTGAGTGTTAATTCAGACTTCCTCAGTGCTAGGTTTGGGATTAGTACATGACATCATTGATAAGGCAGACAAGAAAGGTTGTCATTCCCTAGAGGTTGGTCCTGAAGTGGTGAGGAAGCTTGCTGGTGTCCCAGTTGGAGCCAGGTTAGAGCTTCTTGGAAACATGAGCAAGATGGAATCTTGAAACCTGGAGCATGAGAGGATTGGGGCTGGCTGAGGCTGGGCTGTTGCTCCCCACAAGAGAAGCACAAGGAGGACTGGACCTGAGGGCAACAGGAGGGTTGTAAATGGTTTATCCTCTAGCACATTCATTACAATATCTACAGGCAGGTGCTAACCATGCTTGGGGTAGGAGTTATTCCTGGCTGTCTTGGGGCTGGGGCCTCAGCTGATATCCTTAGAACAAAGCGCTTGTATCTCTTGCAAATTTGCTGAAGCCTGTTTCTACATAAAAGCTTAGCAGCACTCATCCAAAGGGGATTAGGGATCTCTGCCGAGGACTGTGTTGTATTTTGAAACCCAGGTACTGTGCGTTTCCTTCCACAGATGTTCACAGCTGTATGTAATGTAGCAAGATGTAACTGAAATAAGGGTGGTCCTTGGTTCCCCTACATCAGTAAAACCCACAGGGATGAGCATTTCCCCATTCACACACAGGCTCACCTACTCTCAGAGCATCTGAAGCTTTTTAAATGGGTCTATTACTCTAAATTTCTTGAAAACTTCCTGAAAATTAAAAATCAATCAATTTTCTCGATCTCTGTCAAATTGTAATCTTATGGAAGTACTTTTTGTGCCCAAAGAGAAGGACTCTGACAGGAGACAAATGCAGTCATTTACCCTGGCAGGCTCATTCTCTGCCTGACCTCACCTCAATGGCATTTTGAAAGTGTGGGTGCGTTATTTTGTTCAGGTGAATCACTCAAAATTACCGTTTGTCTGAAAGAGTTTATCAAAAACTAATGGGATTTTGCAGAATAAATGGCTTCACAATTCTTCATCTAGCAGATTGCTGAGAGATGAAATGAGTCTCTGAGGTATTTATTAACTTCTGTGGGTAGCTCTGAATATAAAAAAGGCGTGTGCTTGAAACTTTTGTACAGGAAGTTTTACACTCTTTGTTTATCAGTCAGGAGTTTCTAATGCACAATCAAAATGCTAATCATCTATTTGTCTGCTGTTCATAATGACATGAGACTATTTTTAATAAAGAATTCAAATTTTCCAAGAGTCAATTTCTAAAAATTAGAATTTTTAGCAAATTCTTTGAAACACTATTTTCTGAAAAATCAGTCTTTTCTACCAGCTCAGAACTGTGGTAGATGCATAGCTCCTGAGAGGAAGAAAAAGGGTTTCTCATGGACTTGGAAGCCCATGGCAGCCATGATGCTCACCCTTCTCAGAAATTGTACAAAGCAGTTAGAATACGGTGTCAAGTTTTGATACCAGATGTAATCATACACTAGGTGCAAATGTGTATTTAATCCTGAAGGGTAGGAATGTTAAGGAGGCAGGGTAGAGTTCGCCTGTATGGACTGCTGCATTCTTTAATGATGGTGAAGCAGGCTAAAGCTTAGTCTCTGCTTTTGTCTCTACGTGTCAAAGCTTGAACATGAATCAAAGTTGCTGCAGTGCAAATGTGAAGATGCAGTTTAATTCATGCAAACTATGTCAGTGAGAGGGAACTTGCCTTTCCCAAAAGGGACCACTCACACTGGGCTTTAGCCAGAACACTGTGTTAACTGTGGGCCAACTATTCCCACTGTAAAATTGTGATTTGAATCTTGTGCAGATTGTCAGATGGGTTTTATGGGGACAGGGATGGTATGTTTGTAATATGTGCTAGACATGTATGGACCACGATACGCTGTGCCATCAATTAACACTGCACTGTCTGAGCCATACCATAATAAGGGCTTCAACTGATTTTTGCCTTCTCTTTACCTATTGTCATGGATATTCTCATACTCCAAAGAGCAAAGGATTGTGAGAAGGAAACAAGGGAAATTGTGTGTAGGAAAGGATATTCCTTCTAACAGTCTGTGATTCTGTAGTTTTCCATAATTGCTGGTGTAAGTGGGTTTTTTACTTTTTTTTATAAGCACTTAACAAATAATAATAAAGGCCCAGACCAAAAAAAAAAAAAGAGAAAGCACAGTATCACTGTGAGATTGTTGTAATTTTGATGGTCAACAGAAAGATTGTTCATCAGTGCAAGGGAAAATCAGATGGAAGTAGCCACTCTAAAATCAGGTGATTTTAGATTAGTTTTTAGCAGAATGTTTCATTTTTAATAGCTATTAAGATCTCTTTACGTCATGTTGTAAAGGCAAAATATTTTTGGAGTGGTTTTTTGTTGAGCATTCTGCAGATGGGGAGAGTTGATTGTAAGCAATGAAGTGTTTTATGGCTAAGATCATTGCTGGAATAAAACTGTTGGCTACTTTTGCCTGCAGGTTCTACGTAAAATCCTATATATATTCATTAAGTTTAGCTTCCTCCTTCCTTACTGGCCTTATTCATTAGCAAATACTGTGGGTTCCTTTATTGCATCTTCTTCATCCTGGATCATTATAGGGTCACTGAATGTAATTTTCCCTGTGGGTATATATTAGCTGTTCCTGCTCATTTCGCAACATTCTAATTATGGAGAAACCAGAGGTTTCAAATTATGAAAACAATTTGGTTTAATTTAGATTCAGCATCAGCTGTAGGGGAAAATCCTTTTATGTACCTAGTTTGTCAGGTTTATTTTTTGCTTTGTTTTTGATAGAAAAGGACATGGATTTACTGCTCCAATGCCTCATAGAAGGTAGGAATCTTGTGGCAGTGTCCTTTTTTCACAGCCAGTTGGTTTTGAGATATTACTGCATTTTAATTAAATAATTAAAGAATTAAATAATTCTTCTTTCACCAGGCAAATGCAGCTGGGGTCCTGAGCAGGGCGCAGTGACGGCGATGGTCAGTTCCCTTGAGGGCTGTGCTGTGCTGGGGCACTGTCTGTGCCATGAGGGAAAGGAGAGCACTGCTGCTCGAGGCCTCTTGCTCTGAGTTTTTCCTTTCCTCCTTTGAGGGGAGCCAAGTCCTGGCATAGGGATGGCTGCTGCCCAAAGGAATTGTGTTTCTCTCTTGTGCTGTGTGCACTGTTGGGAGAAACAGCAGCTTCAAAAAGATGGCAACTGACTCCTCTGATTTTTGGAGCAGCTACTTCTTTTCTGATCATGCTGGCATGGAATTGATTTCCCATCAAGGACAGCTAAGAGAGGACTGCCCATGCTTTCCCTAAGTTTTCAAGGTGAGGGGTAGCACACCTTGCTCTGCACATACACTCTTCATTACAGCATGTCCTTGTGCTGCTTGTATTCCTCTGGATGTCCCAAGGAGTGCGCAGTTGTGCTCGAGAGGGAGGGTTGCCAACAGATGCACACACTTTATCTGATGCTGGGAGAGATAAGGAGAAGGGGAAATACACATCTTTCATTGGTCAGCAGCAGAAATGATCCTGGCCAGGTTTAGTATTACACTGATCTCACTCGTGTAGTTGGTGTTTAAACCCGGGGATGACAGGTACCCCGTGGTGCTTCTGCAACAAACAAAGCAAGTACTGAGTACAGCTTTGCACACAGTGCTGCTGTTGGAGCTCAGTTGTTTCTGCCTACAGGACATCCATTATTCCAGTCTTTAGACTCTGATGATCAGGAAATGGCTACTGCGCAAGTGCTGCAGTTGGAACAAATCCCTGAAGTGTCTGAGGGCCATAAGCCCATTTCACCTCTACCCATGCATCAAATATGAACTCATGTCTCCAGTGACTTAACTTTCTGCACCACTGGTCTCCAGCCCTCTCTGTAATGCTCTTGTTTCTGGATGGGTCACAGGGGATCCTCTTAGGCTTTTAATCTGTAGCTTATTGTTTAAAGATTTATTTGTTTTGCAAGACTACCACCAGGGCTGATCACAGGCCAGCAACCATGGATGGGAGCTGGACAATTGGAAGAGTTTCTACTCTTTCTCCAATGCTTATCTGTGATGAGGCTGCTTTGAAGGATTCAAGTCATTTGCAAACATCATCTTAAAACTGCAGGTGCTTAATTGTTTACAGTGGAAATGTGTGAGAGAAAATGAGGTGCAACCAGCAATCCCTTGATGGTGCAGGATATATATTTTTTTTTGTAGGAATGCCTTGTTTCCATGGCTACCCTTTGTTAAGATTGCTGCTGTTGGGATCTACTTTAATTCTGCAAGTTCCAGAGGGTGCCCAGCAGTGGGATGGTTTGGTTTCAGGCAGGGGATGGGTGCAAGGTTTTCCCCTGTGTATACAAGCAGCACCTCTTGCTGGACTCTGCTAAACCCTCCTCCTTCTCCCTCATTTTAAAGAAGGCAATCTCACATTTCTTTCTGTGCCTTCTTCTCCCTCCAGCAAACTTTTCTACTTCAGGGACACCCTGCCAAAAAAGGCAAATTAATTAAGCCAAGAAACCTTAAAGAAAACACTGATCTTTTTCCCTGCTGTCAATTCAAGACAGTATACCCAAGAGAACACTGGAATTGTTGCTCTGATCCCTCTGCTCGCCCTATGTTCAACCTGTATCCTGCTAAAAAACTCCAAACAAAGAGAAAACCCAAACCTCAACCAAAACAAAACAACCCCTGTCTCTTGGAACTGCTCCTAATTTCAAATCAACATATTAATGTTGATGTTTCTGACTCAGATTTTTCCCATGACTTTTCCTTTCCTTTTCCAGTCTCCCTTCCCCTTGCAGGCAACAATAAGTTGATGGGATGAAGTATTAAATTTTGGTTGTTAGTGTAACTGTACTGAGATGCCACAATCTCAGGGGTGTTGGGTTGGGGATGAAGTAGTAGTTTTCTACATATTCACATAAATAACTGTAATAATAGGAAAAAGCTTCTGAAAGCCTAATAGTGGTTTGATAACACTGGTAACTTGTAAAAGTTTGCTTGGGTGTTTCCATGAGTTTCTAAGTGTGTCACATATTGATCACTTGATTCCCTCTCTCTCTTCTGTGTTCAAATTTCATGTTCTTGTCAATGATATGTGTCCAGAAGCAGTAGACTTCAAACCTATTCATGGATATTTCTAATTTCTTGTTATCTCTCTCCCTTTGGAACTGATTGAATATAGCTGAGGCTGGGGCTTTCTCTCTTGTCACAAAAAGGAGCAAAGCTGCTTGCAGCCTTTCCTCCTACTTATCTATTTCTGTAGCCATGAGGTACAAGAGAAATCTCAGCTTCTATTTTCTTCAATTTTCTGCTAAATTTCCTTTGAAGGTTATCTTCCCTGGAGGCTTCAACTGATCCATTTTCTTTTCATTTCCTTCTCTTTTTTTATGTCTTTTTTAGGTTTTTTTTTTTTTTTTTGGCACTGTAATGTGTTCATGTAAAGAAGAAAGGAGAGGAGAAGAAAGTAAACCTTTCTGCTGGCATAAAAACTCTTAAGTTCTTACTCTGCTTCTGGGCTCTCTGCTTGTATATCCTAAATACAGCCATGCATCTCTTCTGTGCTATAAAAGGGAATGCAGCTGTGAAGGATGCTATTTGAAGTAATTTTCCTTACGAACTTTGAATCAGGCCCTTTTGTAGGAGATCTATTGTCCATATATATATTCATGTAATCATAGCTCTTTGCTTTATTGATTTAAAGTCAGTTTTAATTAGTCCTTACTTTTCTAATTTATCTGGAGCCAATGCAGCTAAACCACATTCATCGTATTTTGTAGTGGGTATGAGGTTGGGAGGGTTGTTCCTGTTCCTTAAAGATGCCCCCTGCTGCTTCCTTGCTCTAGGGTGGGAGATCCCAACATTCCTCCCCAAGGTCTCTGCCAGGACCAAGCAGTCAGGCGAGGAACAGAGCCATGCTGGTGGTGGGAATTGAAACAGAGTGTGCCCAGGTGCTTGTGGTGTCCCAGACCTGAGCTACCCTTCCCTGTATCTCCGCAAGGCAGTGAAGATGGGTTGTGTTTGCTCTCTTGTCCCTCCTGATGGGGCTCATTGAGCAAAGTTTAGAAGACTTCCTCATTTACAGAATTAATTGATGGCATTTTTCCAGAGCATGCTCTGCCCTCAGCTTTTATTTATGCCTCCAAGACTCCATGTGGGGTTTTCTGTTCAAGCAAGTTCATCTTTTGACAATTTGACCCCACTTTCTCAGTAGCTCTTCTGGACTTTTTAATATTTTCTGACTGTTCCTGAGTGTGTCTGTAAGCTATCTGAGTGTTTGGTTAGTATTTAGAAAGCATTTATTTACACATTTCACAGCATGT
Source organism: Corvus brachyrhynchos (assembly GCF_000691975.1). Classification (NCBI taxonomy): domain Eukaryota; kingdom Metazoa; phylum Chordata; class Aves; order Passeriformes; family Corvidae; genus Corvus; species Corvus brachyrhynchos. The sequence goes on from NW_008236766.1 coordinate 253,040, forward strand.
AAATAACCAAATGGATGGGTAAGTCACAGTCTGTACCTCAGAACTATTTCGGGGAGATCATAGCATCTCTCCAGTTCAGAACCTCTCTTGCCCAAAAATCAACCTTAGACACACTGAGAGCTGTTTGTGCTACAGGAAGATGTGATGCAATGCATTTCAGATCAGCCCTGCTCCTGTCACTGTCTGAGGGGGCTGTAGGATGGCTGGCACCACCAAGTCTCCTCAGATTCTGGGAGCTCTGTGCTAGAACCTCTGTCTCATTTAAACCTGCACTTTATATCGCCACTTTATATTGCCAGATTTCCTTTTCAGGATGAAGGGTTTGGCCTGTGGGTTTCTCAGTTGAAAAGCACAACCATAAAATCCATGAGAAAAGCAAGTTTTCTGTTCACAGCAGAGCTAATGTGGCTTTCCTAAATATTTGTATCTCCCTCACATGCTCATATCCACACTGCTTTTCCTTCTGCTTTCGTAAGACTTTCTAGTTCCCTTTCTGTATTTCTCTGTACAAGCAGTAGCATTTTGGCTAATACAGACTTATGGAGGGGCTGACTGGTGGGTCAGTATTGATACCCATGTTAGTCTGCCTGTTCTTTCACAGTACACATTTTTCCTCTCTACTTGCTCGGGTTTCTGTCCTCCATCCAGCTGATTTGCATGAAGAAAAAAAATAATCTCAAGTGGTATGTCAAATTTGGCTGAAATTGGTATTAACAGGGGTATGGGTTTGCTTATGCTGAAAAACTTCAGTGTGCTCCTTTTTGGCCCCAAGTCATCTTATGTTTTATTGAAATATTTGCCCACGAGCTTTAAAAGATACCAATAATTGAGCTTTCACCCTCATTTATTTTTCCTGTGGAATTTTATTTATTCATAGGGGAGCAATCTGATGGCTTATATAGTGTGTAGACCATTGGCTATATGACTTCAGTAGAAGGTCATTGTGCAGAAGATTAATAAAGGTATTTGACTGTGTTGCATTTCCTCTTTATTCATTGTATGAGCAGTGTTGACGTGTGCAGTACACTGATACAGATTGTACTCTTTCATCCAACTACACACAGTCCTATTCTCCCTATGTTTTGCCTTTAAAGTGAACCACTTGTAGTTGTGAATGATGTGATTTATTTTATTAATGGTATCTTTGCTGCAGGCTCTAGCATTGAGTCTCTTTGTCCCCATGAAGTCTTTTTTATGACAATGATAATATGACTTGGTGTTTGTTTCAGTAACAAGGAGGCAACTGTATTTTGATTGCACTTATTTTTTCAGTCTCAAATTCTTTGGCCATTCCCAAAATAGACAAAATGAGCTGAAGCATATGCAAAGATCTTAATTTCAAACTTAGAATTATCTATTGGCACACTATTTTAAACTGGAGACAGCAGCTCAAGGAAACCAATGCATTCCTTAAGCATATCCTTAAGTTTCATTGAAATCAGTCTAAGATTTTGGGGCAAGTTCAGTAACCCCAGCCTGTTAAATCTCCAAAGTTAATTAGGACTGCAGATCACTGTGTTTCTGAACTGCACATAAAGAGAGAGCCCAGGGCTCTGCATGGGGCAAGGCAAATCCTTGTTGTCTCCAGCTGCAGCAAGGAGTTAGGATGCAACTGTATAGTCTGGACATTGTCCAAGGTATCAGGAAACCTTACTCCAAGAGAAAGTGCTTTTATTGTCCACTCATCACCAGGGCTGCCCTTTAGAGCCCCGTGTAAGGAGTGGCAATGCTGCCAGAGCAATTCCTTCGAAACCTCATCCTGCAGTTCTGGCTTAGTGCTGGGTCGAGCCCAGCTCTCTTCAGCATCGTTTCCTGCCTGCATTGGTGCCACTTGGAGACCTTCCACTGCAAATATTGATCCAGCTTACCCTGCTTTGCTTATGAGATCTGAGGGGATGACAGTGTTTGGCCTTCTGGCTGCAGGCTGTTACAAATAATTACAATGTGAATCAGATCCTCTGCCTACCTTCGAGGTACCATGTTTGGGATTCTTTTCGTTCCCCTGCCCACGCAGTCTTTAGCCCAAAGATTCTACCTGGGTAGGGCAACGTGCTGCTGGAGGGATCAGGCTGGCATACTGCCTTCTGGTTTGTGTTTCTGTCTCAAACAAATCAGCTTTTTCTGTTCATTATATGCTTACCATAAGGCCTTGGGTGAGTGGCAATATTTGGAAGTCTTTTGGCTCCAGCTGTGTCACTGCTTGTTCAGCTCAGTGTCATGATTCACAGGTTTGCATTCTTTGCACTGAATCAGACATTAGGGATGCAAAAGGTCTGTTAGGTCATCTAGCACGCCCTTTGGTGACTCTTCCTTTCAGGATGTAAGTGCAGTTTCTGTTCTGCTAAGGAGAAAAAAGGAAACGGGGTTACACTGTGTCTCTGCAGGTCTGGATTGCTGTGTGAACCCAGGGTCCTTTGTGCTTGTGGAGAGCTTTGGTCCTTATAGTTTCAAAAAATCAGTATTGTTTCCTTTTTTTTATTTTTTTTTTGCCTAATCATGTGTGGGTTGATACAGCAAAGGCAGAATAAAAGGCACAGTGCATTGGGTAATCAAAGGGGAAAAACTTCCTAATTTTGGGGTTTGAGGATTTGTGCCACCTGTTCTTTTCCATCACTCAGGGACAAACACAGCACGTAATCTTCCCTGGATTATTTTTCCTGACATTCCTTTTTCTGCTATACCATAAAGCATTGTTAGAGTTGATATTTCTTTGATGAGCCTGTCTAGGGTCTTATTAATTGTCTCACTTAAGAGAAACTGGTGAAAGAGGTACTGCTAGGAAGAGATCTTGTTCATCTGAGAGGCCAGTACTCCTTCCTTCAGCACTAGAGCTGAGACTCACTCCATGCTCTTACAGCTCTTACATTCTCCCTTGCTCACCAAGGTGTTTTTCATGATTATACTGCTGTGTTTTTCAGGGTGAGCTTCCCTCTCTCCTTGCTTTGTGCCCCTCCTTGGCATTATGTGTGTGCCTCAGTGCCCAAGAACCAAGGAAGGACTCAGACAAAAACCTCTTGCCACATTCAGGTTTCTAGCTAGGTTTGCGTTTCTTCTTGGCTTTGTGTGCTGTATTTTGGAGATTATTATTTCAAGTACCAGCTCTCAAAGAGGAATTTACTGATTTCCTGAAGTCATTTAAAAAAGGTCAGTGTTTAAATCCCATTGATTCAGTGAGATATTTACATCCACAGCAAGAATCAAACTAGATGATTACCTGTGTTTCAGCAAGACCTGGATGGAAGTTTGTCTTATTGGGCTCCATAAATGCATGGGGGGTGACAACCTGTGTGTGGAAGAATTCACTGAGAAGGCACTGCAACAAAGGCTAAACAAACCAGAAACAGTGAATGTAGCAGATTCAAAGCAGCATAAAAATCAGGCTGGGAATCTGACTTAGAAACCCATCTTTCTCAGGTGTGCCTAAGGCCCAAGTACTTCACCCCAGTGCTTCCCAGGTACTCTGTTGCACAATTTTAAAAACATTGAAAACAGTGAAAAAAACCTGATGGCTTTAAGTCCATCATGCAGTGTTCTCATTTGAGTTAATTTCATACTGAGGAGACTTACTGAATGAAAGGTGAAGTTATCAAATCTAACATAGGAGCCTTTCTTCTCAGGGGAAAAGGGAGTTGCTGCCAACTTGTTTGGATAACAGCAGCTAGCCAAGCCTGTGTCCTGGAGTGTGCTTTAACCCTCAGCAACTCCATGTTCACCAGCTGGATCGTGGCAGGCACGGTAGGATCACAGGTTTGCAAGGGCTTCATGTCTGACCTCACCAGCCCTGATGTGGTGGCAGCCTGGGCTTTCTCTTTCTCAGTGAGAAGCACACCAAAGAAACAGGTGCAAAATAACTGCAAGTTACAGATTGGGGTTAATTTGTGTTTCATTTGCTGGATAGCAAGACAAAAAGGATAACAGTGAAGGCCCTTCCTCATTTTCCTAAACAGGTCTTACATGTCCTTTGAAAGTGTTCTATGTAGGGGGAAGAAATCTCCTCAAAATCTCACTGCTGAGGAGAGACAACTGTGATTTCAAACAGTCGCTGTCCTCTCCCAAACCCAAAAATAACCTCCTGATGCTCTCAGGCAGAGGAGTGCTTGTACCTCCCTCAAGCACAGGCTGCTCTGAGCTGGAGTTGCTCTCTGCAGTGTCCCAGTGGGATGTGGGCTTACAGGCAGGACAGCGGGCAATGGGGATGTGGCTGCCAGCATGGAGGATAACAGAATAGTGACTTTTGTCCCCTTTCTGTTGTAGCTCTGCATCCCCCTTCCCATACTTTGAGGCTAGTTTAACCCCACCCTATTTCTCCAAGTAAGTGATGTGTGAAAAATGAGGGAGGGGTTGGTTTTGGTTTTAGTCAGCCAGCAGAGTTTTGTGTTTTATTTATGTTTGAGGGAGTAAAAATTCATGTCCGATTGCTCAGGGTGGGAGATCTTGCCAGTATTGTTCTGGTCATGCCTCAAGGCTATTTGGGAATTCAGTTAATGAAGTTCATGCTAACAGCTACAGACCCATACTTAAGAAGCGCTTTTTAGGGTTTTTGTAAATCTGTAAATCTTTCTTAATGTTTTAGGTTTTGGTTTAATAAAGCAAGCGATTTTTTTAAACACAGCAATCTTTCCCCACATGTTGATGGCCTGAGTTTGTAGTTTAGGGGCCCAACAGGAGGAGGAGACACTTCCCAGAGAGGTGAGTGCCCAGATCTGGTGGTGCCAGCTCTAAAGGCTGCACTTGCTCTGCTGTAGGACCCATTCAAATGAGAAATTATTATGTTTCCCGGCTCAGATTTTTTTATTTTGTTTTATTTGCATTTTCCCTACTAGTGCCTGTAAAGCAGCCCTAGGGTTTTGTGAGGAGCCATAAAATGTTCCTCTTTCTCTGGGGCTGAACAGGTCCCATTCAGAAATACCTCCTACCTAGCTTATTTCAGCCTACCTTTCACAGAAATGCAGGGTGCTCAACAGTTCAAACCTGTGTTTTTGTGTGTTTTTACTGTATCTGCTTGATTGTATCTAAAATAAGTAAAATAATATGAACCTAAAAATAGATAAAATTATTTTTACTGGAAAATGTTTGGCTTGGAGTTCTTAGTGTGTTCATTGATGTCTGTCTCTGAAAGGGCAGATGAATCTCACATTTCCAAGAAGGCTATAAATACAGAGCAGTGCAGTCTCATTTACTAATATTATGAAGCTAATTTGGCTGTAAATTCAATCGTACATCTATCTATCTAAACCATCAAGAAAAAAAAGTCACCATGCTGGGAGACTGAGTTCCCAGCAAACATCTAAGCAGGAACACAAGTCTCCTCTCTTCTCTTCCTGTAAGTCACAAAAGTGGTGTCCTCTTGAAGCTCTGAAATGATGAAAACTTTGTAGATTTGGTATCTACTGTTGTTTAAAGGCACCTTTATAAATATCCTTTTAATTTCTCTATGGTTTGTGATTTCCGTGTGTTTAAGGAATACAGAATTTTCCTGCAGGTAAAAGCAGGAAAGTGTCTCCTCAGTTATTAATTAAAAAAAAAAAAATAATGAGAGAGTGAGAAACATTTGATAGTCTTCCTGGTGCTTTTCCAATAAGTGAGTGATAATATCCTATTCTAGATATCTTGAGCAACTCATCAAGCCTTTCAGCACTAAGCAGGCCACTAATGGATGCAGAAGCAGTCCTTACTAAAATACAATAATTTACTGGAAATGGCAAGCCTGTGACAGTGTACTCTAGTGTAGGGCAGCAGCGATCTACCTGAGGTGGAATTAGCTGAAACACACCATTTATTGTCACTGGCTTACAAAATGTTCCAGGAATTTCTTCTGATTCTCTGAACTTTCCCTCACGTCACCTGAGTTTGACTCAGAGCCCAGACTGCAAAATGTAGTTTGGTTTATGAGATAAGGTTTTCAATTTCAGCCTTAACAGAATTAAGGATTGACTTGACATTTATATGGATTCTGACTCGTAGGATGAGTTGACTGATTAAAATGAGGACAAGCAATCTACCAGAATGTGAAAAACAATGATGAATAGTGAAGAAATAATGGTTGATAGTAATTAGGGAAGATTATATCATGTCTGTAGTTCTGTAAGACTTCATATTGAATGATCTGCAAAAGTTAGTTAGAAGACCCTTCAATAAAAAAGCAGAAAATTCCAGTGAACTTCTTAAATGTGGTTGACTTGAGAGTTTATTTAGTACAGGTCCTATTACATCAGGTGACTATTTAGTAGAGGTGTACAATATTCTCCTTCAGAGAAGAGGCAAGGGCAAGTCTCACTTGCACGTCTGTTTAAAATTTGAACTCTGCTCTGCTTTAATATTGCTTTCCATTATCTAACTTTTGAGTGACTGCTGAATAAAACAGAACAGAAATGATGCAAAGGTGCTATAGCAAAATGTATTGGGGGGAAACACTGTCACAGCTTTTAGAAGTTGGAGACTGAGCAAATAAGGAGCTGCATCCTCAAAGTCCTGGCTTCCTGTTAGACTTTATTTGCTTTTTTGTTGCCTATTTTTCTTGCCTTCCCCTGTCACTCTTTCCTCTTTAGTCTCTTCACTGTTGGTGGACTCTTAGACTGTGAGCTTCTGCAGTGAAACTGTCTGACTGGGCACAGGATTTGGCTAGCATTTTTAAATTCAAAGTGGTGTAATTTATTAGAAGTGGTGTAATTTATGTTAATTATCTCTATGTTGTATTCAGAAATAGACTCTTAGTTTCTGTCTGATATTCCTAGGCAGTACCTTAACTCAAACAGTTATCTGGCAGTCATATGGAACCTGTCAGCAGATAACCTGAAAGCTAACTTTTTAGAACCAGATTTGTCATCTTTTGTTCCTCTCTGTAAAATTTATCATGATCTATCCATAGCCCCAGTCTACACCAAGTTATTCCCTGGAACCATGGGGAGGCAGCATGAGGAAATCCTGTAAAATCTCTCCAATAACAGCAGATGGAGGGAAAAAACCTGCTTTGCTCCCAAAGGCAAAATGTCTGGGCACAGAGACAAGTATCATTTATAGCAAGAGCTGATAATATTTTAATTTTTTTATTAACTTTCCTCTGGAAAATGCTACTTACTTGTAATGATCTATTTTAGTGAAACTGGGAAAGCTGTGAAGCCGTTCAATATTGAAATGGATACTTCTTCTAGACTTCCTTTCTCCTTCATGTTCTTCCCTTTATTTTGCTCCAGTGTCTTGGCATTATTCCCAGTATGTACATGATAGGAATGATCATATATTATATATTGGAATATTTTGATGCTCAGAGTTTTTCAGCTCTATTTTTATTCATGTTCACTAGCTTCCCACTCTCTGTTGTTCGGGGTTTTTTAAACTTAAAATTATTTTAATCTTTGAAACTATTTCCCACCTTCCAATACCTTCCTCCATTGCTCTCCTCCTTAATTTGACCCTTAACCATGCCCTAAGTGACATCCTGAACTTTTGAATCTTGTTCTTTCTCTCTCTGTTTGACAATGCCTAAGGAAAGACTAGGGTATGGATAACATGGGAATAACAGTGTCCAAAGAGAAGCCTCAGGACACTTCCGTATTTTCTGATGCACACCACCTTTTTCATCTTTTACTTAAGGAAAACAAGCTACTACAATCCTCAGATGATGTTCCCAGCACACCTACTAGCTATTCACCTTAACTTGTGGGATAATGGGTTTTCATTTTTTCCCCTTGGTGCTGATGAGCATCAGGAGAGGTCAGTGCAAAATCACGCTATGAGGGGCAAGTAGATGATTCTAACAAAGGAGTCTCACCTTGATTACTGTCATCTCCTTCTTTTATGCCTGGCATGTGCTACAGCTCTTGGAAATTCTCAGCAATTACTCCTTTCCTTGCTGTTACTGCTGTTTCTGTTTTTACAGATGCATCAAACACATTTAATATACACTGTATTAGCCTGGTACATGATCTCTGATCCCAGACATTTATGATCTCAAAAAGCTTTCCATGAACTGAAATTCTGTCCAATGTGCTTGAACAAAATCCTAGGTTTAGCACGTTGCAGCTGAAGAAAGGAAATGATGACAAAGACACAGGGTTTCAGTGAGAAGAGTTGCTCAGGAAAGCTTTAAGGAAAGAAAGGGGGAAATGGCAGCAATGAGGGAAGTGAGATTGTGTCAGTCACTGAAGCTGGGAAACAAGACCACAAAGGAAAGAGACCAGCAAAGGAATTCCTTGAAAGAGTGGATTCCAAGACAGTGTGAAGGGAAAGTTGATTTACTGTTAGAGCTCTACTGTGATCAGCCTAGGGCAAAATAAGGACTTGCTGTGAGAGGTTTGGGAGCCCATGGAGGGAGATCAGCAATAAACCTGAGTGGGGATCAAGCTTTCCTAGTGGGGGATGTCTCTGGTGAGATTTGAACTGGAGAAATGAGTGCTGGTGAAGCAATGCTCCAGATGCTGTGACTGCTGAAAGAATGATGAGTGGCAGGGAAGACTGGAATAAGAAGTAGGTGGAGAGATAAATAGAATCTATTTACTAGAGATTTGATGGGGTGGACATGAGCTGCTTTTTATTGAATAAATATCTTTCACTGCAACTACTGTGTAAGTGAATCTACTCTTTATCCCTAATGTGTCCAACAGTGAAGTCATGGCTGGCTGTTCCAAGGCTGGCTGTTTCAAGTGGAGGTGAAGGGCTGTTGCAAACCAGACTGTAGCTCACTGAACAGCTTTCACGTTTGTTCAGTGTTGTCATACGTGCTGTGGGTTTATTTACTTTTCTCGTTCTACTGATTTCTGTTTCAGCTGCTGGAGGGGATGAGGGCGAGAGTATTATTTGTGTTGCTGGTATTTCTTATATGTGTTGTTTAAGGAAGGGCAAAGTCCAAGTTCACTAGTAACTAGTGCAAACTGCGTTCTGGGCAGGTGCTATCTGGAGCTGAAAGGTTCAGGAAGCTTTGCTCTGTAAGGATGTATGGATTGAATTGCAGCCCTTGTGCTTCATTTCTCCTAAGCTTGGCCTTTAAACATAAATAAATAAATAAACATAAATATTGGTTGCTGGATCACAGAATACCTCTTGCCTTAAGTACCTACATTTACAAATATTATTTTATTAGTAGTAGTGAATTAAATCCAAACATTCCATTGCAGCAGTGGAGTGCAAAGAGCACTTCTAAAAGCTGAAATACAGCCTCCATGGCAATACCAAAGGAAGATCCTGGGGACTCTGCCACAGTGCATGTGCCATTTTCCATGACTAAGATAAGATAAGTGACCCTGTTGCCCTGCAGAAATCTGCCTGTGCCTGTGACCTGTGGCTCGCCCTACTGAAGAACAAAGCTATCTCGGTGTAAAGGTGAAAGGGAATTGCTCTGTTTATCAGTTATAAAGAACTAATGTGTTTGGTGTGAACCTACAGACTGCTTGCAGATAAACACTAGGACACTTAAAAAGCAGATTTATTTCCTGTTTCTTCTTGTATCTCCCATATTGGCTGCAGGAGCCCTGTTTTTCTGTCATATTTGATAGCTACAATTCTTATTAACTCTGCAGTAAAAACCTCACCAATTTCAGCCAGTGTTGCATTAATCCCTTAACAAGGGATAGATAAAATGGCCCTCTCAGGGTGAATTGCTGAGTGCTTTGCTTACCTTGCCATGGATACTTCAAGCTCAGGAACCCTGTAGTGAGATCAGATCAGATTCATCCTAATCTCAATGTAATGGGTCAGTAAGTGGTATGAGTACATCTTTATCATTCAGTAGGGAAAAAACACGGAAACCGTAGCCCATTACTTTGTTTTGTTCCTACAGCTGACTTCCTATATCCATGTATCTTTCTCTTAATATAGTAATTGCATGGTTAGAGGACCCAAGAGCTTGTTGATAGTCACACCTGTGCCCTCACATATTTCTCTGAAAAGCAGTTCAGTATCCAGTGTTTTAATTGTCTAACCAGGGATTCACTGCCTTCATTTTTACTTCTGAGAAAGCCAAAGTGACTTATAAAAGACAAGTACATGCTGAGTGCACTGAGATTTTACAAAGGTTTTATGAATTCATTACAAACCTATTTTAAAATACTTACTAATTCCCTGATATAGTGCTGAGCTGAAACTACAACACAAGAAGCCACTTCTAACATTTCTAGGGGAAAAAAAATTAACTGAAGAAATTACTAAGTTCACAGAATCACAGAATGGGTCTGTGAATAGATCACAGGGAGTCATCTTGTCCAACCTCTCTGCTCAAGCAGGGTCATGCCGTGGTACAGGATTGTGTCCAGATGGTCCTGGAATATCTCCACTGAGGGACACTCTCCACCCTGTCTGGGCAGTCTCTTCAGTGCTCAGTCACTGCGCAGTAAAGAGGTTCTTCCTCATGTTCAGGTGGAACTTCCTGGGCATCAGATTCTGCCAAGGAGTGTGCTGTCTGCTCTACTTCCCACAGAGGTCTTGTTAGTCACTCAGAAAAAGTAAACTGCATTTGATGAAGTTCACCCTGGTATTTCAAGGATGAGAGCTCAGATCAAACTTGCTCTTACAGAAAAAGTAAATGATCTGTTGAAACAATTAGACTGCAAAATGCCACGTCGTCCTATTTTGGCAGTGATCTGAATCATGACACACCTTCCCCCATTTGTGTGGGAGAGACCTAAAGTGGAATGCAAGATTAATTATTTGGTGATGGTTGGGTTTTCTTCCACTGGAGATTACCTCTTTGCATAGCTATGAGCTGCTGGTGGCAGCTCCTGTCCATATCCCCAGTAAAAGCACATCCCTGTATCACAGAAATGAGTCAGAGACCACTATCAGGTACAGCTTCACCTGATGTAGTAAATGGGGCTTGTTTCTATATATGCTGCAGTTCTAAACTGTTCTGGTTTGCCAGTCCCCATGTGACCTGCTGTGTTTGCTCAGAGACCAATTTGATTTCAGAAAGGCTCTGTGCAGTCACTGCAGCCTGTCTTGATGTTATCAGCTGAGAGATGAGAGTCATAGATCTTAATTCTCACTGTTAAGGAGTGTCAAAAATACACAGCAGGAGCCCATATGTTATGTGTATATTACTTAGACCTGCCTGTTATCCCTCAGGCAGCTTTTTTATATATTGAGACACAAAAATAATACAATCACGCTGCTTTGGATGTAATGCCTATAACTGTGTTCAATCCATTCCCACATGGCCAGAAAAAGTGGTCTTTGCACTATGCCTCTTGTTATTAAATGCAGACTGACATGAAAGAAAGAAGGGAAGAAGTGATGAGGATGAATCCATGCTCAGATGTAGCATCACACTAAAAAGTCAAAAACAAAACTGAAGTTTTGTCAACATTAGACATTGTTCTGCTTCTTTCCAGAAAAAAAAAGCCTATCCTTTACTCCCCACACCAAAAAGCATTTACACTTCATTGCCTGATTGTCTATGAAGATTCTCCGATACTAAGGCAAGTGCCAAAAGAAGAGTCAAAAAGCCTGTAGGGCATGGATGAATGACAGGTTTGTTTTTATGACTTTCTACAGTGAAATGAGAAATTACTTTACTTTTCTGAGAGTGGGAATTGCAAAGAAATTTGGTCAAACATGTAGTGTGAAATCTGGCTTTCAACAAAGCAAGAAGCATTTTCAGCAAATGTGAAGGTATGGCTTAATGAAAGTACTTGGAAGCCAAAGCCTTTTAATCACTTTGGGCTTCAGTATAAAAAATCCTAACACCAGTACTAATACAAATGTCTATCATTTCACTAATATCAGGTAAATCCAAACAAAATGAAAATCCAAACAAAATGAACAGACCATACCTTTCGGCTGTGTCATCAAATGACTTCTGGTGATGGGATTCCTATGGCCCTGTTGAGGAGCAAGCCGGGTTTGCTTCCTCCTGCCTTGGGTCCCATCCTACGATGTAGGAGGCTCCTTGGCCACACTGCTGTGGGCTGTGGCTGAAGCCACAGAGTCACCTGCTCCCAGTCCCTTTGGGGACAGCTAACTTGGCAATACTTGGTTTGGCTGTGCTTGTGATCTGCTCTGGTGCCAGGCTGTGATCAGGACTCTGCTGTTCTGTCTGATCCCGGGGCTGTACCACCGCCGTGTCCTCGGTCTGTAATTCCCTCACTGTGGAGCAATTGTCATGGGGTACAAGTTGCATTTTCTGCCAAGAAAGTTCCTGGCTCTACTGGTTGTGCTCCCAAGAAGTGCGAGGTAGGTCTGTTAAGGGTGCACAAGGAGAAGTAATGTCTGTCGTGTCATCCTCTCTTCAGAGTCCTCTTTAGGTATGGGCTGAAGGGCACAAAATGGCAGCAGGCTCCATACCACATAGTGACCTTTTGGGAGTCTCCTCTCCACAACATGGAGATGCTCAATAACGCCTGGGGTGCCGGTGGCCTTC
>NW_008236766.1:265409-269475 GCF_000691975.1 Corvus brachyrhynchos
GGGGGGTGCAGAAGCCACAGCCACTCCATGAATAGAGTGGTTGGCCAACAGCCTTGGTAAAAGGGGAAATGACCAGTTTCTCTAGAAATAAAAAACGTAGAAAATGGGACAGATAGAAGGTCTTGTGTCACTGTGGGCAGGAGGGAGAAAGGATTTCCTTGGTGAAGGGTGCTTTTTTTGTCCTGCATGATGCAACCAGCTGGTTCCTTTCCTTGCCTTTCTAGCCCTCATCAGCTCTTACTCCCCCATCTATACAAGCTGCTTACACAGCCTTATTCCTTCTGCTACTCTCTCCACTGCCTCCCAGGAAGCAGACAGCAAGCAAATGTCTCCTCACCCTCCCCCTTTCCTGAACTGCACGGCACAGCCACTTGTCAGCCACGTTTGTCTCTAGCACAACACGTAGCCCTCAGCCTGTGATGTTTCCTCAGGGTTGTGGAGGCAGCAGTCACAGCCACATGCCAGAATGCTCAGAAGGTCAACAAAGACATGGAGGGCCAGGACAGACACAGTCAGAGAAACCATGCTTGTTCAGAAGCATGGATTGAGGTGCCCTGGGGAGTGAGGGTAAAGCAGGCACACCTACACCTTTTCTCTAGAAAACAGAATGGGATAGAAAAGTCATTGAACTCCACTCTACCCTGCTCAGTTGACCCTGCTAATGAAGGCATGGTCAGACACAGAGGGTCATCTGGCTTCTCCAGCTACCCACAGACTGCAGAAGACGAGCATAAAGCTGCTGAAGAAATAGTCCTTGCTCGGTCCAGATGGAAAGGCTCAGCCAGTTCCTTGCAGAAGCTGTATAGGACACAACAGCCATCAGGGCTGCACTGTTTGTGCAGCTTGTGCAGTTTGCACATTTGTGTCTAGTCTGTCAATCAGGACCTGCCATATTGTAGTCAAGGAAAAAAGCACATTCGGTTTATTCACAGTATTTCATAGCATGTGGTTAAAGTAGCCCTGTTCCCTGCTGTTGTGCCGGTATTGCTTCGCCACCAACAGCACAGAGGGCTCTCAGCCTCTTCCATGCCATGCTGTGCGTGAGGACTTTCAGCCTCTTCCACTCCATGCTGTGAATGATCCTGCTTGGGAAGGAGGTTTTGGCATCCCCTTTGAACCTGATGCTGGAGGAGGGGGAAACACAGATACCACGAGGTCTCCGTAGGCAGCCTGCCGGGATGTCTGCAAATGTGTGTTGGTGGCTCCACCAAGGCCCACCAACCACCGAGTGACAGTCCTTGTGAGTTACATAGTCAGAGCTGCTCTGGGGTGAGGTCTGATGGGAGGATGGGATTGTCATACAGGGGAATCTGCGGAGAGTGGTGTCTTGGATGCTTCGGTGATACATCTGACACCTGAAGTCCAAACTGAGGTTTGGAGGATGGCTGCAGGATTTAGAGGGTGGCTGAAAAGGGCCACAAAGACCTTGAGAAACTCAATGCCTTTTTCTTCTTCCCTCAAGCAAAGGCTGTTCGGGCAGAGCCAGTTCACTCTGGGTGTCCTGAAGAGCTGCCATGGCTGCCATGTGAGGCCTCTCATATTGCCTCTGCCTGTGGTCCAGCTCAGTGCTGGGAGGAGACCTGGACAGCAGGTCCTGAGTGTCACCTGGAACAGGACAAAGAATGTCAAGCAGGAACATGGTCAGAAGGAAAAGGCATGTGCAAAAAATCTTGTGCTGGAGAGGATGGCTGGGATGTGGTGTGGCAGATAGACAAATAACTTCTGCAGGAAGGTAGAGCTTTGGGTCCCAGCACGGATTTTTTGTCCAGGGAACCAAAATGCATGTTATCCAAAATGGCACAGCAGTGCATGCTGCAGCCACAGGGATCTCAGCACGGCTGGATTTAATCCCCTGATCCACTCCCATTTCACTGCATTCCTTGTTAGCAGGCAGTGCTCAGGCAAGAACTTCAATGTTTTCATTATCAGGGAGCCAAGTAGGTAAATATTTCCTTGCATCTTCTAAGCTGTTTTGGAGAAGTGCAAATCTAACGCCCTAGACTTGATGCCAGACCCAGAAAAACTGCAGGTCACTTTCTGTGCTTCCCCACACGGCTCCTGCCAATGTGATAATGTGAGAAAAAGTTGCTGGTTTCCTGCACAGGCTCTGCTGTAGCCAGGGAGGATGTGCTGACCTTGGGGTTGGATATCTTGCCAGCTCTCTTGTCACCACCAAACGTGTTACTTAACATTGTCTCTGCTGATTTTCGTTTTCACTGCTTTTCTTTTTGTCCTTTGTGCTTTTTAAGATATCGCTTGTTAAAACCAGGCCATAGCCTTGACAACGATTGTGCAAAAGTTCTATCTGGGGAACCAAGAAATTATGTAGCTGGGTAAGAGTTAACTGGAGTATTATTCATTAGCATTCATTTACTACGAAGTAGTAAAGGCAAGTGGTGTTTTGAGCACAGGAGTGAGTTTGGTGAGGTTTGAGTGCCCACGTTTCAGTGGGCTCACAGTGTAAGCTCCTCAATGTGACTGTTTATTCTATGTAATAGAAAGATAAATTTAGATTTAATGGTAAATTTAATTATTATTATAGTTTTTTTCCATTATAATTTTGTGTGACTACTACTATTTTTAAATATCTTTTAAATACACTTTCCTGTAATAGAAGATTTGACAGTGAGCCAGAGCATCTTAAAGATTTTGTTTTATTACAGTAAGGACTTTTAAAGATGGGAATTGGAGATGCTAGGAACAGAAAATCCTAGAGATGTGTTTTTTTGATTTTTCTGAAGGAAATTATTTAGCAAGTAGACCATTTGTCTTGCACGATGCTTATCAGAGAAGACAGAATTTAAAAAAATTGTACATTGAAAAAATAGTGTCTGATTACATACAACATGTTCTGCCAGATATTCTGAGACAGCACCAGAAGGCACCACATTTCAAGTGGCAACAACATGTCATGGAAATATCTGAAAAGTCTCCTTCTCAGTAAAATGTCTGTTTACCATGCACTTGTTATCAAGCTGGCTTGTTTACTTTTACCTGAATTTCCCGGTTTTTCAATCGTTAGATATATTTTCTTTTTTTCAGATAGAGTCTTATTTTGTGATATGAGTATAAAAAACCATAATATTATTTGTTTTAAAATATATATTTGAAGGCAATTCATTCCTACAGTAGATATGTTGATCTCATTGATTCACATTGACTTCAGTCTCCTGTTCTCATGTATATAAATAAAGACAACAAAAAGAAAATCTATTTCAACAGCTTCTTCACCTGTGGTGTTCCTGGTAATGAATTAATAGGCTGATTTAGGGGAAGATACAGTGTGTCTGGAGCAGCAATAAGTAAAGGGCTTGTGTTGTTCATACCCCAATATGGCTCACTTGACTGATGTAGTCTTTCTGAGTATCCTCAGGCATATTCCTTGGCGTGTTTGTGCTTGAGTGCCCTGTCTGCGATGGATAATAATATTTCTTCTGTCTGTCTAGATGGTAATTTCCTTGTGACAGAAACTGGATCTTACAACATGTTGGTGCAGAATCCACTGGTGTGATCCACTAGTGCTGCTTCTTTAAGTTGGTGGTAAGTAGCAACTTGGACAAATATGAAAATTAAATGTTAATTCCTCAGCTGACATCTCAGTACAGTCTAATTTCACATATTTGAACAAGCGCTTTTTTTCTGCTTGGCAACAGCCTCACAAGTCAAAACATGAGGGATTCGGCAAAATTTCCTAGTATCACCTTTGAATCAAAAGCCCAAGTGCCTCTGAATCTGGACAGAAGATATTGTGAATATAGGGTGTTTTGCTGTGTGTGTAGGGTTTCCTTGAGGTATGCAGATTGGGGCAGAAAGAAACAGAGTGGAAGAGGAATTGCTGGAACTCTGAAACAGGCTATTTCCTCTCCTCTAGCAATCAGTCTTCCATTCCTATGTCCCCATACCTAAACTGGGGCAAGCCAGAAGACAGCAATTTCATTTGTACAGTGTATGTCTGTTGAGTTTTGGAAAATCACCCTTCTAGGTCCTCAAGTTGGCATTCAGCAGTGCCTCACAATACCTTGCATCCTGAGAAAGGACTCCGTGGCCTGGGATGATGGGAAGAGCC
>NW_008236766.1:269490-269702 GCF_000691975.1 Corvus brachyrhynchos
GATTTCATTGTTCATCAAGTGTTGAGACACACAGGGGATGTGATGAGACCATTGCACTGCAGGACTCGGTGGAGGAATCTTAGAAAAAGACTGGCAGAGGAAATCAGTGGAGAGGGAGTTTGCCAGCAATGAATAGGAAGAAAATACGGCAAGAATGGTAGACCGGAGAAAAAGATACATTTTACGAGATTTTTACATTGGTATTTTAATTC
>NW_008236766.1:269767-280069 GCF_000691975.1 Corvus brachyrhynchos
ATGACAGTGCTGAGGGAAATCATTGTAGCCTGAGAAAACAGTTCCCTAAGTAATAGCTGTGATTGCAGCTAGCTGTGACATTTGAAAACACAGCCAGACTAACCTGTCCTTTGTTCCCTAGCAGCAGAGATGCCCTGTTATGTTCCATAGGCAACTATAATCAGTCACTGAGTTGACCCAAATAATAAGGGAAACTTCAACTGTTGGGGCATCTTGGAGGTATGAAGAAATGTGACAGGATGCATGAAAAAGAAAGTGGAGATGGGAAAAGTATTTATTTAAAAGAAGTTCATGTCCCCAGGCAGCTTTTAGTCCTAGAAAGAGTAATGCTTATGTATCTGTGAACCTCTCTACAGACAGGACCTTGCTGTACAAGCCCCATTGCTGACAGCAGCACTGTTTCAAGACATCACAAGGTGAGGAATCCTTCCTACCTCTTTTTAGCACTGGAAATTTGAAAGACAATGTGATTGTTTTGAAGAACAGCTCTTCTTTTGGTGCCTAGATGGTGATGCCACATGGCATGGATTTTTGTCATATCAGTCACCACCAGGGGATCAGAACCTTACAGCTTGAAGAGCCAGCATTGGACAACCATCAGCAGAGGGTTTATCACCATCAGATCAGTGCTGATGGCTCAAGGAAGAGCCCCACATTTCATATCAATGAAGAGAGAACCTTTCACTGTGCTCAGGATGTACCTGCATTGCACAGGTAAGTGCACACTGGAGAGGCAGGGTGGGCAAACTAGTCTGGGCACCAAAGTCATGGATCCACATGCAGATATACTTGTTTAAATATACTTGCAGTATCTCTATCCTATTCAGTAATCTCAGGTTTTTTGAAACCACTCTGAAGTACTAACTCTTTTAAATCTCAGCATTTCCTAGTCTCAGACATCTGGTAAACTCCATCTGTGCTGTGGAACTATGCTATTTCAAGGTCATGCATTTCAGTAAATGATTCCTAGTGCATTTTGCTCCTCTGTGGATTTAGAGTTCTCAGAATTAACCAGACAGATCTCTGCAGCCAGCCGAGATACAGAAATACTGGGACAATGAATTCTAGAAAAATCGCATCCAAAAGTTATTCTGTGGGAAGGGGTCATGAAGGGTAAAGGGAAATAGGACCAAGCCTGGAAGTGAGTGGCCTTACAAAAAGTGAGTTTATAGGAAATAGCAGAGTAGGCATTTTGCTAAATAAATGCCATGAAGCACAAGCACACATCACCTCAGTGCAAAAGGAGGATGGGAATTTCAGTCAGACCAGTGCCTCAATCATTAGCTCTCCTTTGATCTCAGCATAAGGAGGAAATATGCAGAAAATGAAATATAGGTCATCACACTAAAGAGTTATACTAAAATGGTAATACAAGCCTTTATCGTGGAAATTACGCTGTAAGTTAGCCAGAGAAATAAAATGCAAGGAAGGATATGTCTGAAAGTATACATGTAAAAGGAGGGAGTTCAGGCTCAGGTGGTGTAGAATACCAAGAAGCAAGGAAAAGCACCAAGGAAAGTATTTTTTCCAGTTTTTTCCCTAATATACTTAACTGCACTCAAATAACTAACAAATTCTTGTTTATACTCAGAACAATATGTGCATTGTTTCTGAATTGCATTCTCTTATTTTAGAATTTGTCTTTAATTCTTGTGGTTATTCACAAGTCTTGTTTTCTTCCCTAGCATGCAGCTTCTGAAAATGTAGGACATGTGCTTTCTTGTTTCATAATCTAGGTTATTACTAAAATATTTAATAATACTAGATTGTGTGACATCTTCTGGATTGTTGTGTGCTGCTACCCTCAATTTTGTCAATGAACCACTGAAAATCACTGGGTCCAGCTGTCCCATCTGCCCTGCTCCAGCTTTAGTGCTGCCATCCAACATAACACACGGGTTATGTAATAGCCTAATTATAAGCACAGAGAATCATAAAATCATAGAATAGCCTGTGTTGGAAGGGACCTTAAAGATCCTCCGAGTTCCAGTGCCCCTGCCAAGGGCAGGGACACCTTCTACTAGACCAGGTTGCTTAGAGCCAAATCCACCCTGGCCTTGAATACTTCAAGGGATGGGGCATCCACCTTCTCTGGGCAACATGTGCCAGAGCCTCGGCACCATCACAGTAAAGAATTTCTTCCAAATATCCAATCTAACCCTGCTCTCTTTCAGTTCAAAGCCATTCCCCCTTGTCCTGTCACTACATGCTTGCATAAAAAGTCCCTCTCCATCTTTCTTTCCAGCTCCCTTTAGGTACTAGAAGGTAAAATTAGGTCACCCTGAAGCCTCCTCTTCTCCAGGCTGAACAAACCCAATCATGAAAGACAGCATCAAGGTATAGGATGCATACTGCTTCTTCCTACTCAAAAGCCAGTTAATGGATCATGGGAGAACAATATTTTGATTTGACTCCATTTGTTCTTGGAGAAGGACATATTTGTTGTCAATTTCCTCCTTGTTTTCTTAGAGGTATTTACAAATAGTTTAATTATTTGTTTTAATACTTTTTCTTCCAGCAAATGAGATTAGAGTGACTGATAGACAATTTTCTACTCTTCCTTTTCTCCTTTTTTAACATATTTATCCTTGTCTTAGGTTACAATGTAAGATGTAACCAAAAGTATGTATTCTATTAGCATCTGTTTAAACCAGGTGGGGCAGGGCTCTTTGTCTCTGCCATGACACAGCCCTGATAACTCCCTCCGGGGGAGATCTTCTGCTCGTGGGCCATCCAGCCTCACTGAGGGACTCATAAAGTTACATCATCCCATTGTGAGATGCCCCACCCAGGGGCAGGAACCAAGCATTCCTACCTGGATATAATCAGAAGTTTGGAACACTGTAGGGAGTCCTTACCTACTGGTTCCCAGAGGCCAAGAGCTACATAACCACCACTGGACCTTCAGAGCAGCACCAGACCCTTCTACAGGATCAGGGCTTCGACAGAACCGGGTCTGTCACTTCAGGAGGACTGCAGCCCCCCCTTCATGGGACTGAGGCCACCACACTGCCCGGCAGGGTGTCAGGTCCTATCCTGGTTCTGTCAGGTTGAGCCAGTGTTCCTGTATTATTGCCTTGTTAGAGGTATATTAGTAAAGCACTGTTATTCCTATTTCTTATACTTTTGCCTGAAAGCCCCATAATTCCAAAATTGTAATAATAATTTGGAGGGAAGAGGTTTACATTTTCCATTCCAAGGGAGGCTCCTGCCTTCCTTAGCAGACACCTGTCTTTCAAACCAAGACATTCCTCTATATTCTCCTTGACTTCTCACCCACTTTCTATAAAGTTTAAGGGTAACCACCAATGCCTCTGAGACTGCTAATCATGTACCTTATAACAAGGCCAGACTAAGGTGATTTTGTCCATCCTACCTAATTTCTCACCCTTTCTTTCTCTAATTAGGTTTAACTATCATGTAAATGGATCTAGAACAGTACTGGTGCAGTGTTGGAACCCTGAGTTCATAGAATTTCAGCTTTTCAGTGCTGACAGACAGTGATCCTCAGAAGCACACTGCATTTGACCTGAGACCTTGGGAAAGGCTTCCTAAACTGTGTGATAACACTGAGGTTGTTGCTGTGTAATTAAAAGTTATATCACTGGGTGGAATGTGCAGAGATGTAGAAAAATTAGGTTTATGGGATATATGTAACAATATGGAAGATTTTGGGTGTGGATTTGTTCTTCTTCTTTTCTCCTCCTTCTTCACAAATCTGGGTGTTCTAATATTGGGTCAAAAACCCCACAGTGCAGATCATGAATAGTTAGTTATAGGATTATAAGTTAAAATAAATTATTTGACATTCCATAATTGGGTAATTTGGACCTTAAAAGACCTTGGAAGTTAGAACTCAGAGCCATTTTCATCTTGTTTACTTAGAGGCACGCTCTGCGCAGCTGTATTATAGATAAGACATCATAAACATCTAAATCCGAAGATAAACTCCCAGTCTCCTGTATTTTAATTCGAACTCTGAGTAAAAGAACTCACAAAACAGAGGCAAAGAAGAAAAGAAACAAAACGGAGAAAATTAATAGTTCAGGAGCTTTGGAAAGTGGAAATATGGCTTTCTTGGCTGCACTGTCTTGCCAGCTCCAAAAAAGCAATAGAAACCAACTAAGAGGTGCCCATAAACCTTCAGGTTTTTGCAAGGTGAGCAGCAGAGGTCTCTTGGGACAGGTGCTAAAAACTGCTTCTCCATTTTGGGGTAGCAGGATCATGAATGATGGAAAGGTATAGGAAAATCTGGCTGTTCCCAAGGTTGAGATTCAGAGACAGGTTTGGATAGCTCTGTGTTTCCTACACAAGAACCATCTTTTTATTATGCTGCCTCTTGTAACTCTGGAAACATCATAAATGTAAGAAAGCAAACAGTCTCATGAGCATTAGGGGATAAGAAGTTTCTTATATCCTGTATGAGGGGAACAGAAACCATCAGTGTTTAACCTTTTGGTGGTGAAGGAAAAAACCCAGTTTCTGAGTCTTGTGGGGGCTGAGTTTCTGGTCATACTGTGGTGGTACATGGAGTGGCTGTGTGCATTAATTAAGGTAGCTCATTTTCTGGCCAAGGAAGTCCAGCTGCGGTTTGTGGAATTTCCTTTCACAGCTCTGCTGGTCCATCCCCTTCCAAAGCCCCCCACATTGTGGGGGTGGTACATGCAGTGAACTTGGCTGCTGAGCACCATGAGGCTGGAGGGGCCCTCCTGCAGCGTGGCAGGAGAAAGGGGCAGCTCTGTGGGGAGTGCTGATGTGAGTCTGACAGGCTGGGAATCCTCCAAACCACCCTCATGCAGGTGGCACATGCTGCCATTAGGGATGCACACCGAGACCAGCACAGCGACAGAGAGTTGCAGGTGTTAGCTCTCAGCTCTGAACTCGCCACCCACGGGTTCACTGCAGCAAGTCAGGAGCTGCAGGGCTCTGCACTCTCACTGGGGGTGTGCTGGGGTGCTTCATGGCAGCTGCCTGTCCTGAGAGACAGCCCTCAACCTGCCCCTGCATCGTGAAATGGTGGAATGGGTTATCCACCAAGGAATGGACACCGTAACACAATCTCCCCCGGGGTGTTGGGAGAGCCCTAACCAGCCAGGCTTGGCTTCATCCTGTCTCTCTGGCCCAGAGACAGCTCTAAGAAGATGCCATGAGGACCCCTGTGGTCTGCTAGGGGTACAAACAGCAACTGAGGGCAGGTGTGGAGCTCACCAGCCTCTGGAATGGTCCGTGGGCTCTCATTCTGTGAGGAAGATGGGTCAGTGGTGACCGCACTAGATGGACAGAGGTTTGTGGTGTTGGGGATTGAAGGCACCAGCTCCGTGGTGCAACGTGGGCAGGGCCACCCTGCACCAGAGGGAATGCCATCTGCTCTGAACTTATTTCACAACTGTGTTTGTACCCCTACTTACTGCCTTCATCTTGAAAGAGACCAGGAAAGGTACACCCACGTTTCCAACAGAGTAAGGGTCTTCTTTCAGCTAGGAATTTTGAGGTGATTTGTGTTGGGATCACTTTCTCATTTTTAAGGTCTATGGGGAAGGTCTAAAAGGTACTAGTCTAGGTTTCTTTCTGCCTCTTTTTTATCCTAGTAACATAATTAAATAAACAGATAAATCAATATATGTGTGAAGATAGATAAATACATATTGTCTAAATATACCTGGAATCACATATTTCAAATCAATCAAGATTGGATTGCTTGGTTTGGTAGAAGATTGCCTGAATGCCCAGGTGTGCAAAACCTGAGCTGCTCGCTAAAGAGCTGATACTGGTGCACTCTCTAAAAAAAAACCCCATAAATTTGCCTACATATTAATTGCTCAAGGCAGTTATGTAGATGTTAGGGAAAACATATAGTACCACAAACTTTAAAAATCTTGTTAAAAATCCTATTCCTACACTGTTTATTTTACTCTTTTCTCTTGGAATATTATTTGTCTGTAATTATTACTGGGTATAAACATATGTGAATTGCTAAAGAAATCATAATAATTGATAAAAATTGACAAGCCCATCTTATACATTACAGCAAAAAAAAAAAATTAGGACTCTTCTTTTGTAGATCAGTTTCAAGCCTCAAAGAAAATGACGCATTTTGAAGCGTTTACTACAGGCTACTTTACTGGAATAGGTAGATGCAAAAATAGATCAAGATTTATAAAAAGCTGTAGCTACTTGGCTGAAAATAGTTTTACTTTTTACTCAGATAGAAACTAATAAGTATGTCTGAGGAGAAACGGCTTATTTTTCTCCCAGTTTCTGGGTCCTCATTGCTCATTAAATAGTTCACCTTTTTTTGTATAGACAAGAAAAATTATTGTCTGTTTTATTCTGAAGTAGGTCTTACATTCCTATTCCAAGGAAAACCAAACTGTTTATATCTTTTTCCCCAAGCTTTTTGTTTTATGGCTTTGAGAAAGCCAGTTTCCTCGAATATTCTTATGGTCAGCAGTGGAGTCCTTGATGGGAATTGCAGCACCTGGATGTCCTTTAGGTGTAACTCTCCACGTGGTAGGAGGGGTGATGTTTAAGGCCTGTTTGAGCAAGTTCAATAAACAAGTGCCAATGATAGGTACATATATAATCCTAAATCAGTGGAATAATTCAGATTTTAAGTTACCTGCCACTCTGACTCATGTCCCAAAGATTTTGTAACTTTCTTCTGTGCTAAGCCTGAGAACAAGTTTTCTTCTAATTAAGCTTTTATGCTTTCACTGAGCACTTTTTAGCTTTCAATATGTCACTTACTGCATACACGTCTTCTAACCTTCCAAACCCACATCTTTACCAGGCTGCCAATGTAAAATAAAATTCTGGATCTTTCCCTCAAGCACTTCCTGAAGTCTTTTTTTCCCCTGTCATTATATAAAGCACTATGGTGATCTTTCTTTTAAGCTTGCCATCTGGATGTCATTCTTGATTTTGTCTCTTTTTAAATATGCATATTCAGGCTAGACCTGAAATGACGCAGCTTCTTTCTATGCAACGCTTCTAAAAGCTGTACTTTCTTTCCCAGCTGCTTCATCAGAACTTTGGTCATGGCTTCATCATCTCAAGTCCTGGTATTTCAAGTTCTTCCTCTCTGTTATGAAATCCCACATTTTCTACCTCCCCAGGGATATAAAAACTAGTGCTGCAAAATTTATTTTCCTGGCTGCATGGAGCATTCCAAACTCCTTTTGAATCATCTTCCCCTGCTGCCTCCTATCAGTCACAAGTTTCTTGTTTTCACCTGCTGGATGAAGTGCCTCACCATTCAAGTCTTTCCCAGGTTAGCTGATCTTGAAGTGAATCCTGGTGTGTGTAGTATCCTTATTTCCATGCCTTTATTCACATGTATATCCTTTATCTTCCGAAACCAGGGCACACAGCAAGGGCTGTTCCTGAGGCAAGACAAAGTGCTAACTTGAGTTGGGGCTCAAGATGCTGGAAGTAGAGACTGGGACTTCCAGGGCTGGATCTGCCCTGGCTGCCCTGGTTTTAGACTATCTCTATACTTGATATTCTCTCCCCCTACCTGTGTTTATACAACAAAGAGTAAACAATTCTGACTGACATCTTTGGGTGCAGTTTCAAAACTACAAAGCCCACCGCTGTTCATTAATTGCAGTCCATCTCCTGTTTTTCTGTGATCACTGCCTTGTGCTTTGAAAGAATATAACTCTGTTTATGAAACTAAATTTCAAAATTTACAAATGTAAAGAATTTAACTTTTTTTTTTGCAAGAGAATCTTTTGATCATAATAGATGATTGTGTTATTTTAGCCCTCTGTCATATCTGTTTAAAGAACAACAAGATTTTCTTGCAGAATTCACAAGACTGGATAGCTATATCAGTGAGAATACTGATATTGTTTTCAGAATACTTAATTTGTTTTAAATTATGTATAAGGAAACTGAAACCTAAAAAAAATAAGGGATGATAAAAATGTTTGGCTTTCCATGTAACTTTGAACCAAGAAATCAGATATTCTATTCCAATAGTTTACATAGGAGATTAGCATGTTCTTAAAACTCACTTAAAATCTGCTTTTCATGTCACTGCCATTCCTGGCAGTGGAGTTTAGTGGTTACTGTAGTAATGGCCAACTGTGACATTGTAGCTGTATTTTTACTAAAAAACACCCAATACTTGATAAATTAGCTGCAGCTTCACTTCATCATAGGCTGTACTTTTGATTTTTCTTAAGCTAGAGAATGTAATTAAGAAGTAGGAGACTTGTCCGACTGGATTAATACTCACACCGGTCCCTGATCCTGACAGTGGCCAGTAATTGATTTGTGGGCGAGAGAACACCAGGACCAGGACACGTGGGAAGAAGCTGGGTTCTTTGTTTAGCCGACCTGCCTTCAGGCTGCCAGTGCTTTAGAGACTTCCCGAGTTAAAACTGCGTCCCTGATCGCTGTGCTTAGTAGCTGCTTTATGCTGCCTTATGCTCTGTGACTTTGTCTAACCTTTTGTCACCCACGTGCAGTTTCGTTTTCCACAGCCCCTTGCGGCAGAGACTTCCACACTGCCATTGATTGTGTCTGTGGAAAACAGTATCCTTTTTTGTTTGTTTAAACTTGTTTCTTCCTACTGTCGCTGGATGTCCCTTAGTTCTCCTATTCTGAGGCTTTCTCTGTTGAACTTCCCTGTGCTGCTTAGGAATTTACAGACCTCTGTTTTATCTCCCTCTCACTTATCTTTTTTCCGAACTGGAAAATATTAGGCTATGTATTCTCCCCTGTGCGAGTTGTTCCTTATTTCTGATCGGCCAGGGCAATAAGGAAACGGATGTGAAAAAGCAGCTTATCACTACAGGAGAATTCCGAGGCAACTGAGCCTGAGTGCTGGCATTCCTCTTCCAAAATACTGTTGTGAATCCTGGGGACAAAGTATCTCCTCCTCATACAGTTACACCATTAACTCACAAAGTATCAGTTTGTTTCCCGTGTGTCGGTCGCTCTTCTCCGCTGAGACAGAAAGGGTGTTGAACGATGTTGTTCTTGGTTTTAATGTTTTGGGGTTTTAAGCAGAGAAATACAGTTAAAGAATTGCAAAGCTCAGCATGACAAATTGGGAAATAGCGGAATTAAGATTAGACTACATCATGGATTTGCCCCCATGTGTATATATGATATCATGCTGGTTCTTAATTAGCTCCACAAGCTGTAATTTCTCTGTGGATCTCTGCTAGTCACTGCAGCAGGCAGTCAGTGTTATCCTGGATCTGTGGAAGGAAGGAAAGAGGCTCCTGCCTGTGGGACCCTCCCCTCATTTGGTGCAGAACTGAAATATGTGTTGAATGTTGAAAGTCTGGGTTTTTTGGGCGAATAAGCAGGAGGCTGCGTGGATTGCTGTCCCTGTCTCCCCACACAGCTCCAGTGCTGTACAGGGCAAGTCCCTTCAGCAAGGATTCCATGCATGGCTACTACGTCTGAGGTTTTGTTTGTAGGGAGGAGGAGCGTGTCTACCTTGCTGATGTGATTATGCTGTTCAGGAACATGATAACAGCTATCTGTCATTCTGCGTTGGCAAAAGGATGCAGGTGTGTACAGGTGTGCAAGATTACACATACATGAGGTCATTGCTTTGTATCTTCACAAAAAGGGGAGTGGAAGTGAAGAAGGAATTCCCTGAAAGTAGATCTAACAGCAAAACTTCTGCTTTGTTGTATTATGGCCATCTGCAAAGTGTTTTGGGTGTCCAGAAACATCCTGGGCAGTAAGGTATTACCCAAAGAGGCAGGACACCACTGGAAGATCACAGCAGCTGAGGTGGTGGAGATGCAAAGGACCAGGGTGAATTCA
Organism: Corvus brachyrhynchos; assembly: GCF_000691975.1. Lineage (NCBI taxonomy): Eukaryota > Metazoa > Chordata > Aves > Passeriformes > Corvidae > Corvus > Corvus brachyrhynchos. Next base: position 279,560 of record NW_008236766.1, read on the forward strand.
CCACACACTGAAAGCAGAGTGCTCTGACCAGGCACAGAAAGGGATGAATATGGGGCTGTGACGCCCAGTGGCGGGTGAAACTTGAAGGAGAGGGTGGACTTGCTCTGAATGGCCTAAATGAATGAGAAATCCATTCACATGCATGGTCACAAGAAAACCTCATGAGGAGTGGTGAAGGGCTATAGCCACTATGACTTTTTCCCATTTTTCCCTCTTGGTGGCAAGCGACATTAGCGACGCTTTGGCTTTAAACCTCTCTGCGCCTTGGCTCGGCATCTGTACGCAGGGTCACCAACACCTCCCTCCCCATCCCGTGGGTATCCAGAGCGGCTCATTAATGTTGATAAGGCACTCAGACGGGCGCCCCATCAAAGCCCATGAGGCCATCGCTAATTACCTCCGCGGCTCGGTGTCTGGCGCGGGGGCAGAGGGGACACCCAGGGGCTGCCACCGCCCGCACGACACAAACACGGCGGCGTGGCGGTGCCGCGGGGCCGGGCACCCCTCATG
>NW_008236766.1:281176-282592 GCF_000691975.1 Corvus brachyrhynchos
CCGCCCCTCTGAGCGCCTGCTGTTGATCCTGCAACTTGTAGACAATTGAACTTTTTCGTCTATTCATTTTCAGTAAAAAGCACTCCAGAATAGGAGATACAAAGGGTGTGTGTCAGTCTTAGGAGGAAGAGCCCTTTTTACTGTTTCGCCACGAATTCAGCCGTACCTCCTTTACTTATTTTCATCCTCTGCCCTGTTGCTGTTAGCATTTCTACCTCTGTTTATGGTGGTAGGAGGAGACAACTACTTGCGTTCTGCTTGCTGGTCTTGCTGACGGCAGAGCAACAAATCTGGAGAGCATGGCTTCTTGTTTGTTTTCTTTTATTCCGCCGAGGAGAGGCTGTAATGCTCTACCTACCCTTAAGATGGGCTGCTTGACAGCAGACTTGTATTTTAATGACTGGGGCAATGATGTTCGCAACCAGTATTTTGTTAGAACGGGTGATCTGATAGGAAATAGACTATTTCTTTATTTCAGTGGCTTTTTTTACTAACACATACATCCATGTGTTCATTAGCTCAACTACTCTGTTGAGACTTTAAGTTCTGCTTAAAGTAGCTACATAGAAACGAAGTAGCTATATAGAAAACAGTACTTTGAATTTTTGGGTAAGTACTGAATGCTTGTAAGACCCAGTATTGTACAGAACATTAATAGAAGGGACACCTTGGGAGAATTAGTTCTTTGGAAATTAGTTTGAATGGCGTTTTTTGAGATGGGTTGTACAGGTGTCTTTTGTCAGATGTGTAGACGGCAGGTCAGTTTTTGGTAAAACACTGGCTGGTTGGTCTGTTTGAAGGTGATGTGGCTGGAGTAACTGTAGTCCTCTCCATGTGTGGATTGAATTCCTCATTGCTTATGTATGGAGATCATTAAACCCTGAGTTTTCTGCAGCTGGTTTAGGGTGCCATTCACTCAAACATGGCACTGCTGCTTTAGGTGGTGTTGCCTGTGTCCCGCTGTGGCAGTAATGTGTGCAGCTGGATTTGGCTTCAGTTCTGAGATGCTGCTGTCTTGGGAAATGCTGCTGAGTGGATTTCTGGATTCCGTGGCAGCATTAAGGGCTTTGGGATAACTTTAACTTCACAACAAAAATGCTGTAATTTCTACTAGAGACGTAAGGAGGAAAAAAAGTGAAGCTCACACTTGATGCTTTGGTATATCCATCTTTTTAGAGAGCAGTGAGGTTCTGCTGAGTACTGGATAGCTTCAATATTTGAGTACTTGTAGAAATTTATTCTTTAAACTAAAAGTTTGAGCTTATATGATATATAAATACAAGCTTTGGGTCAAGTGCTGTGACTGACACTTGTCTTCCAGCAAATATCTGCAAAAGAGGAACCTGTGTCTGTTTTGTCACATATAAGGATCTTTTCAAATAAACAGCAGAAAAATAAATAGTTCACTTTGAAAGA
>NW_008236766.1:282615-324874 GCF_000691975.1 Corvus brachyrhynchos
GGAACAGCACCGTGGTGTTAAGCTGACACGTTGAGGGTGAATTCTTCAAAACAACTTGTTGTTAGTTTGCATTAAGTTATCTCCATCTTCTTGCCCTCTCGGCAGCTTTAGCTTGAGATAAAATCTTGCCACTGCAAAGTGAAGTTTAGGAGAAAATTCAGCCTTTAAAAACCCCAGACAACCCAAAACAAAATGAAAGAAAAATAGCTAGGAAATAAAGACCTGGGCAGTACCTCAGGTACCTTAGAGTTGTGTTGTTTCCGTGCTTGCCATGTAGTTTTGGACAATAAAGAGATGAGGCTGGGTGTACTATGTATATCCCACAGTGTCTTCCTGAGCTCTTAAAGCTGTGATGTTATCAAGTGTGTGCTTTGCCATGCAGGCACTTGGGTAGTTTCTGTACGGCGAGTGTATTGCCAAATACGTTGTTTGTCTTTTAAGGCTGCACAGAAACTGCTCCAAGTTGTTTTAAAATTGATTACAAGCAAGTCACATGCTTCATTTTTGGAATTTCTTGGGATTAAGTTGACAAACGTGTAGTGGCCTTCACTAAGACATGGATCAGTACTAGCTTTTGCTACATGACAGGTCTTGATGTCAGTGGAGGATTTAAATTCTTTTTTGCTTCTTTATTGCTTGTGTTTAAAATAAGGCTGTCACCAACTGAGTTTTAAGGCTTAAAAAGGAAAGCTTTTTTTTCTTACTGATACTAGCAAATATTTCTACACTTGGTTTTGCTTTCCTGTAATTCTCTATTTAATTTTCAGTAAATCAGTACTTGAGTACAGCTGTTCTTGCTTTTACTTCAGTGTGGATTGTTTTCCAGTAAATAAGATTTTTGTGGTGATAGGATATCATGAGGAACCATGTGCCATGATTGACGTTGTGTCTTTGAAAGACAACAAGGGATTCATATTTGAAGATGGGAACACTCTGCCTTGATTTCAGATAAAACAAGGGGAAACATGAGAAAGTGAGGTTGTAAGAACCACCAGTTAATCTTCTTTCTTTTGCCAGCTTTCTGGGATCTCTGCGCAGCTCGTGCTTCCCTGCCTTGTTTAGATGATGGTGGGGAAGCAGAGAGCATTCATTCCTACAGGAGCAGTAGTGACCGAGGTAAATGGCAGTGCAAAGTGCTCCCGTGCCTGCTGTCCTGTGTGTGAGAGTATCAGTTCCTGATGATTGTTGTGCCTCAGTCTGGCCTGAAACAACAACGTGTTTGTAAGGAGGCCGAGTGAGCAAACTCATCTCCTACAATGGAAGCTCTTTGGTGTCCTGAGTTCAGCCTCGCTGTGCTAATTAGTGCAGTGCAGGAGTAAGTGAGGTGTAACTGGTCACTTGTGTATAACTGCCTGTGATCTTGGGCTCGCTTCTCAGGCATTCATCTGACACCTTGGAGTAACTTTAGAGTACAAATTAGCAGATCAAAGTTTTCAGTGGTTAGATGAGTAGCACGTTCCTCAAAATTCTTCCTCTAGGGAGGTAAACACAACTTGATATTGCTGTTGGTGGGCCAGGATTTCATCCTGGAAATATCAGATCATTTCCTTTAAATCAGGATATGATAGATGAACTTACTGCTGTTGAGCCTGTGCACTGGTAAGACAGGAAGCGAAGATGTTTTAATTGTGGAGGAGAGTTAATGGGATGTTGCAGCTATAAACTCTAGGAAAGCAGCAGTGAATGGTAGTTCAGCGTTACACCACAGCATTTTGTAAAACTCTAAGTGGTAGAACTAAACATTCCTTCTCTTATTGAAAACATACACAAATAATCCATCATGCTTGCATCCCAAGAGGCAGAAAACTTTTAAAATGCATTGCAGCCAGTTAACTGGCCTCTTAGCAGGCTGAGGTATTTGGGAGTATGAGCTGTGCAGAGCACACAGCTGTTGCCACAATAGCTTTTCTCCAGCTGTCATGCAGAGGTCTGTCACAAAATACCCCACATTCCCTTGTAACTCAGCCCTTTGTAATATTCAGGTTTCCTTGCTCAAAGGGAATACAGCCTAGCAACTACCTAATCACCCTCTGAATTTTTTTTTTAACTGCAGTTGCCATTTATTTCATGCTTCTCTTTTTTTTTCCAAAATTAAACAATGTACAGCTAGTTTTAGCAGTATGCAGCAAGAAAGCCACTAATATTTTCTTATTTGAAGTCTGTTGTGCAGAATACTGTCTATTTTTTATCAGAATTGATAAACTTACTTGTCCTGCTGTTTTTTCCTCTTTGTAAATCTACAGCTTGTCTTTTGTGATGTGACAGGTATAGTTTTGCATACTGAGTAAACTTTGGTGACTTAACATGAATGTATTAGTTAATAAATGTCACCAGATGCTTGAGATGGTATTGTCTGGATGTAACTCAGTGTGGCTGAGTTGAGCTCAGTTTGTCAGTCAGCTTAATGTTACCTGTGCTAATGCATGAATGTGTTTGAAACTGCTGAAATGCTTAATGTGATACAAAATCTGTTTGGGAGTTTTTTGTTTGTGTACTGATTTCATGCTGTATTTACAAGCTCAAATCTTACTGCCAAGTTTGTAAAAGAAAATACTTTTCCTACTGCTTTTAAAGTGCCAGTAACAAGTTCTGATTGGAGCTGAGCTTACTGTTCCACTAACTAGTGAGTAAAATGAGTTGGATGTAGATTTTTGACTCTTGAATTTTAATATCAGACACTTTGTCTGAAAGCAAGCATATGACTTGCAGATGGATGGGTGAGCAGTTGTTCAGACTTTTTTTCCCCTCTTTCCTTTCCTTTTCCAAGCTGCTACTTTCACAAGACTGTTAGTTCTCATTAACTAGCAATAAACCCAAAGGTGGGTTATCTCAAAGTGTCTTTTATCTCTGAAATAGCTATTGGGCAACAAAATGGCTTGTTCTGAATTTTATGCTCTATATATGAATTTCAAGTTCTAAAATAGAGTAGTAAAGTAGATTGAAAAGCAACAACTGAATGTGCAGCTGGTGTTCAAGCCGGCGTGCTGGGTGTTTGACAGACCCTAATGTCTTGGTGTCCCACTTCCCTGTGCTGGACTCGGGATGTGCAAATCCCTCCACAGTTTCTGGGTATTCTGACTAACCCTCACTGACCGTCAAAAAATGCTTTTGGAGTAAGCACACAAGCAAATCAAAGGAATAAAATGCCACGAATTCCAGGCTGCGGATTCACGCGGGGCTACGCTGGGACCGCTATGCTCACACCGAGATAAAGCCCAGGGCCTCCTTACGGTAACTCAAGGTGACAAAATACAGTTTAGGAGCAACTGATCATCAACATCTGTTGAGGTTAAAGGTGGGAAATACAAATCCTAATCAAAACAAAGCACTTGTGATGCAGTCACCTGGAATAATAAGGGCTGCTTGTCCCCCCTCTTGTGAAACTTAAACCGCTCGGCCCGCGCTGCTCCTTGCTTCCTGCAACACTGCTACCAGGCAGAAGGTTGGGCTCGCTCTGGTTACAGATCTACTGCCTGGGAATGTAGTAGGTGACTTCAGGCTTGCCTTGCAGGCAAGCAGGAAACCTCAGGCTGCATGTCAGTGTTCCAGTATAGCCAGCAATGGCATAATGAATCCCGTTATCCAGCAGTCACGCCTTGTACTAGTGCACACACAGGGTAGAGCTGAGCTGGGTTCAAAAGCTGGCATAAATTTGGAGCAGTGCTTAAGTTTTGAGATACTCACCATTCTGGTTTTAAGCAATTTACAGTTTTTTTCCGAAGTGAAATTCCTTTGGGATAACCTCACCCACGTGGCAGTCAGAAAGCACCTTTCTGTGTGTTAGCTCCTAGCAGCGGTTGCTTATATAGTGAGTAAATATTGACGTACCTTTTGGTTATCAGGTTGTCTTCCACTGCCACTTGCATAAGGAGTCCTGGCACAGTTTCCCAGATTACTGCCTGGCGTGCCCTTTGCACTCCCGGGGATGAATAGGCAGCCGCTGGCCTCCTACCCCTGTGCCTCCTTCCTGTACTAGAGGGAGAGGCTCCTGCCTCTGGTTTTGGCTGGAGCTCTGAATTCCAGTGCTCAGTAGTGGTGGTGGAGGGTGGCTCTTATAAGTAGGGCCCTTATATTCCAAGAGTTTGGAATGCCCTAACTGGCTCATGTTTGTATACCTTGTGCAACCTGTTCGCACTTACCGAAAGCATTCCCGGCACAGAAGCTGTGACTGAGCTCCTTGAGGCACCCGAAGATAAATACCAGCTTCGAGAAGTGGAATGTAGCAGACTTCTGGCTGGCTGGTAGGAAGCTAGGTTTGCTGCAGACCTTCCCAAATTAGTAAGTCTGCAGGTCTAGACTGGTATGACACAAGCAGAGAACTTCTCCCTTTGTTCCAACAATTCAGGTGGCTTAACCGCACTGGTTTGGTAGTCTTGTCTTCAATTATGGTCATAAGGCACTGTTGAAGGAAAATGGAACCAGATAAATGCACCACTTCTTGTTCTAGTTCAAGAAGTATGTAAAACCAGCATTAAAACAGAAATCATGCCTGCAATTGGTACTTCTTATTTTTTTTTAACCTTATTGCTCTGCATAGGACATGTCCAAAGATTTCTGGATGTAACTTTGAACAACCAAGAAAAACTCTTACTGTGGGGAGTAGAAGGGAACCAGATTGGAAAGTTTAATTGCAAACAATGCACTTAGGCAGTGTTGGCCTGCAAGTGGTTTGCCTTATGAAGGTGCTGGAGTTCTGTTTTGAAATTCTGACAGGTAGCAGTGGTAGCCAGCTACTACAAATTTCTAGTTAGATCCCAAGTGAATTATTTCTGTCTGGGCAGTGAGTGAGGCCCTTTCTGTTTGTCGTGAACTGTATCCTTCACGAAGACACGCTCTGAGACTGTGAACAACTTTTTTCTTGTCTCTTTTTTATCTTCTGTTCTTTGCTATTTTGTATGTTCCGTCTCACGGCTTAAGTGTGGTTGCAGCTTGGGTTTGGGATAGCCCGTAGGGCGCTTAATGGGAGCAGGTAACACAAAAGAAAATATTTCTTTCCTCTCTTTATAACTTGATTACTCAAAGTAGATAGCAGACAAAGGATGTTTGCTTAATATATTTGCTTTGCCTTTTCTTACTTTTTTTCACCATGCATGTACTTAAGCTGGTCACATCCCAGCGTGTGAAGTTCCTGATACGCAGTGGCACTTCTGGATGGAACTTTGGAGAGGTTGAAATTACTTTTTTGTAGATTGCTTGCTTTTACTAGGTTGTTTTTAAGAGGGTTGGCTGGACTGCCATGCCAGGGCTGGGCCTGGTTAAGTTAAAGAAGGTCACGTATTCACGTCTGAAGTGCTTGATCTTGAGATTAATCAAGCATTGTGTGCAAGAGCTGTTGTTGCAGCAAAGTCAGGGATTCTAATCTGCTGCTGGAATGGGAAAGGCTGGAGAACCTGGACTTCCGCAGAGCCTCAAACCTGACTGAGTGAGGGCTACTGAGGAGGCCTGTGTGCATTTCTCTGGTCACATGGGGAAACGCCATAAGCTCTGCTAACAGAGGGAGATCCCGTTGGATGGTGGAGTTCCTGGTGAATCTTTGTAACACATGCACGTGCTCATGTGAAATCCCGCGAAGGACTGAAAAAGGAGAAGGTGCCTCTGGAAGAGGCTTGTGTGGAGCTCCCCAGAGCTGCAGTTGGCAAGTGAGGGCTGCATATGTGACCATGAGGGCTGTGCTGGTGCAGATGGGGAACTGGAGGGCCTTGAAAGCGAGGGCAAGTTGATTGTTTGCTTTTTAGAAGGGACTGACAGTGGGAAGGCACAAGGCTGGGGAAATGTTTTTGTTCTTCAAGCCTGAAGAAACAGGGCTTTGCTGTAATTGAAGGTTTAATTTGATAAGCTAGGACTACAAGTAAGGAGAAATGTTCAAAAGGTACCCATGCTGTCACAGCAGTTTGCTATTATAGCTATTTACTCCCTCCAGTTCACCAAAACTCCGCAAGCCATCAGAGTTAAAAATAACCAGGGAATGTTTTTACCCGGGATCAGTTACCCTGTCTGGTTCACTGTGCAGCTCTGCAAACAACTTCATCTGGCAGGCGAGCTCATTTAACCAGACCTGCACCAGCTTCTCAGCTGTGAGCAGAAAGCAAAGTGTAGTTTTTGGTGAATCCCGATAGGAATGAGTTCAGGCGATAGGAATGTATGCAGAAGGGCACTATTAAAGATAGCATAAAGTACTGACTGCTGGGACCAGCGTGCTTTAATAATTAACTAGAGTTAGCACTGACACATAAAAATGGTGCAGTTGAAGAAAAAAATTAGTGTAACACTCACAGGCAAAGTACTCGACAAAGATCTTTATTCAGGGGACCTATGAGGAGCATTGTTCCTCAGCAGATTAGCTGTGGGTACACACGTTAATAACTATCAAATGTGTCACTTTCCTCAAGTCTTCTAAGCCAGAAAATAAACTTGAGCTTCCACACAACTTACCAGCAAATTATTTTTCCAGTCCTGTTCAGAGTATTCTGTAACTGTAGTGATATAATATGCTGAGTCACCAGTTATATTTGCTAGGAAAAGAAATTTTAAAATCACTCTCGTTACCATTTTGAGTTCTTCTGGCAAAAATAACATGCCCAGCTCATATTGCAGAGCATCTTCAGTATTCCTCATTTAAGCAGACATAAATCTATAAACCTGCAAGCAAATCTGAGTGTTTTGCTTCATATGTGATAAGTAGACCATGAAATGGTAGGCTGCCAGTGATAAATCTGTGTGAAAAATCTGGCATCTTTGGGTAGGAAAGTGATCTACTAAATTTCTTCTGTTATTAGACTTGTTCTATGCAGGGAAAATAAGTGGGATTATAGTAATACGTGCTGCTTGAGTTAGGGAGTTTCTTAACTGTGTGTTCATAATATTTCTGTGTTTCTCTCCTTTTAAGAAGGTGCTTTATAATCATGTAAAAAGGTACCTGTCTATAATATACTTGTATATGTGCTGCCAGCTCTACTAAAAAAGCATACAGTGTTTTCCTCTACTAGCTTACACCAACAAGCCTTCATTAGCAAAAACCAATAAAGAAATGGTGATGTATTTAAATGGTTTCTGGCTTTGCATGACCCAGTATTACTGAGAATGCAATAATGAGTATATTTTAACTTCATCTTGCAATTTCAGTTGCTCCTCAGGATTTTTTTCCTAGCGGCTTGTCTTTGAAGTCCTCTAGAAACACAGCATCCTTGCCTTTGCATCCTATTCTCCTGCCTCCCTTCAGACCCCAAACTATGTTACCCGAATCTTGACCACATCCTGAGAGATTTCCAAGATGCACCCATACGTGCTGTATCACTTTGATTTCCTGTACTTTGATTTTCCTTTAACTGATGTTCCCCCTTCTTGTGAAGCAGGTTTGAATCCTGTTGGGAATTCTCAAGATACCATGGGTGGAGGCAATATCCTCCTGTGTTCAGCAGCACTCCTGGAGTGTTGCAGTGAATTCTGAAGCCTTTGTCTGGTGGGTGTATGCCATGATAAACGTTTTCCAGACCCTTGAATTTGAAAGTGAGCAAGTGAACCTGTGAGGCCAAGATCCTTCTTAGCACCTCAGCGAAGTTAAACCAACTGTGCCTTGTCTTACCATCTGAGAGTATTTAAAGGAGACCATTTAAACTGTGGAGATAATCTTATTTCTGTCTCTGTAGGGCCTTTAAGAGGGATGTTTGTGGTGGGGTTTTTTTTGGTTTGTGTTTTTTGTTTTGTTTTGCGGTTTTTTTTGTTTGGTTTTTTTTTTTTTTTTTAGTTTCTAGAAATAAATTGTTCTGTTTGTGGCATCCAGTGGACCAACCACTTTGAATGTCCTGCCTTGCTACTTTTATTGCTGGCTCTTAGCAGGTTGTCATCAACCCACAGTGCTGTTGTCTACTTAGCTTTGGGTTGGTGGCTTGTGCTTCCAGCTCTTTTCAGTTGGTTTAACTACTTCTCTAGCTGTTGGGACAATATTATTTCGGGTTGTACAAGTGACACTATGTACTGAAGGAGTGCTGAACCTTAAAGCTCTTGTCTGGTTTGATTGCTGCAATAACTGCATGTTTAAGCTGCATGCCATACCTGGAATATGGGAGGTTTAATCCTCTGGGGCACTCCAGAATCATCCAGAAATCATCAGAAGGGAGTCAGGCTGCTCACTGTAACTTCATGAGCATGATTTTAGGATTAAATTTTACATCCAAACCAGGCCTTCTGCTGTAATGTAATTTAAGATGCTTCTGCTTCTAGCAGTTAGGTGGTTTGTAACTTGCTCTGTCATACTGCGTCAGCCTCGGGGTGATGCTGTGGAAAGGATCACGAAGGTCCAGGTAGAATTGGTAAAATTCTCTGTAGCTCATGTGGACTAACAGAGTCATGGCATGACCCTTGTGCAGGCAGGGTGGGTGGTGGGGGAGGATGGGCCAGGCAGCCGCTTCTGCAGCAGGTTAACCACGGAAGATGATGTGTGTACAACTGGGTGCAGCCTTGTGCAATGGGGGGGAAGTTAACCCGTTCCGGGGTGCAGGCTGAGACCTGAGGGTGGCTGCTCCTCTTGCAGAGGGCACAAGGAGAGTTGTGAAAGGCCCCCTGTGTGTAATCCTGACAAGCAAGTCCCCCCTCTCTGAAAAGAGGGTGTTCAGCTGAAGTCTCTCAGAGGTCAGACTGTGTCAAATCAACTGGATTGGAGCAAGAGGTTTGATTTCTTTCAGGCTCAGCTTGTAATGTAAAGGCAGCTCTTAAGTTTTCGAGCTGTTGTGGTCTTCTGGCTGGTCCAGGTGCAGTAGGTGCCTGCACATCTCTGAGACCACTGAGACTGCCTGGCAGTGGGTTTGCTCTTTGATCTGTCCTGAGAACATTACTTAGTGCAAGGAGACATTTTAAATTGAGTGCTTTACTTTCATCAAGGATGTTTAAAACCTGAAGCATTTCTGAATTCCTGTATCTGTGACCTAAATCTACTAACAATAGAAAATGTTTTGTCTCACGCAGAGTTTCTGCTTTGTTTCTGTCTTGCTGGAGCAGTACACCCAAATAGATTGCTGCAGACATCTCAACTTGTTTGAATTTAAAAAAGACACTTGAAAGCTCAGCTTTTGAAGTAGCTAAAGACATGTTTTCCTTTTGCTGTCTAGAAGTTTTTGCACACATTAGAATGGATTCAGTGTCTGTTAAACTATTTTTAGTCATGTGTATCCTACGAAAGTTGATAGAATTTGCTAGCATTTGTAAATTTGAAATTGCCCAGTGTCTGTGTTGGTGGGACTGTATGGGAAAAGAGCCTCAGATCTGAAGTAGCCGACTTCCTTGTCCCATTATCTGCCTTCTGCCGAGTAGGTTACATTCCACACATTTTTAATAGTGGCTTCCCCTCCTCCTTAGCTGCTTTGACTTGTTTTGTGGGAGGGCTTGAATATTTCAACTGACACACCAGAGGCCTTCTCCCAAAAAAGGAAACTGATAATAAAATTGTTCACTTAGAGCAGAATTTGAAAATAATCTGCTCTGTGCTGATCTGGGTGTCTGTTTATTGGAATTGTGGCCTGGGGTTTTAAAATCCAATTGAATTGGGGATTTCACTTGAGGTTTGAGTTTTTGATTTTTTCTTTTTTTGTTTAAGAGCTAAAGCTGCACCTTGAAATTCTATCTTCTGTGCATTTCTTCCATTTACAAATACTGTGAAGAAAATAAACAAAAGCCCTGCATCTCTTGAGCTAATCTCCTCTGTAAAAGACACTGGCTGCCTGCCTGCGTGAGGGAAGGTGGTGATCTGGAAGAATTTGTTCAGGGTGATTTCAGAAGATGAATAATTTAAACTGCAGCCACTTGCTTCAGACTAGATAATTGAGGCTGGGTTTTCTACCAGCTGAACAACTTATGTTAAAAAATTCCCCACAGCACATGTACTTTAGGTAGCTATTTTGTATGTGAGTTAATGCCATGCCAGTTGAGTAGCCTGAGAACTTTAAAAGCTTTTCCCCTGTGCTAGGAGTTATGAGGTGCTACTGTGACTGCCTAGCACTATTCACCTAGTTATTTATCTTCCTTGAATGGATTAAGATACTTCTAGTCTCTCCTCAGTCCAGCAAATACATGATGGATATATGGAAAGGGACTCGTGCTACTTTCTTCTCCTGGACAAAACCCCCTGTTCTGTTATTGCTGACTAAACATGTCCAAGTTGGAGCACTGACTTTTTGTCAGCCTCCAGCCTGTGCTTTGAAGTGTGTGCTGTTGCAGATGAATGGCTGCCTGCTCTCCCAGCAGTGGGCTGCCACTGCTATTCCCAGGAAGATATCCCCAGATTTGTTTTTATGTCTTCAGGATCTGACGGTCATTTCCTAAACCTGAAGCATGTAGGCTGTCAGTGCCAAAACTTATTTGAAGAGGACTTTGTTATAACTCTGCTTTCCTGGTCAAAAAAAAAAAAAGTGTGTGTGTATATATATATATATATATATATACACACGAAAAACAACAATGCATTAGTGAGCTTTGATTCTGTTCCACGTGTTTGTAACACATACGGTCCCTCTAGGCAGCCTTGAGATTTGGTCATTATGAAAGGTTGAGTTTAACACATGCACAGGAAATGAGTCTTCTAAGACTTATGACTTAAATTAAAATACTTTCTAATGCTGGAAGAAAGCTCAAAAGAGAAACTACTTGCCTTTAATTGGTAGCATCCACCCTGTCTTTGTAAATAACATCAGCTTTGCAGCCTGTTAAAAGCTGGCAGAGCTGTGTGGTGCTAATGCTGTGATCAGAGGTATGTTCACATTCTGCTACATCCAAGTTAAGCAACAAGAAGGTAATGTCTTCTGAAGGGTTTCTGCTTGTCACACTGATGGACTGCCTGTCCAGAGACTTCACCTGTGATTACTGGAAATCTGAATAGCCTATTATTCTAAGTATGATGAAGTTGAAGAACCTGTTCCTAATCTATAAAAATGGAGAGAAACTAATGTGCTTTCCTGTGGTTTTTGGTGCAGAAGGCTGTCTGCCTGTGCATTCCACACTCTGTTTTCTCTTCACTGAATGCCTTAACCACAAGATCTCTACTTGGTTGAATATGGGAGCGGAAATAGCAGTCGGGTTGTTTTTTTTTTTTTTTTTTTTAAGAAAAAAAAAAAGCCAACAAAAACCCCCCTCTGATCAAACCCCGTGCATTCTAAAGCTGCCTTCTGAAAGTAAACAAATTGAAGGGCTTTGCATACTGCTCACACATTTTAAGATGGCATTTGCTCTACTGCTGCCTCTTTATACCTTTAAATGAAACATTTGCAGGAGTTCTTTGCTCAAGAAAGCAATCAAATTATGATGTTCTCTACTCATTTGAGATGGTACTTTGTTATGTGTGCCTGTCAGACCAGTACATTGCAATTTGAACTTAGAGGCTGCTCTGTAGATGAATTTTCTAGTGAAAATGAGTGGCTTTAGGTGATGGAGTATGTTCTTGTGTTCCAGGCAGGATGTTTTAAGGTGTCTTCCCTACTAGATGTCTGGTAAAGCCACTTTTTCACATGCTGTTAACCTGTTAGTAGCAGGTTAGCAGAGGTTGGAGTTACGAGTTAGTACAGAAGGACTGTGGCATGTAGTGAGTCTGGCTAGTTTGCTATGAGTTCCTTATTTCTGTACATGGTCTGAACTGGGCTTGGGTAATTTACTTTTTAGCTACTCATTTCCTGTCAGTGTGAACTCGCTTGCAGAGAGAACAACTTGAATTTTGTTTGTTTCTAATGTTTTTGTTTGTGGATTTTATAATTGCTGCATTTCATGCTACAAAAGCTCTTGGGTTGTCTTCTTTCTTCTCGCTCTTTGCATGGGTAGCAAGTCCTTCTTGTGCTGTGCCTTCTGCACTCTAGAATCAGCCTCTGCAGGATTGTGGCCTCCAGAAATGAAGTGAGGAATGGAGGGATTGCTTTGGAGAGAAGCAAAAAGCAAGTAAGAGCAGCAAAGAGCTACATGTCAGGAGTAATGGCTCCCCTCCTGGAAAGCCTTATGGGACTTGTCAAGTTGAAAGACTGTAAACTAACATAGTGTGGCTGATTGTGGCATGTAAGTATCATTTGGCATGTTAAGATGATAAACAAAAAGGATCTTCCTTGCAAGTTGGTTCTAGACTGTAGAGAAATCTAATACTTTCTGTGATGTTTATGGAATTCATACTACTACCCTCTTTTCTGAGCTTTCTATATGCCTAAAGAATATTGGTCTAACATAATTTTCAAGGCAAAATATTTTAGTAATAAACAAATTAGAGTTACTTTTGTGGCAGTGGCTGTTCGCAGGATCTGTCCTGGAGAAGGCAGCTTACTCCACTGAAGATTTGTTACAAGTTAGTAATCATAAAATCAGAGGGAGAGACAGCAGCTGCTAGTGGAACCAGCGTGTCTGAAGTGGAGAAATACAGCTAGCATGATCAAATAATTTTTCATCAGCCCTTGTCCCTCTTCCCTTTGATCATCCTTGTGTGTGGTTTAGACAATATGTGTACCAGTGCTTTTCATGACCTGTATTCATCTGATGTGCACCTCTGTTTTCCAGATAATGATGCTTTTCTCCTCAGCTGATGTCTGTATAAAAGAATAATGTACAGAGAAGTCGGCCTGTATCTTCTAATGCAAATGAAGTAAAAATCATGTGGTCTGGCTGCTCTGTGCAGGCTGGCTTGCAAGTTTAGAAAACAAGTTTATTTGAGAATTTATGTAAATTCTTTGTAAGAATGAGTGCACACGGGGCAGAAGGGAAATCACCTTGCTGGAAACCCCCGAAGCAGATCTTGACTATATGCTGTTACTGAACTAAGTATCTGAATTTGAACCCTTAGTTTTTAAGTTCACACCTTCAACTATCTAAAAATCCCAAAGCCTGCCAGTCTTCTTGAGGAGGGGACAATAAACTGGTCAGTGTGAGAACAGGGTAGGAGAAAAATAAATTCTTTGCATTTTCAGTGGGTGTGCCTTCCTAATTTTCCCTTAAAACTTGAAAGCCTGCTAAACTACTGGATTGTTTTAGTCAGAACAGGAGTAGCAGGAGAGAGAGAGAAGAATTTATTTGAGTGAAATTTGTTTAGAGAGTTGTTCTTGAAGGTTGGTGTGGACATAACCAGGGCGACTCCAAAGATTTAGCTGTGCTCCTCTTAGGAAGTGGCAACAGAAAACTGGGTTCCCATCTGTTTAAATAAGCACAGAACGTTACAGTTTCAGAAAAGGATGAGAAAAGCACTTGAAGTGGATTGAGTGGCGATGTATTGTGTGTAGTCTGACGTTGCTTCTGCCCTCTTCTAGTTGGGATGGGGCATTTCCCTAAAGCAAAGCATGTGACAGAGCAAGATCCCTCAGCCAAAGGTCTTTCTTTTCTGCTGGTGCCTGGTCTGCTAAGCCTTGGGATTCCAGCAAAGGCCATACTATAGAGATGCCATCTTGTCAGGGTTTGTGTACCTGCAGCACAGATGGGGCCCCTGAGGTTTTTAGTATGAGGGTCAGGTGAAGAGCAAGGGAAGAGTGCAGAAAGTTTCTAGATCCAATGGAGGTTTGCATGCTCTTGATGGTCTCATGTTCTGTAGATGCATTTAATAGTTTTCAGAGAGTTTGCTGCTGTACTGTAGGAAGAGCATTTTGATGTTGAAGCCCTGTTTGCTGTATTAATCTGCTTGCCCAATTACTTAAGGAAAGCTGTGTTTACAAGCTTTAGATGACAGAACCAAGAGTGGAGAACAACTGTCTGAGCATGTGTGGCTGGGTCTGGTATATGGAGCACTTGTGCTTCAAACAAGGAATTACAATACCCATTGTTTCATGAGGAAGGGTCTCCACTGGAGAGCTCAGGTTCAGCCTGAGCATCCAGCTCTGGAAGGAAATTAGGCACTGTTTCCCTTCAGCAGTTCATGTGCTTCTGAATGAGAAGTGTTTGCTCTTAATTTGATTTTTAAACTCTTCTTCCCCTTGGAGGAACTTCACTCACAAATGGGTAGAGAACTATTCTGGAACCTGCTCTAATGTACTGCTAAATAGGATGTTGGGGAAGAAAATACTAATCCAAGATTTTCAGTGATCCTAAGGTCTATGTGACTCTAGAAAATGCTTGTAGCTCAAATTGTGAATTCCTGAAATAAGGATGGATTGCTTGTAGATGATTTGATACAAGTGTATCTGTATTGATACAAATTTGTATCTGTTTGATACAAAGCATGTTTTTTATCTGTTACTTAGAATCAGCTCCACTGTGGGAAGTGATGGTGCTCGGTGTAAAACTGCTCCAATCTTTCATTTGCCTTCTTTACTGCTACCATAAATGGCCATACTGTAGAAACATTTGTTGACTGTGTGTGGTGTTTGATTGTGTAGCACCCCAGCTGAATGTTTGCTTGCAGTTTCTTGATGTGGTTCATCACAGATGTGGCTTTTTGAAATGTGAAAGTAGGTGTTTGCACATAAAACTAGTTTGTGGCATGAAGTAGATGTTAACATTAGAACAGGTCTCCCAACATGCATCTTGAGTGTGCTGTATCTCTGGGTTTTAGTGGAATGAGGATGGTCCCTTACAGCAGGTGTTTGGTGTTTTTGCTGTAGTTATAAGAGCACGTGGTTTGGGGTTAATTATATTCTCACTGAGGTATAACAGTACTTGCTTTTAGGATATACGCACTCTAAAAGTGCAAAAGCCAGGATTAACATCCACCTGCGTAGGTCCTCCAACTCAAAATGTCATGTAAAATATTCATCTAACAATCACAGAATCAATTAGGCTGGAAAAGACCTCTGAGATCATCAGGTCCAGCCTTCAACTGATCACCACCCTGTTACCTAGACCATGGCACAAAGTGCCTCATCCAGTCTTTTCTTGAACATCCTTAACATTAATATCAATGCCATATATATTAATTAATGTTAGTTATCTCTCTTTTTTTCTACTCCATGCAGTGCCTATGATAATTCAAAGCAAAAGATAAACTCCCTCTGAGATTTCTATGTGTTTCCATGCCCTGTGAGTGGGGTGATGCTGACTAAGAGTGGTACTATATCCCCAGGTGCAAGGGTGAAGGGGAAGAAGCACTGTGGTTGGTTTTAGTACAACCAAATGTTTTGCTGGTAAATAAGGTTTTTTTGGATGGAAATTGTTACTTGCTTAAATATGTAGACTGACTACTGAGGGCAAAAGCATTTTTAATAAAATTTGAGGACAAAAATGTGTTTCCATTTGACAGTCTTTTGACTTCAAAATCTGAAGTTGCTGAGGCTGAAAATTCTGGCACTGCTTAAGAGCATTTTAATTGTGCTTACTGGGGCTTTAGGATCTCTTCCTTTTCCCTGTAGGTCAGCTAACAAGCTAATTTAGCAAGACAGTGCTTATAACCAGTTCTGTGCTATGAAATCTTACTCACATGTCAGGATCAGCAATGGTAAAACCACTCAGTAGCTTCTGGTTCCTGGAATTTGACCCTGTGCACATTTCCCCATATGTAAGTTGCAACATTATTGGTCACACTATGCTTTTGAAGCCTTGACTAATTAGGAGGATAATGCTACTCAGGAACTTGCCTCTCTCAAGCTCCCTAGTGAATATTCCTGTTGTGAATGATTTGGCTTCATGTCTGCCACGCTGCTGGGGTGGGCCTCTGTGTGGTGCTTGCATGGTGGAACAAAAGGATGGCCATCCATGCATCTTCTGCCCAGAAAGCATCTCCCCCTTGCTTGTTCTGTGATTCTGATGTTGATGTGACTTCATGCATGCTGTAAAATAATTCAGGAAAAATAGGCACTGCCCTGTTTGATACTCTTCAGCTGAGTATAAGCCAGTGTGGATTCTGGAGAAGGTGCACAGACAATGTTAGGGTTGCACATAAACTTCGTGCCTCACTCTGCAAGTGTGCAGATTTAGAAGTGAGCTCACTGATTCTTGTGCTGTTGAGTGCAGGGTCTGGAGATTCTTCAAGACAGTATGTTTGGGTTGACTTGTGGGACACTGATGCAAAACATGGAGTGGAGCTGTAAATTATGTCTTCCCAACCATGAGTCTGGTGGTTTGGGTTTCCTTGTTGTTTTTATTTATATTTAGGATAAAACTTTCTCTATTACCTCCTCTGTTTCTTCTAAGAACTTCAACAGTCTGTCTGCAATGTAGAAGTTCCAGTAGACATGGCTTTGCTTCTGAAAAGTCAGAAATGAAGTGCTACATAGCCTGTTGTAAACAATCCTTGTGCACTGTACTGTGCCTTAGCCACTTGATGAGAAAACCAGGCTGAGTTACGCTGTTGTCATGTGGGAAGGAGTAATAACCTTTGATCTTGAAATCTGCTGCTGGTGGTAGTGAGAGAGACTATGAAGACATTCTTCAAGGACATTAAGATTA
Organism: Corvus brachyrhynchos; assembly: GCF_000691975.1. Taxonomy (NCBI): domain Eukaryota; kingdom Metazoa; phylum Chordata; class Aves; order Passeriformes; family Corvidae; genus Corvus; species Corvus brachyrhynchos. The sequence continues at coordinate 298,939 of NW_008236766.1, forward strand.
AACTTCTATGCTAGCACTGATTAGGCTGGAAAGGGAAGCATTGTACTCCCCTGGTATCTGTGATGGAAAATGCTCTGTATTGCTTTTTCCGAAGTGGCTTGTCCAGCTGAAACTTTGTTTCAGTTACACCAGTCCACACTGCAGGCTCCTTGCACGCCATGCATTGGATTTCTAAGCTTTTGTTCTTCCAGAAACCTGAAATTTTTAGGATAGTGCTATTAATTTGAACAATTACTTCTGAAGCAGCAGTGTCCACATCTGTGAGACTAGCCTTCATTTAATATACTTGTGCTTTCTGACAGGCATCATGCCTCATCGTGATCTCGGGTCAGCCAGCATCCCTGAAATATCTGTGTTGGGTATCTCTCTGCTCAGATGGGGTAGGATTTCTTCATCCTGCTCCAAAGGTGGAATGACTTACCACATTGCTTTGCTGAGTTCAGTTTACAATGATTAAGTCTGGATTCTTTTTCTTCCCATCGGTCAGAATCGGATCTGTTGAACACTGTGCCCAAGTAGTCAGACAAAACAAAGCCTTGTGTGCCAGGAAGGTCTGAACACACTGTCCCTAGTGTGAAAAGGCTTACACAGCCTGCCCTGCCTTGGAAGAGATCCCCTTCCTTCCTTGTCACTCTCACAATTAGGTGAGTTAACCTGACACCTTAGGTTAGAGGCATGATAAAAAGTATTCTTAAGCTTTTTGTTGTTTGGCTCTAAATCCCAAACTGAGGTTATGAGTGCTTCTCCTTGATGTTTTTCTGGGTTAAAAATCTGATGCTGAAATTCAAATCTCTTGAAAAACTTCACTTGGCACAGGGGACATGAAGGTTTTGGAGCTTGCTGCTGATTTGGGAGTGAGTGGCATGAAGTGCTTTGTTCTCCTTCCTGGTCCCTATGGGAGCCCAGGTGCTGGTCCAGCTCAGAGCAGCCAAATCTGCAAGTACAGATCACATGGAAAAAAACCACCTATTGACCAGTGCAAATTCTCCTTCTTTCTGGGGTTTTGCTGCTTAGTCACAAACTTCTGAGAAATGGTTTTGGGTGGTGGAAAGCACATTTCCATCTTAGACTACAGTGTGATTGATGACTGATATGGATGTGCAAAAAAAACCTGGGTACTCCCGACTGCTGAGCTGCTGGGCCTGCAGCATGGGACCAGTGGGCCTTGGGTTGATCAGCCTGGCTTGGTGTGGCTTTCATGCCCTGTCACTGTGGTGTGTGGAAAACTTTAGAAACTGATGTGTTAGAAATGTGTGTCTAGTATGTTATTGCTGTTGGAGTTTTTAGCATGAATTTCTTGTTCATAGCTTGCCCCCTGCAAGCTGTTCAGACACCCTTTTCTGAAGGAAAGTTACCCAGTGTGTTTTCATTTGAATTGATTTTGCAGCATATTTTACTATTATAATATATGCACCATGCAGCTTCTGATGCTGGCACTCCTGAATGATTAACACACTCTGAAGGAGTACATTATTTCATGGGTAGGCAACCAGTTATTTCATTATCATTTAAAATTGTCATGCTCCAGGATAACTGCTATGTGTTTTACTGAGTTGGGTGAGGATCTGGGGGGAAGGCTAGTGATTATTAGCCTTGCTAATGAAAATAGATGGCTAAATAACACTTACACAGCTGTAATTTCAACATTCCTGACACTTCTGGTTATGACACTTTCCAAACTTAAAGATAATAGTAATTGTCTGTAGTCTGCAAAATTAGTCTAGACAGTCTAATCTAAGGCCAAAAGGTTGGAGTTGAATAAATATGTAATTTGGGCAAATAAAGCTATTAGAGCTGTGCTTATCATCTTGATGCAATAGTTCTTATTAGGTATAAGTGCTATTTTATAGCTTTTTCCTAAATAATTAGCTTCTAATGATCAGTCATCAAATCTTTGAAAAATAAAGCACTCTAGACTTTGCTAATGAAATGGAATGTTTTTATGTTGGATATTGTCCAAGCTGGTGTTCAAAAATTCCGTGGAATTTACTGGTAATAGAAAAAAACCCCACAGGACAGGAATTAGTGTATTGCTATCAATGTCTACAATGATCTGGCAGTGTAAATAAAATGAGTTACTGGGTCTGAAAGAGTCATCTCAATGTTTCTGTTTTGCAGCAGAACAAGTGGTATGATCAAAACTTCTGGAAGCTTTCATTCTTTGGGTTCAGTCCCTGTTTGGCACTTATATATGTAAGCAAATCGTGTATTAATAAAGTAATTGTATATACTAGAGCTGGGTGAAAAGGCATCTCTTGGTGATATCATATGAACTTTATTAAGGTGCCTGAACATATAAATGTGGTTTGCATGGCTAGTATTTATTTAGATGAGGGATTTTTTTTTAATTTTTAGGTGGCAGTTTGAACTTTCTGGTCTCTTGATCATCCTGAAGGCAGCAGGGAGTTATAGTGGAATGTCAGGACTGGGGATAATAAAACCTCCCTCTTTCACTAGCAGGAAGTTGCTGTAGTTTAATTGTATAGTGAAATACTAGCCTAGAAATATTTAATCCTAGCTTGACTCATTCTAGAAAACTGTAGGCTCTGGCTTTAGTGGGCTAGTCAACTTGATTGTTTTGCCTTGTTAAACAAATGTTTTAAGAGGAAGAATGTGGAGAATTTACCTTCCTCAGGCTTTCTGCTTGACTCTTGCTGATGAACCCGTCAGAATAAGGAAGGTATTAAGTTCAGAAAGTTTTTATCTTCTCTTGCTGTGGAGTCCTGGGGATCAAACGTTTTCAGGTACTTAAAATGTGAAATAGAGTTGCTGGAGTGCAGCTTTGTTTTGCTGGGTTGTTGGGCTAGAAAAATGTCTTACTTTAATTAATTTAATTAATGTAATTGTCTGGCTCCAAATGTCCATAACCTAAGCTAGACAATCGGAAAAGTCCAAGTTCATCAAGAGTTATGAAGTGGCTTCTTTGTTAATAGACTGGAAATGCCCTAAACATGGCTTTCCTTGGAGCCACAAAGCTGAAGTCTGTTGCTGACTGTTATACTTAGGTCTAAGTTACTGAAGAGAGATTTTAATTGACTCTAAGTCTTTTCCTCTTACTTATACTTAGTTTATAAACCAAAATCTCTTAATTACATTGTATATCATGAGGTGTTCTAATGATTTCATGTGTAGGAAAAAAGGTATTCTGTAACTTCTGCCTCACCAGGGGATTTTTGGAGCTACCTTACTTTTTCTCGTACAGCTGTGGTCCCCATTATCTGGTTATACACAGTCTTAAAATCAAATATGCACTTAAAAAAACCCCAAACCAGTGCCTTCTTGAGAAAAAACTTGAGTTCATCGTGAAGAGCTTGTGTGAGCTGCTAGTTTGAAAACTATTTAAACATGATAAAGCTTTATGGATGAAAAGGTAGTGTGTTGTGAATGTTTAAAACATTCCTTGAATTACGAGTCTTTAAGATGAGGAAGATGAAGTACCTGGTGTGTTCATAGTTCCTGCACTTATTTACTGTGAAGCAAAAATGAAATGAAATGAAATCAAGGCTGAACTATGCTTGCAGTATGGAGTATGTTTTACAGTCAGACATGTTTCAACTTGAGAAATTGCAGAGCTGCCTTCAAAGAATTTTGTAGGTGCTTACTGGCATTAAAGGGCATTAACTGAAGGCATTACAAAGAGGTCTTCTCAGACAATGAAAGTTTACCTTCTCTGATCTTGAGCAATGAAAGCTGCACCACCAGGAAGTACTCAAGAGGCCAAAGTTTAGTGCACATATTGCCTAAAACAGGTCTGTGTGAGTGTGCTTGGTGTGGTTTGATTTTGAGATATTTGAGAGTTATAAATTGGAGGGAAATGTTCACAGGCTGGTGAGCTGCTAATACCAAGTTGCTGTCCCATGGGGAGAGCTGTAAGGTGGGAACTGAAAGGAGACCTAAGCATGCTGCAGATTGAGTTTGAGTTTGAAAGGTGAAAGCTGTCTTTAAAAAGTATCAATCCACTCTTTTTTTAAGCAAGTAAATATTTTAAAAGGTGTTCACATGCATTACAAAATATATATGAAAAGAAAACCAACTCTCACCAGTATTAAGTTCATGTAGCCAGCATCCACTCCATCCATTATTTGAACCACAGAATTCTTTAGATTGGAAAAGACATTTAAGGTCATCAGGCTGAGGCTGTACTGGTATCTGATGGTGTTTAAGCTTGGCAAGATGTTAGCAAAAGGGCACGTAACTTTTCAGAAAAGTAGTTTTAATGATTTTTCTTGAAACATCTATGATTTGAACATGCACTGAAAGGATGCCTTAGTCAAAGTGTCAAAGACACACTTTTTTTCCCCCAGGCAAATCTACTGTCTCTGGGTTTATTTTTTTTCCCCACTGGATCTTGTAATTATCTGTTTAGCAGTTACACTCTCCAGTTTTTTTACCTGTAAACCCAAGCTATTTTGCCAACCATGCCTTAGGTGCCAGGTTTGAGGGAGAAAAAAAGGGTGGAGTTGAAGAAGGTAAAGCTGCTTTATTTTAAGTAGCAGTTAGGGGAAGGGCAAAAATTAGCAGACAGTGTTATAGGCATGCTGAAAGGTGCAAGAGCTGATGGATGTTCCCTGTCAGTGCACAAAAGTCAGTTTGATTTCAGTCTTTCATATTCCTGAGTCTTGGTCCACTGCATGACTGCAGAAGAAGTTGATGCTCCAGAACCAGTCTGGCTCTTAAATCTGTCACAAAAGTCAGTCCTGCTCAACTGGGGATGAAATCTGAAATTTCCTAGCATACAGCTATGTGGAGAAACACTGTTGGAAATGAGTGTGTTGATGGATACGAAGTCCAAGTGTTCATTTAGGAAATGCGAAAATTAAAGGTGCATAGACAGAATTAGATACATGTGCTAGTCTTCAAATTTAAGACACTTTACTCTCCATACCCTTTCCCCCTTGTCTCCCCCCTCCCCCCCATCCTATCTCATCTTTCCCCACACCTGTGAGGGAAGCAAAACTAGTTTTGTTATTAGGCACTCTGGGTAGTGAGCAGAGCACAGCCCACATAGAAAGGAGCCATGCTATATTTAGCTATGTGCATTAAATATGCCCATGCACTGAACACAGTTTTCTTAGGAGTTTTCTTTTTCTGATGTGCTCACTCAGTGATGAGTGTCCATGGAGGGAGAGGGACAGAAGAGTATGTGACTGTGTAATAGGACTCACTCCCATTTTTAGTGTTTCCAGACTAAACACAGCTTTTGACAATCCTTGCATTGCATAAAAAATTCAAGACTTACCTATGCTTAACCAAGTGAGATGTTTATTTCTGTATCCTACTGTCTCTTCTGTCACTGAGTTGTGTGTTGGCAGTGGAGTAATCTAATGGATGTACTCTAAGGCTGCCACAGCTTATACAACTACATTGCATTTTCCATTATGATTTTCTTCTTTGATAGAACCATTAATGTTTGATTAAGCATGTACTTAATCATAAAGTTTGGTTTTATATATAATGTGTATTACTATTTCTTCGGGAGCAAATAAAAATTTTCAACTTGTGTATGAATTTCCAAAGGGCTTAGCTTGCACATGTCTCATGTCGTCTTTCTTTCACTATAATTTTCTTCAGCTTAATCCTCTTCTCTCTTTGTGCCTCAGTTTTCACTGTTCATGAAGTGAAGTGTTTCACATCACTGGGTAATGGCAGTAATTGAAGTTACAAATGACATCTGTTTCCCTGGACAGCCATAACAATGCTGACAGTACGCATTAGAGCAGTGGGAAGTAGTGCAAATTGAGGGAAGCATCACTGATTACTTGCAAGCACTGACTATCTTTTAATTTATATTCCTTGGAAGAAAGGAATGGGTGCTGTTACTGTTTGTATAATTAAAAGAAAGAACCTCTTAAGGATTTGTAGGAGTATGGGATGATTGGATGATGACACACTTGGCCTTCTGTAGCGTGAGGCAGTGTTCTAGTCATTATTTCTTTAGTCTGGTCTTCATCAAGATAATTCTAGACCTTCAGTCTCCTATTCTCCCAGTGTTCAATACCAAAATACTTGCCCTCATTCTGTAAAGTGTAACTGTTTCTGCCAGCAAAGCATGCTGAATGCAATCCTGATCATTTGTGTTTGAAATGGTGCTGGGTTGCTGTGGGTACCTCCTGCAGTCCTTTTCTGGTACTGGTTTGGATGCTGCACAGAACCTTTGCAGAGGTGGCACTTCCTGTCATCAGCCCCAACAGCATCCACCTCCTGCTTCCCCAGCACCAGCCAATTAAACCTGTCTGGAAATACTGGGTCCTAGTGAACCACCTGCTCTTGGGGAGATGTATGTTTACTATGGGAACAAGCTTGTCAGAGACTCTCTGATTAGTGGTGTGCTTTTCGTTTGTTTGGGTTTTTCTGTGACCCAAGTACTTGGGGCTCTGCAAAATGCTAAATTGGTGTGTTTTGCTGTGTCTGTTCCTTTATTCTGGAATGCAGTCTGGGTTTATGTTTGCTTCTAGAAGTCAGGGTTTTTTTCCTGCATGTTTTCCTTGTTTTCTAGCCAGCCAGCTCAAGTACGCTACAGAAATGACTTCTCCTTTGTGCTGTGGAAGGAGGTTCTTTTAAGCTCTTGAGGTGCTGAGGCCCTGAGCTGTTGTTTTGCCTGATTACCCCTTCTGCTGGGCAGGTTAGCTCTGGACCAGGGGCAGCATAGCGCTTGGGCAAGGTGACAGGTTACTGCCACCCATCCTCTAGGAACTTGCCTGTGGTGACATAGAACCTGTCTGCTTGCTCCTCCAGAGACAGGAATGTAGATTAAAACTCCTAGAAATGGTGTCTCACCTCCTTTGCAGCCTGGAGGAAGGCACAATGTGTCACTGGGGTCATCACAGTACAGACTTGGCTGCTCTGCCCCTCTTAGGTAGAAGAGTTGAAGGCAGAGGCTGTAAGATTTCATGGGTGGGAAAACGATGCAAGTTGCAAACTGAGTTATGCAGTCAGTCATTTAGATCTTAATTCATGGTCTGGGGAGGCTTTTATGGTGTAGCCAAGTACCTCAAACAGAAAGCTGTCTGCTTATGGCCCTACTAACTAACCATGGTACTGGAGTTCTGGTCTTAACCTAAGGCACTGACTTTGTCTCTATGGCTTGGAATGAATGTCAGAAATACTCACTTAAATGAAGATAACACCGGTTTCTATCTTTTTCTGGGTTAAGTATTTCTGATGTGATCAATGTGGTGTGTGGTAGGGCTGTGGCTGATACTGCTGTTCGTTGTATGCCCCTGGTGAAGAACTGGCAGTGCAGGGGGGGAGTTGGGCTTTTCATTGGTTGAGTGGGTCAAGAGCAGGCACATTCTTGGTGAAGTTCAGGGGAAATTAGGTAAAACCTAGAGAAGAGATGATGGTGTAAAAGGCAGGTAAAGGAGAGACTGCCAGAAGAAATATTCTGTCAAGTAGCACAGCACAGGAGATGGCTTGGGATCATGCATTTCAGGTATTTGGGAATGTATTCAAGTCTAAAGTTGAAGCTTTGGTGTTGGTGGATGCTACACGTGTTTGTTTTAAGTTCTAGCATAAAAATTATAGCTAGGGAGGATTTTTGGGCTGTTTGCAATGCTCAAATTGTAGATGCTTATTTAAATCCAGCGCTGGTCTGTAACTGTAGCTGGAGGGTGGAAACCCATCTATTTCCTTGCCTTTACTGGGTTTGAACCAAAAACTTAAAACATGTGGAAAAAATTTAAATAAGCAACCAGTGGTTCTTTGAAACATTATGTGTATGTTTAGTAAATACAGATGGCGATTATAGAGGCAGCAAGGATGAATATATATTTTGGCATGTACCTCTCCTTTAACTTACTCACAGTGGTGTGCTCTCACTGTGCTGGGCTGCCTGTCATTGCATGGCCTTCAAGCTTGGTGTAAAGAAAAAGGGAAGAATGTTATGCAGCCAGCCTCTGGACTGCAGCTCAGAGCAGCTTCCTGTCAACAACATCCTACTTCTCTCCCACCCTAAAACATAAAAGTGCAAAATAAAGTTATCTCGTGGCTTTTCGGTTTGTGGACTGTGATTACTTTATGAAGGGTAAATGTGAACAGCTACATAAGAGCTGTGAGTTGGCACTGGGGTTTTCCATCAAAGGTGTCTTTACATAGTTGTTTTTATTAATTTATGGAGTGGGACTCAAGCTCGTAAGCTAATGGAGGAATTTCTCTGTGTGTATTAAAGGCAACATAAAAATGGAGGAAGATCATATACTTAAGAGCAGGTTTTCATATCTTCTCCTTACCAAAAGACTTGAGTGATTGAAACAATGATTTAGGGACTGCTATTGCCTAAAACAAAGACTGCTAGAGCAGTATTGTGTATAGTATCATTGTTTCTATGCACTGCAAGTAGAAACTCCTGTGAAGGTCAGGAGATTGTTTGAAATGCATTTTAAGATGACAAGTGTATATATAGGAAGGGATTTTTGTGGTGGGTTGCCCAGCTGTATGTAGTGTGGGGATGGGGATTTTTGTGTTCTTTTGGTTTTTTCCCCTTTGCAAAAGTCCTTGGCAGTGGGCTTTCCTGTCTCTGGACTCAACTGCCTCAGCAGTCTTAGAAAGACAAAACCTAGAAAACCTGTTGCATAATATTCTGGGTAAACTGAATGGTCGATGAGACTACTGGGCTCAACTTTCTCATTTCCCTTCTAGGAGATGGGTGGAAAGAGCTTTGATTTTGGTGGTGATTAAGGGAGTGGTGCAACAGAAGTGTTCAAGTTACTATCTCCTTAGAAGAAATTTAGCTGCTTCTAATTATTTCCTGGAGGCAGTGGCCAACTGCAGTGGAGCCAGCTGAATGAGTCGTGGCTCTTTGGATTTGTCAGAGAAACTCAGCTGCTGCTAGGAGAGCAGATCTGACAACCTGGTCTGTGTCAGGCCACCCTAGAGAGCTGTGCCGTGTGTTCTGTGCCAGCTCCCATCCCAGGCTCCGGCTCTAGCTTCCTGCTGTAGCTTCCTGCTGTTGCTGTAGCTTAGCAGGGCAACTGCTCTGAGGAGTTAGGGCTTGCACAGACAGCTTTCATAAAGGAGACAGCAGCAGGCAGACCTGGGTATTCCAGCACTCTGGCATGTGCTTGCTCCTCTGAGTTGTCTAGACTTTGCATCAGTTTGAAACCAGTAGGTTGTCGGTGGTTTGTGTGTGCTGGAATTGTGCTCCTGTCAGGCTTTTAAGCAGTTCTGCCACAAACTTGTTGACCTCTACAAAGTTAGTTATGCTGTTGTAGGGTCTTGGGCTTGCTGGGTGTGCAGGCACCTTGCCAGGATGGCATTGAGGAGAGAAGGGATGGCCTCATGGAATGTTTCAGGATATGCTCTGCCATGCCTTAATTCTTTAAACATTGCCTGAAGAGAGTAGGAAGGTCCATTTCTGCTCAAATGGATAAATACTGTGTCTGGTACATCTAAGTTTTGTAAATCAGCCCTGACTGAATAAGGCCTGCATGCTGTGGTTGTTGTGTTTCCTGTGGCACATGGTCCCAGTGCAATTTGGGAAGACTCCTTCAAAACCGGCAGCTGTTTCAGGCACATCAGTCTTGTCCAGCGCCTGGAGGTAAACCACAGCACTAATTGCCTTGCAAACCTCTCCTGTAGTGGCTGTGACAGCAGATTTGGCAGCGCAGCTCCATGGGAGGGAAGAAAATACTTGTAAGAGCAATTGTTACATGGGGGAGCTCAGGCATCTGCTCATTCTGAATTTGACATGTGCCTGATGCTGGATCAGGGCAACTTAATCTTGCTTCCCGTTTTGAGGGAGGAACCATGTTCCATGTCTCTGTACCTAGTCTTGCACTCTCGCTTCATGTGTAGTGGTTGGGGGTTTTTTTCTATTTAAAAAAAACAAACTAAAAAGGGTGGAGGGAATCACAGAAATGCCCTGCAGATTACAGAACATGCTGTAGTTCTTGGCCCTTGGACAGATAATGAGGAAAATAAGAAGAATTCCTCTGAGATCATTATGGCTTTCTTTTTCTGAACTCTCTTAGTGAAAAATATTGCCCTTGTTGGATATAAACTTGCTGCTTTAGGTGTTTTACTAATACTGATTCATGAGAGTGAAATAAATCAATGCCAAATTCTCCCTTTTATTTAAAAGCTGCTATCCTTTGCCATTTTGTAGATGTAAAGGTTCAGAGAGTAACTTTGAATTCTGCAGGATGGAGAAATGAAAGCTGAAGCTAGAGAGGGATAGGGAGTAATTTCAGAGTGCAGGCTTTATCTTCCATGGTTCAGTCACCTAATGCTTTTTTATAAATATCACTTTCTGTTTCCTTTATGAAACATAGGACTTAAATTCCCTTCCTTGTGATCATCCCTTTAAAGTCAGATTCTGTAAATGATTTTATTTATACATCTGTATGTTCACAAAAGTTTCTCCTCCATCTTTCAAGGTTTGTTAAAGGCCACAGAAGAATTGAGACCTTATTTACAGTTCGTGTAAATTCATTCCTCCAAGTGTGTTCTTAAGCTCCTGGATAGCACATTTTGAGTCATGGATACAGGCAAAAGAAAAGATGAGAACACTTTTGAAGGCTGAATTTTTCCTCTTTAAATCTTAAAGGGAAGCAAGGTAAAGGGATGACTTGTAGTTGAAAGAGCTTCTTGTTATGTGGTGAGTGTTCTGCTGCCTATAGATATGCACTTTGGCTGGGAATCCTGAAGTTTGTGTGCTGCATTTAGGATCCCATGCCTGTTGGCTTACTGGAATTTTTTTGGTGGTAGAGGGTTTGTTTGGGGTTTTGTGGGGCTTGGTTTGTGTTGTTTTGTTTTTTTTTTTGTTTTTTTTTTTTTTTTGCTTGGTTGGGGTTTTTTTTGTTTTGTTTTGATTGGTGTGGGTGGGATTGCAGCAGGGTGACTGTTTAGCCTGGGTGCCATCGATGCAGAGGTGTGTAGGTGTATCCTGAGAGGACACTGATGTCTGCTTAAAATGCAAAGGAGCTGTTCAGGGTCTCTGCTCTGGGGGTCAGCAGCTTTTCAGTGTGGTGCCAGATCTAAATGAACAGATCAACAGCAACCTGTGCAATCTCCTCCTGCAGCCAACTGCGTGATGGTTGTGGTACATGAGTGTAGGTTATATATAGCACACACAGCTGGTCAAGTGTGCTACAACTGGTGATGTGTTTCTCCCAGGAAGGCAGCTGCAGCCCAGTTGATGAGCTCTTCTGGGGAACCCCTGTCCATGCTGCTAAACCAGGACCTGGCATGGACGTGTCCAAATGGTGGGGTCAGCTGGGTGCTGTTCAGGACAGTGTCCTGCAGCCTGCACTCATGGGCAGCTCCAAAGCCAGACTGGACAAGGACAAATACAGCCACATAAATTATCTTGGAGCTGGACAAGGACAAATACAGCCACATAAATTATCTGCCAAGAGCAGAGTTAACTGTGTTCTGCACTGACAGTGGTGTGTCTGGAGAAGGTTAGTGGGCTTGTGCTGTGATTTCAGTTCTTCCTTTTTTTTTTCCCCTTTTTTTTTTTTTTTTATTTTGTTTTCCCAACCGTGACATCTGTTAACTTGACTTTAGTAAATTTAGAGGAGCAGAGTGGTGTCTTGTTGGTATCTTTGAGTTGGTGTGATGGAACAGGTGCTTCAGCAAGGACTATGAATTCCAACATGGACAAGGAGATGTACCCTGGCTTTGGTTCTATCTTCTTAATGCAAGAACAAAGTCCTCTTTTTGCTCCATCGTAGGAGCCAATATATAGTTTCAAAACATTCCTAATTCCTTACTGGCCCCCAGAACTGAACAATGTACGCAGGTGGTACTCCTTCAGTTCTGCACAGTGAGGGTAATGCACTGAGTGCCTGCTGGGAGCACAGATAGGAAGGAATTTGATCAGGGTTCAGATTTGTCATGCCAGTGTGCTTTAGTTTTAGGTGGAGATTAACTTTACTATGACTGTATGCAAGCTAAAACTTCATCCTTCGAATTATAAACTTGTCTTCTGATGGCATTGTTAACTCAGTATTCAATACCAGATCATCCAGTCTCTAGAGAAATGTACCACAACGTGCTTTGCTTCACAGTTTGGTTGATAAACAACAGCCTGGCAGTGTCTGGTGAAGCCTTGTGCTTAGGCCATGGGTGGCACAGGCATTTCGTGGCTTATTCTGCTTTCAGGGTTTGTCTTTCTGGAGGGTGTAAATGCTTAAAGTCATTAATACCAGGAGAGAAATCCTGGGAACAAGGATGATCCAACAAATTTTATTCAGCTAACAAACTAACTGCCACTTGTGCTTTGTGGAGCTGTTGCTAGAAATTGTTTTAAAACTGCGAAGGAATTCTAGAAACAGCTGAGGAAATCCTGGTACTTCCCAGAAATTGCTGGCTCTGGGAACAGGGGAGAAAGTCCTGTAAACTTGAGAATTCTAAAGAACTTCTAAACCCTACCAGAAGTTCAGAGAAGTTATGAGAGTCCTTAGAAACTGAAAGTTTCTAGGGATTCCTGAGAAATTCTAGGAGTTACCAGTAATGTCTGGAAAATGTTAGAAATGCTGTGGGAATCCAATTAACTCAGTGACTCTGCTAGTAATCTCTACAATTTATAAGGAATAGGAAAGTCATTACCAGTTATCTTTGGATGAAGTGTCAAATGGCTGTACATGGATAAACATTCTCATCTTCCTTAAGCTCTCAAGTGTCCACTTTTAGCATCTCCCTCAGTGAGTGGTCTGTGTGTGTTTGTCTAAGACGCAAACTTGTTTTCTTCTCTGCAGTCCTACTTTGTTACGGATTATGACCCAACCATTGAGGACTCCTACACCAAGCAATGCGTGATAGACGAGAGAGCCGCGCGCTTGGACAGTAAGTAGCCCACCCACAGTGCCCACCAAACTAGGATTTGGAATGTCCATCATTCCCAGGAGTTACCTGGGTGACATGGTGGAATGAAAAACACACCTCTGTGCTGCCTCTCCCAAGTGCAATATAAATGCTTGGCTTTAAAAACTTCATTTCTTGCATGTTGATGATCTCTTTAAGGATAAACCAACAGCCCTCATCCCCATGTATCTCTGAGCATTTTCCATCTGTTTCAGCTGGTCAGGAATTAGCAGAAGTCCTCAAGTGTTTTGTTGTTCAGTTTGTTTGGTAGGTCTTGAATTGTTCAGAGTCAGTGCAAGAACTTGTTGGGAATATTAGAAAAGTATTCAGCAGTATCTGTGGAAAGTGGTTTCTGCTTAGCTGTGGTGCACAGGAGAGGCTCTCACAATATCTTATTAGGAATAATTTTTTTTCTCAGTCTATCAGAACATGAAATGTAGTAATCCATATTTTTGCTTGTGTTCAGTTCTGGATACAGCAGGACAAGAAGAATTTGGAGCCATGCGTGAACAGTACATGCGGACAGGGGAGGGTTTTCTGCTTGTTTTCTCAGTCACAGATAGAGGAAGGTAAGCCTGAGGTCAAGTTATTAAAACAAACAAGTTTTAATTATTCTTAAGTTACACCTTATCCTTCACTGAAATAATCTCAAACAGAAACATTAAGTATGCATTCACTTTTAGGTTCAAGGTGAGATGCTCTTTCAGCACTGATGAAGACTGATTTTGACCCAATCACTTTGTGAAAGTATCTGTTTGTTTCAATAGATGACTTGAAAGCATACACAAAAAAATGACAGCTCTATTCAAGAACTTTATTACAGTCCAGAATACCATTTTCCTGGAAGTGATTGGTATTCAGTCAGTTCTTAGGAATATCCCCTTGCCATGTGCAGCATCAAGTAGCTTTGGCTTTCTGAGTGGGTTTAGGGTATATGCCTGCACTCTTTTTCAGGCAGTGGTCCCTCTGCTTTGTCCCATGCATTGACTGAATGACTGCAGAGTGGAGATGAAGCATCATCTTAGGAGCTCATGGAGAGCTGTGCTTAGTGGCGTACATCCAGAGACTGATAACAGAAGGGATGCTTCTAGTTCACCTTTGCATGAGGTGTCTGACTACCTAATTATTTTTAATGGGACTTTTTTACTGATGATCATCTTGCTTCTAAATTTCAGCTGGCAAATTAAGTGTAAATGCCTTCAGACTGTATGTCTGGAATTAAATACAGTGTCTGGGAAGGATGCAAAGGGTATGTGATTGTCTCCAAATATCTGTGCTGAAGGCCCTCTTGTAGGGATGTCGCTTTAACAGTGTTTACTTGAAAGCAGTGATTTATTTATTCATTCCCCAAAAATCTTTGCTTAGGCCAGAGTTAGCTTTTTTAGTATACTATCCTGGAAGAAGTTTTCTGCTCTGCTCACCTTTCCTTAAACACTGCTGGAATATTCCTTACTGCTTGAACAGCATCTGTTCAAGCAGTACCTTAGTTGGTAACTGGAAACCTTTCTGATCATTTAGCCCTGCCATTTCTCTGTTCTTGAAGAAACAAAACTTTTCAGCTTTGATAGCTTCCCCAAAAATTCTTAGAAGTAGCTCTGGAGGTTGCCAGCTGAAATATTGGTCACCAGGATCTCTGTGCTGTAGTTTGAATATTCTAGATGGAGTAGAACTCCAGAGTCAGTAATTGCAGAATGGACTGTGGTTGGTTGACTCTCTGCCCCAGGTCCCTGTGGATTGAGACACAGTCAGTGTTTTGCTCACCCTGCAGCCCCACCTCAGCCCAGTGCAGAGGACACTGCTCACTTGGGGATTTTTTAGTTTGAGTGTTGAATGGTTCTCTAACTGGTCATGCTGTGACTCTGGAGTGCCTGCAGCTGTCTGTGCTTGTGTGTCATGGCAGGGCAAGTCCAAATAGGTGACTCATCATTTCTGAACTTTTGCAGAACCTGGGAGTCTATGAATTAGTGCACTGATGCTCTACTTGTGTTCTTTCACAGCTTTGAAGAAATCTACAAGTTTCAGCGACAGATTCTTAGAGTGAAAGATCGCGATGAGTTTCCAATGATCCTCGTCGGTAATAAAGCAGATCTGGACCACCAAAGACAGGTAATTCATTTGCTGTTAGTTACTGCTCACTTTCTTCCAGGAAATTCAGTTTTCCCCTCAAAACTAAACTTCTTCCCAGAATGGGAACAAACAAATGAAGTCATATCATACAAACTAATTCCAGTGCAAGAAGCTACACTCAGTTTTTGTACTTGAAGAACCTTAGGAGCATGATGGCATTCCACGCACAGCACATTTTCTGTCTGACTCAGTGGGGTTATGTTGAGACCAAATCTATTCACAGAGCTGAGAGCTTTCTGTCATGACTTGATTACTCAGGCATGAACGTGTCTAATTCCTCAGTTCTGGTACTCGCCACTGCACTGTGCCAGCAGAGTGCATTCCAACACTAACTCCACCAATCCTTACTCTTCAGTGCTCTTGCTTTTACCTTTCAGTGCTGTTAGATCTAAATTAGGAGCTGTTCACTGTTTTCTCTTTGGCCACTCTGCATAACTGACTTAAAGCTTTAAAAGTTGGAAGTACAGCAACACAATTTCTGTTATATTTATGTACCTTAAAGTTGTGAAACCAATACTTTTCAACCTCCTCTCTAGTCACAAGACAACTTAGAAGATTTAGCTTAGAATGATTTAAAGGACTTTTAAATGTGTTTTCCCTAGTTGCTATTGATTTTTATTGAATCAAACTAATTTGAGCTGAAATGAAAAAAATCTTACTATAGCAGCAGGAAAGGACCAGATGTCAAACTTGTATTTTCTTCAGCAACTAATTTGAGAAGCTTAGTATTTTCTCTTGAGACAATAAGATAACACCTAAAGTTTGCTAGCAAACACATGATTTTCTGAGAATAAAGTAAATATAACTGTAAAGAGAATAAAGTAAATATAATTGTAATTGTTTTAAGAGTGTCACAAGGAAAACATAGCTTAAAGAGCTCAGTGGGTTGTATGTGCATTGTTGAATTATAGTTACAGTACCAAAAAGTTCCTGTGGAGCGTGGTCCCTTGACTGTCACAGCCTCTTTATCCCAGAAGCTGTGTAGAGAGATCATGACAAAATTAAAAGCTATGCTGAAAGATGCTGCCTTGAAAGAAGTTTTCACAGAAGTAGCTCACAAACCCCTCGAAAGTAACTTTGAGCACTAACACATTCACAGAACAGCCTGTCCCTGAGACAGAAGCACATTTTTTTCATTCTTGTTACCATCATGCCCCCATAAGAATTCCCAGATTTAACCTTACAGGTCCTGGAACCATATGTACTTTATCTCCTGCACTAATGCTGGCATGGAAATTATGGAGATGAAACCAAACTGTTCTGCTAGTTGTAATTGCTGAAGGACAAACACCCTGATGCTTTGGGAAGGGAAATAACATCATTGCTGTCAGCCCCAGCTCTCAGGATACCTGCAAGTGTAGTTGGTAATCCTGTACGTCCATTTCTAGGAACAGCTGTGAACTTTGTTCTCTCTCCCCCACCCTCCTCATGTTATTGCACCACCTCTGCTTCTCCCTTAAAGGCAGAGAGGTGCCTGTCACCTGTTCTGCTTGTCCCTCTGTCCTGTTCCAAGCTGCTTTTTCAGGTGGTGGTGGGCTGGAAGACATTCAAGCTCAAAGCAGCTTTTTTCAAGTTGCCTAACTTTGCAGTTTTGCTGCCTGTATCAATATGTCTCCAAAATCTCCTGTTGTTTTTTATGGCTATATTAATTGCCTTAATTGATTAGATGCTGAGGGGTATAACTCTTTGGTGCTCTCACTCACCATTTATGTGCCAATTGGTGGACTTCTCCCTCCCATTATAAGCTGAGGCTTAGGCAGATGTAGCTGAGAAAACACTTCTGGGTTTGCTTAAACAGCTACTTACGTGTTCTTAACTCTTCCCTGTCCCTTCCCTGTCACATGGTGTGTTTCACTTGGCCTTAAGTCAGTATGAAGGAATTGTTTAGGGATGCTGAGCTGACATAATTGGTCCCCACAAGGGAGAGGGTCCACTCCCTCTTGACTTCACATTCCCCCTCTTTCCTTTGCTGGCCCCAGATGTCACTTGAAGCACTTTTGGAGTTGAATCATCTCTCTGGATGGGGAGGAGCAGAAATAGCTTCCTGGGACCTGTGCGAGCTAAATCAGCTTGCTGAAAGATTTGAGTGCCAATGCTGGGAGCATGGGAAGGGGTGGGACTGTGGCTTGGAGCAGAGCAGGGAGGAGCTGGGGTGGGGGGAAGCAAGTGAGACCTCGCCTTTTGGCAGCAGCAAGCAGTGAGATGTTATCAGCTGGGTGTTAAACAGAGGGGTTGTTTCTTCTCCATCGTGTGACCACTAAGTACAGCCATCCGGTCACTGAGGGGAGCAGCTTGGTCATCTGACTGAAAACTTGTCAACGAGTCCTGCCACCAACTAAACCAACTAGTCTGAAAGTGAGGAAAAACTTCAGCGAGGTTGTCCTCTCTGGCTGCAGGTTTCTTGTGCAGGCAGCTGCCGTGGGAGGGCTGGGCTCAAAGGCGAGAGTGCTCCCTCACCTTGGCTGGGAGTGCTGGGTGAGTGGGAGGTGTGGGGTATCCCCAGGCTGGGACTTGTGGGCAGAAACATGACAAGGGCAAATCCTCTGCATTTTTACACTTTTTCTGCTGATGTGTAGGCCTCACTTGGGCACCACCAACAACCTGCTGAGCCAGTGTCACACTTACCTTTTTCTTATCTGGTTCTTTCTGAACTTCTTTAATCCCAACTGTACATTTTTCAGCTTCAGAATTCACATAACATTTTTAGAAATTCAGGAAGCTGGGTGTCAGATTTTAGAGCAAAACTGCTTGTACTGGGCATCTGCCTGCTTTTTCCAAAAGGCAGGAGGCAGACTAGTGAAACGTGCAACCCCTGAAAGACTAAAGTTAAACAAAGTAATTTAGTGTGTTTGGATCGGCAAATGATACTCAACAAATCTTCCCAGAGCCCAAAAGAGTTAAACATGTGGAAAAGTTCTGGGTGTCTCAAGGGTCTGGCCACACCTTTAGCCAAGTAAATGTGTGTTGAGGTTGAACAGAGTACAGAGTACTATCGTTGTGACACCATAAATCTGGAGGCTAATGATGTATAACTAATCATCCTCATGTGGTGGCAACTGTTTCTCAGGAAATACATGAACTGGGTTGTACAGCAGAAGTGCACAAACAGTTGAATGATCTTGATGAATTGTTGGGGCTCACCAAAGGTGTGGTGTAAATTAGTGGGGCTCTTATATACCAGAGACACCAACTCACAAGTGGTTTTGGGAGAGGCATGAAAGAGTCAGTTTGAAATAGCAATTTGTCATGGTAATAACCGTACAGATAAATAGAGTTAAGCAGCTTTCTTGTGATTTTTGTCTCTCAATATCCCCAGGTTATGTTGACAAAGAAAAATGAGTCTTTAGAGGACAAGCAGGCATTAATCCTTAGAATGTATGATAAGAAATGAAGCTGCCAGTGTTTCCAAATTCCCCAATCAGTCACAAATTGCTGACTCTGAAACCAGAAATGAAGCACCATCTCTCACTGCTCTTTCTTTAAACTAAATGCTGTGTAGCAGTCTTTCGCTCAAATGGGTCAATTCCTTAGAACTCACCACTGGATGTTTCTACTGTAGGATAATTCACCAGATGTTTTAATAATAACCACTAGTGACGGAGGAGTAGACTTGTCAGTGCAGGTTATGTATGACTTTCTGTAGATAACTGCTAGCTTAAACTGGGTCAAGTCTGATCATTCCCCAGATGGCAGGGTTTCAAGGAAAATCCAAGTTGCAACAGGAAAGTGCTTGGGTTTCATTAAATGCTAGTTCTTGCTTTTGCATCATGACTGAGCTAACACAATGACCTAGTGCTGAGATCATCTCTGCTGGCAGGTACCTTTAAAGCAAGCTTTTAAAGAGCAGTCCATGGGACTTAACTCTTAACCATCACTTTCTTGTATGAGTGTGACAATAACTTCTTGCAGTGGTAGATGTTGAGGCTGTGTCCAGGGACACGTCTGTGCCCGCAGACAAGAGTGTCCCTTCTGGTCTTCCCGTGGCTTGTGTGATTTTGGGCTTCATAGAGAGTGATCAGTTGGGCATCTGATGCAGTGTCTGAGCACAGTGAGCCAGCTTGAACATGTGTCAGTGCTTATAACCACAGTTTGCACGTGCCAGAGCAACCTTGGATAGGAGAGTGTGGACAAACTGGAATTAGTGGATAGTGAACTATCCCTGCAGGAAAACCGGGATGACAGATGCACTCCTCAGGAGTGATGGAACTCTTGGCAGGAATGGGCAATGTTTGTGTGCTGGGAGCACTGTAGGGTGACCACAGGGTGGCAGAAATGGATTCCTCTCAAACTTGAGGAAGCATTTCATTGTTACCTGTATGATGTGTCCCTTAGTCTTGTGTCAGTGTCCTGGCAAAATACAGGTGCAGTGTCAGGTTAGGCAGCCTTGTAGAGTTGCTTTAGGTGGAGGAAAGCATGGAAACTTCAGAAATTAATGTATTTCTGACAGATATCGGGCACAACAGTGGAGAGAGGGACATATGTTCACAGGAGTAGTCAAATGAAAACTGTTTCAGAAGAAGAATGTTAACTTAGGGAGGTGGGCAATAGGCTTTTCCATGTTTGACTCGCTCACATCTTCTGTAATGAGTTTTCATTTGAGAAACTTTTACTAATTGTCTGAACAGCGTGAATGAGTGATATCCAGAAACAAACAGTAAAATGTCCTGTAACAAAAAGGATGAGCATTATGAGTGGTTCTCGTTTGTATTCAGCCTTAAGCTCGCTAAAACTGCAGAACCAGCACACAGAGATGTACACACAGTTACTACCATCAGATCTGTGGTTCTCTTCTGTCAAAATAACATCTAGACTTCTTTGAAGAAGAAGGATTTAGTTTTTATTTTGGTGCTGATGTTAAATAAGCTGTCCTATCACACTTCCTGAAAAACCTGTCATGTTACAGGGTTGTCATACTTGAGAAGGGACAACAAAAAGATGAAAATTCATGTTTTTATTTTCAAGTATTTCTATGTTTATACTTAAATTTTCCTCAGCTTTGAAGATGGAACTGGTATGTTCTGGCCTCTAATTTACATCTTGGGCACTGCAAATGTTTCCATAGTGTTTCCAAACCAAATATTTTTTTAACTGACTTTGTGGTCACTAAAATTGACCACAAGTAAGTTGACAATATACTCATAAGACTGACAAAAAAGGTTATTTTGGAATTAAGCAGTTACAGATATTCTAGTAAATACAACAGGAACTTTAATGTATTTATACTGTTTTAAATGCAGGATATTGTGGAAATGTAATTTAACTTTATTACAGGGTTAGTTTGACTTATACCTATAATGTGCTTTAGATAGAGTAGTGAAGAAATTCTTTAACATATGTTTAAAGGCAGAGTTCAGTTTCTCCTCAGGATTATGCATTCCTTGCCAATTATTTATTTTTATTGAACTTTAACCTCTAGGTTTCTGGGGCTGCAATAAACTGTGCAGGGGTGAAGAGAAGTAAAAGGAGTTTGTTTTGTAAGAACTGTTATATCTATACTTTAACTTATCTGTCTGAGGTAGAGATATACAGAAAATTCTGGAAGGTCTGGTGCAAACTTTAGGAGATTCTACAGTGTCACTGATGTGCCAGAAAACAGCTACAAGTATTTGTCCAAGTGCAGCCTTCCCAAGCTTTGGAATCAGAATATTTCAGTATCTGAGGTCAGAGTGGAGGGTTGAAGTGGAATTGTTCTTGCTAGGGGAGCAGGAGTCTTCATTATTATTCAGTTTTCAAACAGCAGAGGAGGGTTGAAGGATTCCAGTTCTCCTTATGTGCCCTGCAGTTAAAAAGACAGGCTCCATCCAGTAGTTGATCTTGGGGTTGCTTCTAAGGGTTTCTTTTTTTGCTTCAGCTGGTGATGATAACACTGAAATGAATGCAGAGTTGCTGTGAGTGTTTGAGCTCAGCAGATGCATCCTGAGTTACTCCAGCTAATGGCACAGGGTGCTGGGAGCATTTTGAAGAGCTTCACGAGGGTTTAGTGGGAGCAGCTGGGGTTTTCGCAGGAAGGGGTTTAATATAGTACCAGTGGGATGCTAAGGACAGAGGAATCAAACATGTGGAGATGCCATGCATGAAGGCTCTCAAAGCACTGTGTAGCTGTTAAGAAACTATTCTGCAAGCTGAAAAGTACTTTGTTCGTGCACTGTGGGGAATGCTGCCACTACTTTTCTATTCCCATCTATTTCTGTTTCTGTGTAGCTTCTTAATCTAATGAATATTTTGAGTTCCTTTTCAAAACTAATTTAAAAATAAATCCTCCTTATTTTTGTTCTTATATCAGTCCTCTACGTGCTGGTTTAATGTTTTTCTGTGAAAGCAGTGTAATCTTTGACATTTCTTCCTCTAGGCATTGTCTTGGCAAGATCTGTTGTACTTCCTTTTATCACTGAAAGCTGCCCTTTCCTCCCTGGCCCTGTGGGTGACCTTCCCGTTGGAGCCTCTCATGCCTTGCACTACTCAGGGTGGCCTCTGTTCTCTGACCTCGCTGCTTTCCACCTCATCCAAAAATATGCACTGATCTCCTTTGCTTTTGCTCTGTGACCAACTTATTCCTCCTTCCTGGAATGGTCCACTGGCTTCCTGTCTTCTGCTTCATCACTTTAAATTTTATACCAACTTTTTATGATGCTCATTGTTTCCTCTTCATCTGCTTTTCCACTGTTTTCCCAAGGAGTCATTATGGAGCCAGGATTTCTTTAATATTTATGGATTACCTGAAGGCTTTGTGGATTTTTAGAACTCTGGCAATCTAAGCTATGTTTAAAACTGGCTGTGTTAATATTTTGCTATATCATTAATAGATCTTTTTTTTAATGACTTTTATAAAGACTTAGAAGCTGAACAGCAGTTGTTGTTTTAAAAGTAGTCTGATTTTTTTGTTCCTCTAGATTTAGCTGGGACAATTAGAGGGTGAATTAGCAATAGTATTCAGAATTCTGTTAGCAATTCAGCAGATGGTAACTGAAGCGCTTGCTTTGAGGAGGAGCAAAGGAACCATGTCTGCATTTGAAGGAAAACTTTATCTTTATGCAGAACTGAGGAAAAGGCATCTGGAGTGAGGGGAATTTCTTGGAGAGTCAGTCTTTGCCTATTGCAGAAACTTACTTTAAAAAAAAAATCTGTTTCCCAGTTATATCATGTGGACTGTGCTGTGCCCAAATAACCATTACTGTTTGAGAGAACTGGATCCTTAACATGTACATGCAGTGTCTGCTGATACAAACCTGCTTGCAGAACCCTTGAGCCTAATCACTGATGTCTGTTACAGGTGACACAAGAGGAAGGCCAGCAGCTGGCACGGCAACTTAAAGTAACGTACATGGAAGCCTCAGCAAAAATCAGATTGAATGTAGACCAAGCTTTTCATGAACTTGTCAGAGTTATAAGGTATGGTAATTGAGACCAGATAATTAATGTCCATATGTTAATGGATAGCTGCAGGAAAGGTGTTGAAATGCAGTGGGAAATTGCTGGGGAGATTCTGCCTGCTGTTACCTCTAAGCTTTGACCAATGATCTCCATTATAAAACACTCAGGTTCATTAGGAAAAATGCTTACATGAATTTAATATGTATTTGAAAGAGAATTTTGTTGCCTTAATCTTTCAGATTTTATTGATCACCCAGTCAGTAAATGTGATAAAGTAAATCTGAGACTGGCCTTCTGTAAAAAATTGTTTCTTATAAAAAGAAAACCAAAAAGTGAACTCAAAAGTTATCGCTTACTTTATCAGTAATTTGAATGTAAAAAGGAAGTGCATTCCCTATGAAAATGTAAAAAGAAAGTGTAGAATACAGTAGTTATGTTTGTTTAGCTGAAAATTATTCTATGAATTTAATTTGAAATACCTATTTCCAGGAAATTTCAGGAACAAGAGTGCCCTCCTTCACCAGAGCCAACACGGAAAGAAAAAGACAAGAAAGGCTGCCATTGTGTTATTTTCTGAGAATCCCAAGAACCAAGCTATCAACTGCCAGATTATTTTTTTTCTTTCCATCATTTTACATCACTTCTGGTATTGGTCTAGCCTTATATGTGCATGTCCTAAAAGTGGTCACCAGAATAGCCTTAGTCCAAGAAGCTGGCAGAATAGTTCTTGAAGAAGACTCGGTCATCCTGGGGCAGACTTCAAACCAAAACACTAAGGCTGCTTCTCTAATACCACAGTTCCTTCCTTCTCTCCCTTCAGAGCTTGCGCCTTGTGGAGTTTTATTCGCAAAGGAGATGAAACAAAACCGTGTAGGACAAGGTGTTGAAGTCATGCATAAGTTGTCTCTTGTGAATTAATTTATTTTTACTTCTGACATTTCATTAGCTATTACAGAGACCTATATTGGAGTATAGAGAATACTTTTTAAAAAAGGGGTGGATTGGCTTTTTTTTTGTTGTTTTTGCCCTCAGTTAAATTAGACTTGAGTGTTCAGCTAGCCTTAAGAAACCTACACTGAATTTCATTGTCAGCAAAAATTTTCATCTCTCATTTATGCTGCAGTTTTATTTCGGTGGCCAAAACATTCTACTGTATTTATTTTATGAATCCAGAACAGCTGCAGGATGATTACTACTACTATTAGGATATGGCCAAATACCTGAGCTCATTCTGGATTGAGGCATGTCAGCTCATTAAGAAATTTCACATTATGTTTGAAAACAAATTGTGTCTTCCTTTGTATTTCTGGGTAAGGGATTAAGGAAAACTAAAATTGTAGCTGTTTTTGTTTCATGTGATATAAAAACGAATTTGATCTTTCCATTGTCAGAGATGATTAAATGTTTTTGCTATATACTTTTATACATTATTTTCTTATCAAACTAGTTAACAAGTATTTTTATATGTTTGTAAGCAAATATGCTTTCACAGCATAACTTGTGTATATGTAAAGATGAGTATTTAATTCTCACAGTTCACTTTTAACTGACAAAATGTGGGATTTGCCAAACTGTGGTAAATTTCTCCTTACTCTCCCCGTTATACCCAAGAATGGCCAATATTGTGCCTGCCCAGCACACCTATAGAGTAAAATCTAGTGTTGTGTTTTAATGAATTTCAGTATCCCTTACTAAAGACTGACCATTATGTGAATTATTAAACTGTAAGACTTTTAACTGATTGTTTAGTTAAACTGTGGATGGTTGTTTGAGTTCTGTGGATTGTGTTTAAACAATTCAAGAGTATGGTCCCTGATATTGAAATACTGAGTGGTATTGCACAGTTGTCACCTTAATTGAATGTGTCCAACAGTTCTTTGAAACTTGATTATTAAGCAAACCCTTGTATAACTTCAGGTGCTAGAATTAAAGATGATCTAACCATTTTTGGGGGGTAAGCACACTGCCTCTTTCTGAATCTCTTCCAAAACCTGCATTTTTTTGGGGGTGGGGGGTGGGGGAGAAGGGACTGATGGAACCTGGCTAGGGAATAGCAACGCATGTCTGCACAGCATTTTCTTCAAGCTTGGAAGTAAAGAAAAGCCATTTCAACTTAAGTCATGACAGATGACAAAAGCTGATGTTTGCTTTGGCTTGAAGTGTGTAGTCAGTGGTCCAAACAATAATCCTTGTGTTTTCAGGCTCAGCTATGCTCACTGTCAGGTCCTCTGCCATGAATCTGTATGTGTCTCCTGAGAAAACGGGGCTGAAACAAGTTCCAGGTACCTTTACAGCAGCAAGGCATTAAACCTTGAGGTCGAGATACTGCCAGGCATTGCAGAGGAATTTAAGTTTTTTTAATGTAATTTAGATTCGCTTGCATAATGCAGTTTTGAGAGAGTGGGTAGCTTCCCCTCCCTGATGGATTTATTGGTTGATGAAAGGCTACTTAGGAGGAATGTGTGGAAGATTCAAACAAGAAGTTACAGTGGAAACACATTTGGGAGATGCATTGCATTTTTCAAGTCAAATGTAAGAAATTACAGCCTGTAGCAAACACCACGTGTTTTCTTAGCTATGTAAAGCTCTCTGGAGTTAAATCACTGAATATGTGGCATTAGAACGAGTTAAGACAACAGATTACAGCATGTGTGCTGAGACTGAACTTGTGAGGTGAACATATCTTTAGGTTTTATAATTTTTTTCCTATTTTTTTAACCTTTTGCTCATGGTAGAATGGCTTTAAATAGTAGAGTGTTACAAATACAAGTTTTTTTAACATGCAGCTCCTTGTAACCGATAGAGAAGGTGGTAGAGCTCCACATGGAGAGATGGATAACTTTGAGGAGGTTGATGCTAAGGATCCTACACCTGCTGAGCCATGTTGAGAATGTGGTGAACCTTACAAACAAGATAAACAACCCTGGGACCAGCAGCAGCAGCTGCTGTGCAAGTCTGGGCTAAGTTTATTAACTAGGATGTGTGCATGTGCTTTTAAAGGCTTCTGCTGCAGAGAATGTGCAGAGAAATCTCTGTGTGATGTCGTCATCTCTTTTCCAGACTGGTTCCTTATGTGCCACTTTAAGGAGATGTTAAATGTAGGCCTTTGGATCCTACTCTTCAGACATGAAGTAAATATTTGGAGAAGTAATAGGGACTTTTGGCCAGTAAGGGTGATCTTGGTGGTTGTGTGTTCAAAGCAGCTGAAGGTATTTCAATGATTTGCTTTTCTAATTGTTGTACCTGAAGGTAATGGTGAAAAATTATGCTTCTGGCCCTGGTGTGATGCTTGAAAAAAATATAATAAGGACCTTGTCAGTCTTTTAAAAAGTACAGTCCTGATCTATATGCCTTGGAGTAGTTCTTAATTTACAACATTGCCACCTTGCTGTAGGATAGAGTTTAGCTGACAACCCAAGAGAGTTTCTTACAACTTTTCCTGTCAGAAGAAATGCTTTAAGATTTGTCACTTATGTTTGTAGTCACTTCAGTTCAAGGCGACATTCATAAATCTATTTAACTTGCAGTTCAGAAATCTGGAGTGTTTAAAATGTACCCAGAAATCACCTCTTGCTCTTCCTAGAGCACAGGGGTAGGGTCTGGACCTGTGTTTCAAAGCACAAAAAAACATCTC